>NW_012267255.1:7308854-7447751 GCF_000151885.1 Dipodomys ordii | reverse complement strand
AAAAAAAGAAACATCCTGCATCAAACCATCATTATAGGTCAGAGACTTCCTGCATAAATATTCCTCATAAACACAGATGAAATTAAAATTAATTAGTGGGATCTAGTCATATAGATTATATACAAATTCATTATATACAAATTTATTATAAACAAATTATAAACAAATTCATTTAGCATGATTATAGGATACAAAAATCAATATACAAAAACAATTGTAATTCTAAATGCTAGGAATAAAATCTCCAAAATTCAAATCCTAGTCATCAACTCAGGAGAAATGAAAACTGATGTCCACACAAAAGCTTATGCATGAATATGGAAGCAGGATTATCCATAAAAAGCTCAACTGGATATAAGTCAAATTCCCATCTGCTATGTGAACAAATGTTGCATGCTCATATAAAATAGCATTATTTATCATAAAAAGAAACAAAATAAAGCCAGGCATAAGTGGTTCACATATGTAATCTTAGCTACGCAGAGGCTGAGCTATGAGGAGCAAGGTGTTGGAAGCCAGTTGGGATAGGGAAGTTCCTGAGACTCTTCTCCAATTAACCACCAAGAAGTGGAGTGGTGACACAAGTGGTAGAGCGCAAGCAAAAAAGCTAAAGGATAGCACCTAGGCCCTGAGTTGAAGGCCCAGCACCCACACCAAATAATACATGATATAATATTGGTTTTTTCTGGCATTTAGTCTCCTTTTTAAATGTAAAGATATAATCTAGCCTGAAAGTCCATTCAAGTCCTCTTTGACTCCAGAGGCAACCCACAATTTTAAGTATCTCCATAAGAGACTGTCCAATCTGAAAGTTTCTACCTCATAACCCAAATAGAGATTGTATTCAATTTACTTTCATGCTCCTTCTAGTGTGACTCAATCAGTAATGTTCCATACAGAAATTAACTGAGCTATGGGGACGTAATTTGGTGGTAGAGAAGTGTGCTTAGCATGTACAACACCCTGGATTCATCCCAATAAAAACCTCAAATGACTCCTCTTCCTCATTCTCCTCACCCATTCAAAATGCCCAATCCCATTCTCTTACCAAAGCACAAATTCTCTGAAAACTAACAGAGCTTGAGGCAGCAACACAAACTTGCCAATAGCTACAAAGTAATTTCTCTGCAGTGTGTAACCATTTTTTTAAACTTTTATTCAAAATTAATGCTTGAGACAAAGAGTAGTTTCATTTTTAAGTATATATTTAAATCTCTTCCTAGGCATTTAACTTTTACCCCACTCATAAAAAAAAGGGATGTAGATATAGAATACATGTTCTTAGAGAATCTTATAGGATTACTGGGATGATAAATAGGCTGTAACTGATTTCCAATAATAGCATCATATATATTGAGTTTATATATATTGTTGCTAATCCTCATGGATGATTTCATGTAATCTTGGCAATAATATTGATTTTTTGAAATTTTTATTGTCAAAGTGATAGATAGAGGGGTAATGGTTACATACATAAGGTAGTGAGTACATTTCTTGTCAAGCTTGTTACTCCCTCCCTCGTTTTTTTCCCCACTTTACCTCCCCCCAAGTTGTACAGTTCATTTCCAACATAATGTCTTATATCACTGTTGCATTGGCTTGCCCTTTGTCCTTTGTCCTTTGTGTTGTTCCCCTTCCCTTCCCTAATTCAGATAAATGTATACACAATAACCAGGGTACCAAAATCAAATACAGTGACAACAGAGGATAAACCATAGGAAAAAGAAAAAAGAAATCACATAGTACATTAAAAACAACAACAAAGAAAAACCCCTTGTTTCCATGTCTTGGAATTCATTTCACTTAGCATCTAATAATTGATACTTTTAATATCATCATCCTTGATGTATAAGTGAAGAAACTGAAGTTTGGAAAGACGTAAGTGGGCGTGTAAACAATTTTCATTATTCTGTATTAAGGATAAATTAAATTGAATTAATGAAATCAATCCTTAATATAGAAGCGGTTGGGGCAGCAGCCAGTGGCTCAGGCCTGCAACCCTAGCTATTTGGGAGGCTGAGATATGATCATCAAGGTACAAAGCTAGTTTGGGCAGGAAAGTCTATGAGACTTATCTCCAATATAACCACCAAAATAAAATGAAAAGAACTGTGTTTCTTCAGGGGTTAGAGCACCAGTCTTCAGCAAATAAAGCTCAAAGACAGCACCCAGGATCAGGGTTCAAGCCCCAGGCACCTAAGAGGGGAGTGGGGAGGAGAGAAGGAAGAAAAGAGAGAAGAGGAAAAAAGACCCAGAGAGACCTAGACTCACTAGGTGGAGACTCCAATTTCAAGACTGAAAGAAGTCTCTGTTCACGTTGACCTGACAGCTCGCGACTTCCCTAAAGAGAGGTTTAGGCCTGAGAGGGTTAGGCAGAGGTGTGGAGAAAGGTTTAGAGCCTGACCTTCTCTCGGGAGGCGGGAGCACAGTGGGCGTGCCCTCGCGCCTGAAGCCGAGCCGTAAAGAACTCCGCGTGTCCGCCGTAAAGCGACGCCGCACGGCAGCTCTGCTTGGCGGTGGCCGCGGTGAGGGACGCTGCTCGCTGGTGGCTGCGGCGGTACACACGTGTTGCCGCCGGCGGGCCGGGCCGCGATTCTCCCTCACGGAAGGACCGCGTGACAGCGTGGATTTCGGGTCGTTAGCCGATGGAGCTGGCTGGGGGGCATGGAGGGGAGGCCGGGGGAAGCGTCCGCGGGGTGGCCGAGGGGGCGCGGCGCGGCCGCGGGTCTGACGGGGAGGGAGCCTGGGGGGCAGCGGGGAGGCCGGAGGCCGGCGCGGGAGCGGAGGGGACTGGGCCGGCGGCGGGGGGCAGAGCCGAGGCGGCCGAGGAGTGCAGCGTGGATTTGGCGGTTGTGAAGCAAGAAGCGATGGACTGGCCGGACAGCCAGTGGGTCAAGCAGGAGGTGGAGGATGAGAAACCAGGGGCACTGGCGGTGAAGCACGACGGGGAGAGCAGTTTTGTGGTGAAAGAAGAGACAATGGAAGAACCGGAGGTCAAGGAAGAGAAAGTGCCGGTGAAGGACGAGGTCGTGGGCTGGACAGACGTGAAGGAGGAGACCTTGGAGGTGAAGCGGGAGGAGACGTGGGCGGCTCCGAACATAAAGGAGGAGCAGCTGGGGGATGGGGTGCACCTAAAGGAAGAGGAGGACTTCCCCAAGACCGAAGTGATGGATGATGCGAAAGTAAAAGTGGAGCCTCCTCTGAATCTGCCAGTGGGCTGCAAGCGGAAGCTGGCCACGGCCAGGTAGGGCAGGGAGAACACCGGGGGGGGGGGGATGAGTGGAGGGAGCCAACTTAAGGAGATGGAGTAAAGTCCACACACGCCGAGGACCCTCTGGATTCTTGATTGGAATCTAGGAGAGGTGGGGAAAGGTGGAAGGTAACTGGAGATAACAAATGGAGTGAAAAATAATGTGAAGTGGTTCTGTTCAAGAGGTCAAGGTAGAAACTGAAGTCTGTGGAACCAGACTTCACTAACTTGTATGCTTATGACTCAGTATTCTTGTGAAAAAGCACAGAGATGAGGAAACGTTCATAAAAACCAACCACGAGCAAGTGGTTTGAGTTAAAATTAAACAAAATTCACTTCAACTATTGCACTTAGTTTAATTTTCTGAGTGTGTGATCCTGTAGTAACATCGACGATTGATTTGTGGGCAGATTCTTAGGAATATTACTGTCTAGAACATGTTAAACCAAATCATTTTGTTATCAGTATCCCAAGGTCGCAAAAGAGCAGTTGGGGACATATGGTGGGTAATAATGCATTTCTAAAGTATTTTGATGCCCATGGTAGGTTAGGTGTGGAATTCAAAAAGGGGAAAAGATGCTACTGCTATTTTATAGTTTGTTTAGATCCTATGCTCTTTTTTGAAGTTAAGTATGTGCTTTTGTAATCATGTATCGCTGACAATCGTATAAATGTAGTCAGATTGTTTCACACAATGTCTATCAGTTGCTTTACATACTTTATTCACTATGTAAATTCACACAGTATATTACAAAAAGTAATTGAATCAGCATCCCAAGTTTGTAAACAGACAAGTAGAATTAATATTTCTTAATTTATTAAGTTACTTGTGGGCTTTTATAGGTGTGAAACTTGTGGTACAGAAGAAGCAAAGTACAGATGTCCACGTTGTATGCGATATTCCTGCAGGTATATATGTAACTTCTCACCTTATGACTTAATATCTATACCTTACTTACTTCAAAATATAAAGTACTTCTTTGTTTCTTCAGTTTGTCCTGTGTAAAGAAACACAAAGCAGAACTGATGTGTAATGGAGTTCGGGATAAGACTGCTTATGTTTCAATACAGCAGTTTACTGAAATGAATCTCCTGAGTGGTAAGCCATTTTATATACAGATAAATGCATTTTGGACAGTAGTATATGTCACTTGCTTATTTGTCTGTTCTGAAATTTATAGATTACCGATTTTTGGAAGATGTGGCAAGAACAGCAGACCATATTTCTAGAGATGTTTTCTTGAAGAGACCAACAAGCAATAAGCATGTAAGTATTTTTTGGAATAACTTCCATTAGAATCTCTTAAAATCAATTAGATTCTCTGTTATTGTTCATTTAACAAATATGCTAAGTGGTCACCATGTTCTAGGGCTAGTTATTAGTCATTCAAAAGTGACCAAAACAGGGCTGGAAATGTGGTGTAGTGGTAGGGTGTTTGCTTAGCATGCATGAAGTCCTGGGTTCGATTCCTCAGTACCACATACACAAAGAATGCTGGAAGGGGTCTTGTGGCTCAAGCGGTATAGTGTTAGCCTTGAGCAAAAGAAGCTCAGGGACAGTGCCCAGGCCCTGAGCTCAAGCCCTAGGACTGGCCAAAAAAAAAAAAAGACCAAAACAAAGTCTTTAGTCTCATGGAGTTTGATTTGTACTGTGAGAGAGACAGAGGTGTTTAGAAGAATAAATGTAAGTTCAACTAAAGCGTATATAGAAAGCCAAGAATGTGCTGGACAGTATGAGAATAGAAATGGTGTCTGCTATGAGGAGGTTTAGGATATTCTTTTCATTTAGTGGTCAGAAGAAGCTTCTTTGCGATCATCTCAATGAGCAGAAACAGTCCCTTGAACATTTGGAGAACTTCAAGGTAGAGAAAAGTAAAAAGTAAAGACCTGAGTTAGGAACAAGGTTGGTGTGTTTACAAATAAATTAGGGCAGAGTGACAAGCATAGCAAGTGAGGAAGAGAATGTTGAGCTTGAAATGAGAGAAAACAGTAAAAAGTTTTATGTCTTTTAAGTAAACATAAACCACAGGAGAGTTTTAACTGTGTTTACTTTTTAAGGCAAACTTTTGCTGTTTTGTCTACGTTAGGAAGGCAAGAGTGGAAAATTAGAAACAGGGAGAACAGTTGAAAAGCCACTGTATGCTTTAATCCCTGTAAGAGATGAATATGACTTGGGTCTACTGTTAGATATAATTGGAAAGTGGGCTGGATGTGTTGGTTCATGTTTGTAATCCCAGGTACTTGGAAGGTGGAACTTTGTTCCTGGGACTGAGGCTGTGGCTCAAGTCTTACAGTTCTAGAGGCACCAAATTCAAGCCCCAAGTTTGCAAAGAACGAAGAGGAGGGAGAAGGAGGAGTAGAAGAAAAAGAAGAAGGAGGGAAAGGGGAAAGGAGAGAAGAATTGGGAAGTGATTAGATTTTAGTTTTGTAGGCAAAGCCTAATATACTCTTCTTATATACTTAATTCTCAACTCTTAATCCCATTTTCATTCTTTAAGAATTTTGCTAAACTTACATGCTTGAAATATTTTATAATTAGAATTATTCTAGTTGTAAAGATTCTTCAGTATTGTGATTAAGTCACATCAGAATTATGTTCGCTTTTCAGAGACCATTGTTGGAGTTTCAGAATTTGACACCCTTTGAACACTGTATTTTATTGGTATTACTGTTATACATCAAAAGAATTATCATGTGTCAGCTTTTAATTTTCTTGAGGTTAAATTAAATTAAGCATAATTAAAATTCTAACTAAAGAGAAATTATATTTTAATTTTATTGTAAAATATAACCAGCATGTGAACAAGACATAAAAATGGAAATGTAGTATAATGCTTAATTATGTATTTAATGTCTATGTAACTACCACTGAGGTCTAGAATGAGAACATTTCCATGTCACAGGAATTCCTTCTGATCCTTTTTTGTACCTGGCTGATTCTGATTTGTCTAGTTTTTTGTCTTAGGACTTGGTATCATGGTTTTTCAATTCTGTGTTCATGGACCTAGGATTTTCAACAATAACAAAAAAAAATTGAAAATTTGTACTCTCTGTTCCTTCTGTCATCATCTCAGACCTTCCAACTGGGAATTTTTTTTAAGGATATCTTTATTATTTGGAGGAGACTGATAGTAGACAACTCTTAGATTACTGTCTCAGTCTTTGAACTTGTATTTATTTCATCTTCATGTTTCAACGATTTTCTTCTAATTATAGAGTGTTGAATTCAAAATTATATGTTTGCTGGGTATCATTGTCATTGTTGTAAAGTCGTGTCATTATTAATTTTTTATTTGTTTATTTTATTCTGGTCTGAGCTTGAATTTACAGCTTGGGGTTGTCCCTGAGCTTTTTTAGTCAAGGCTAGAGCTCTACCACTTGAGCCACAACTCTACTTCCAGCTTATGTTAGGCAGTTAATTGGAGAAGAGTCTCAAGGATTTTCTTGCCCACACTGACTTTGAACCATAAGCCTCAGATCTCCTGAGAAGCTAGGATGTGTGAGCCTGGTGCCCAGCCCAAATAACATTTTTGGAGTTAAGTAGCTTTTTCTCTGACCCTAATTTTTTGTTTTAGTTTCTTTAAGCCAAAGTCCTGCCATGTAGCCCAGGCTGGCTTTGAACTAAAATTCTTTTGCTTTCTCCTCTCTGTTCTGGGATTAAAGATATGTACCACCACATCTAACTTTTCCTGACTTATTGTTTATCTACTTTCGGCATTCTGCATTTTTGCTATCATGTGACAGTGGAAATTTCTTTGTAATTATGTTTGTTGTATTTGTTTTAGGTTTCTTGAATCTGGAGTGTCTTCAATTGTGGGAAATTCCCAATCCATTTTTATTAAAATATTCCTTTAGTTCTTCTAAAACTAGCTTATTAATAAAAAATATTAAATACTGCTCAGGTCTTCCTAGCTTTACAATTAAATTTTGTGGCAGTACTATAGGATCATTCTTCTAACCTTTTTTTTTGATGCTGGGGCTTGAACTCTGTGCCTGGTTGCTGTCTCTGCACTTCTTTTGCTTAAGGCTAGCCCTCTACCATTTGAGCCACAGCCCCATTCCCAGTTTTTTTTGAGTAGTTTATTTTGAAGAGTCTCATGGACTTTCCTGCCTGGGCTGGCTATGAACCTTGATTCTCAGCCTCCTGAGTATTTAGGATTACTTGTGTGAGCCACCTGTGGCTCTGTTTTTTGTAATATTACTTTAGCAATTTTTTTGTTTTTTGGTTCTGCACTGCAGATATTGTCAAAGTGTTTCTTTTTAAATTATGCTGAATTATTTTATAAATACCAGTTTCTAAATATTTAGAGACTCTACTACTTTATTTGCTTTTGTCCACAATGCCTTGTATTATGCTTTTTTTACTTTTTATTGAGTATTATTTTTTAATCCTTAAAGTGCTATTCATTAGAGTTATTTGGAAAACAGGGACAAACATCTTCTTTTAGGGACTATTTTATTTCTTTTACTAGGTACTTAGGAACATTGCAAATTTGACTCTATCTTAAGCCAAATTGAAGGTTTCCAATTCCATGACCAAACTAGCTGGCTTTTGTTTTATTTTAATTTTTTTTTGTTATTATAAAGGTGATATACAGAGGGATTCCAGTTACATAAGTCAGTACATTTCTTTTTGGACAATGTCACCCATTCCCTCGCTCTCCCAGCAGATTTTTATTTTTATAAATCTGAGTAAGGACTGAACTATGGCCAATTTCTATGAACAATTTCTATGAACTATGGCCAACTATGAACAATTTCTAATCTTTTTTTGTGATACTGGGATTTGGACTACAGGCCCTCTTTACACTTGAGCCACACCTCTAGTGTTTTGTTTTAAATTTTTTTCTGATAGAATCCCATGTTTTTGCCTGGGACCTGTGTCATACCGCAATCCTCCTTCCTGTGTAGCTAGGATCTCTAAACATAATGCCCCACTTACTTGTTGAAATGGGATCTTGGTTTTTGCCAAATCTGGCCTTGAACTACATGCCTTTTACTATCTGCCTTCCTGGGACCTGGGATAACATGAGCCACTGTACCTGTCTTCTAACAGTTTTTTGTTTGTTTTCACCCGTACCAGTCAATAATACATGTGTACTAATACGTACCAGTCAATAATACATGTGTACTAATATCTGTGGTTTACCCTTGTCCTCAGGGTATGTTCTCTGAATCCTAGTAGATTCCTGGTTCTTGATTTGACTTTCTTATTGAGGAAGATAGTGAAAAGCAGAGCCTGTATTTGCCAGGAAATACTGTCACTGTGTTTACTGCAATGGCTTTCATTGATTTGCTTAATTATCTGAGTTTTCATTGCCAGCTCCTAAGCGCTTTTAAGGGAATTTTTGAAATACACACATGGTTATTCCCCCACTTGTTTAGAAACTTGATTTATGCTTTGTTTTTTATTGAGTTTTTTCTTTGTGGCTTAATAAAAAATGTTACTTCCTTTGTAACTCTGGAATTGGAATAATCTTAACCAACCCAGGTTTTCAGTGGAGTAAAATGTTACAGTCAGTTGTTTCAACACCTCATTTTGTACTGTCCCACAAAAATGGCTACTCAAATTAGTCTTACACTGGGCTGCTCCTTTGAGTAAGCTGCCTGTCTAATGAACAAGTCAGGAATAGATTCAGCTTCCTATGGTATAAAATCATCAGGAAAAAATGCCTCAATGAGATTTTCTGAAGACTATGGCGAAGAGCATAGGCTCTAGAATTTGGCGGACCTACATTTGAATATAGATTCTCAGAGATAGTAATGATTTGAAATTTCATTCATATTGCAAAAATGAGGATAATGGTAGTGCCTGATTGTGAAGATTGAATTCGATTCTGCTTATAGCCATTTGTGAAACCTAAGTGAATCTTAATTATTTTTGTACATAGTTTTCTCACTTTTGACACGTAAAGCACTTGGTAATTTATCTGTTTTGGTCTTTGATTAGATGTTTTTTATGAAAAATCGTGCCCGAAGACAAGGTATTAACTTAAAACTTCTTCCCAATGGATTCACCAAAAGGAAAGAGAATTCAACATACTTTGATGTAAGGTAGGTTTTAAACTTCTGTATTTTATCAGGTGTCCTGGTTTGGTTTGCCTTACAACATTGCTACCTAAAGTGTGATTTGTAAACTATTATTGAATGAAAAGATAACTGCTTAAATAACATATCACATGACTGATAAAAATTAGAGCATGTGACAAGGAAGCTTCTCAAACGTTAATGTGCATAACCCATTACTTCAGCATCTAGTAAATATTCTGTGACTTAATTTCTTTAGGCCTGGGTAGGAGTTTGATATACTTCTTTGTTTTGGTGCTTGAACTGAGGGCCTGGGCTCTATCTCTTAGCTTTTTTAATCAAGGCTGGTAGGCTACCACTGAACTACACTTCTACTTCCTTCTAGCTTTTTTTTTGGTTAATTATAAGTTAAAGAGTCTCACAGACTTTTCAGCCTGGGCTGGCTTCAAACTGAAATCCTCATATCAGCCTCCTGAGTAGCTAGGATTACAGGCTTGAGTCATTGGCACCTAGCTAATGTAATACATTTTCAATAGCTTCAGTTATGCTAATTGCCTGAGGAACATTCGTGCCAAGAAAGTATTTCAGGGACAAAGTGGTAAGTCAAAGCAGAAATGCTAGTATTTCAAACAGAGGCTTTTGTGATCATTTCTACATGGAGCTCTGAATAAGACTGTACTCAAAAGCTGGTTACTCAAAAGCTGGCTATCAAGATGGAGGAGACTTTGAAAACAGTTGCTCTAGTAATGAAGCTTTGAGTAGAAATAGTTAGCTACTTTCTCAAAGTGAGTTAGAAAAGTCCTAAGAGTACAGAGGAAATAGGATTCCAAAGTACAGTCAGTCTTCTAGGCCTACTGTATCTGTACATTCCATATCTGCAGATTCAGTTACCCACAAATTAGAAATAGTAGGAGGGGGAACCTCTACTGAGTACTGAATATATAGACTTTTTTTTTTCACTCATTCCCTAGCAATTCAGCATATCTATTTATACAACATTTATATTGTATTAGGTATTATAATTTTCGGAGACTTAAGGTTGTTGTATTTTCTGTTTTTTCTCTTTGAGACCATTAGCAACACAATACGTAGTAGGCATGAGGATCCATTTCTTAAGTTACTTCACATCTGCAAAGTGAAACAGTGACAGTTGCCTTGTGGAGTTGTGATCTTTGGTGTATTAATTTATCTAGATAGTAAGTACTGTGTGGGAGAGAATCAATAAATAGTAGCTTGCAAATACACATTCATATCTCAACTTTAAGGAAAAATAGCACCTTTAATTCTACTATGCAGATGTGACCACTGATGCTATTTCAGGTATCCTTCTTCTTATACTTCTACTGTTTTGATTTAATAAGGTAAAAACAGTATTAAATGTGAGTGAAAGTAAAAAAAAAAAAAATGACATAACTACCCAGGTTAAATGTTACTTCATAAGAGTGTCTGTTTAGTCATACTTGCACTGTTTTTAAAAATTCTATATAACAGAGATAGTGAAATATAGGTTTATCATAAACTAAAACCAGGCTGTCTTCCTAGAAAGAGATATTGAGCTACCTGCTTTGCGTTTCAATTTCTGTATCTATAAAGTGGAAATAGTAATAATAATTCTCAGTTCAAAGAAGTTTCATTTTCATCTATAGTGCTTAGGAATGCCTGTTCATCTCTTCACTATCCCTGAGAATCTCTTAAAAAATAATTGTTACTAATTTGATAAGTAAATATGGTTATTTGCTTAAAATAGTTGTATTTGATTGCTACTATGATGAAATTATTTATGTGTTTTAGGTGTTATTTTAAAATTCAGATGTAAAATTTGACTTAATTCATTCCCAGTGGTAAGGTGACCTTTCATTCATAAAACCATTGTGTGAGATAGTTCAGTGAAAATTCTCATCTATATAACTGAATTGCTGGTTCATTTGTTTGTTGTGTAAATTGCCCATTCTTATTCTTGTTTTTTGTTTTTTTGGGGGAGTCCAGTCATGGGGCCTGAACTCTGGGCCTGGGCGCTGTCCCTCAGCTCTTCAGCTCAAGGTTAGCACTCTACCACTTGAGCCACAGCACCACTTCTGGCTTTTTTCTTTTTGCATATGTGGTGCTGAAGAATCAAACCCAGGGCCTCAGGCATGCAAGGCAAGCGCTCTACCACTGAGCCACCTTCCCAGCCCCCCATTCTTATTCTTAAATGGGAAATGGATTGATTATTAAATCTAACTAATGAAATTTTAAATGCCTCTATTCAAATACTGAATTTTAAGGTGAGTTCTCAGCTAATGAAACCATATTTAAAGAATGTTGCTTGTTAGTTGATTAATAGCTTGGATATCTCTCCAATATGTTCCAGTACTTTGGTCATTCTTATTTGACATTTTCATCACTGATTTAGGTTAGAGATTCTGATCTTGTTGCTGTTGACATTTGAGCTAGATAAGTTACAAGTCTCAGTCATGTGCACTTTAGTGCATTTTAGTCATTATCAACTAGATGTTTGTAACATAAACATCTCTGAACATCCTCTGTTCTAACAAAATGTGCCTTGTCAGTGCCAACTGGCCTCTGAGGACAACTACTTTTAGACAACTACCATTTAGGTAAACACCGCAGACATATTCATTGAATTTATAGTTATAATCTTTTCTTGAGTCAAATAGAGTCAAAATCAGGATTGCAAGAAATTTTGATTGCTAAAGAAAGTACATAATAAGCAAGTACATAAGGTCCCATATAGCAACTATAGGAAAAACAAGTGAAAAATGCCATTGAGAAGTACCTTGCTTGATATTCCTGTATTTTCTCAGTCATTCACATGAAAATGATCTAGCTTTTAGCCAGGTGTGGTGGTACACTCTTAAAGTCCCAGCACAGGATGCAGAGTCAAGAGGATTGTGAGTTGAAATCCAACCCCAGCAGCATAGACGTTGGTTAATAAAAAACAAAAGAAAAAAGATCAACAGTTTTAAATGACTGTAGTGGGGATGAAAAAAGGGAATGCTAAATCTTTTCGAAGAATTCTGTTCAGCTTCTTGCTGTCCAGTATTATGTTTTAAAGACTAAGTTTTTTTTTTTTCAGTTAACTTTGAAAGATTGTTAAGGCTTTGGCTCAAATAAACTTGAATTTGCTTATTGCCACTATCATTTGAGATATATTAGATAGTCTCAGGCAAGATTTAACTTAATTGGGTATAGAGAAGATTATATATACATAACTCATAGTAAATAATGTACAATGACTATCCAGGTATTACATTCTCCTGTACAAAATTGTTGGGAATACGATACAAATATTACATAAGAAGCAGTATTGTTTCCACAGTGTATCCTTCAAATAGTGACATTGTATTAATAGCACAGGGAACCTTTTTTCTGTCAAGGGCCATTTGGGTATTTATAACATCATCCAAAGGCCACAAAATTAGTACAAGTAGTTGGCCAAGGAAGCTAAGGTGCATATCAAGGTCTGGGCAAGTGGCTTAGTGGTAGAGTACTTGCCTAGCATGCATGAGGCCCTGGGTTCATTTCCTCAGTTACCACATAAACAGAAAAACCCGAAGTGGTGCTGTGGCTCAAGTGGTAGGATAGCCTTGAGCACTAAGAGGCTCAGGGACTCAGGAACAGCACCTAGTCCCTGAGTTCAAGCCCCAGGACTGGCACACACACACACACACACACACACACACACACACACACACACACACACAAAAGCATACCAGAAGTATAATTTAAGTGTCTATTTTATTATTTACGAAAATGATTTTTGAGGGCCTTATACAACTCATAGGCCAAACATAATCCACCTGATAGAATGGTTAAATAATGGCTGTAAACTGGCTCAGGTTTACTGCTAACAGTTCACAAACTTTCAGTTTCAGAGATTAGAAAATTATAATGTAGGATCTGGGAAGTTGGCTTAGTGGTAGAGTGCTTGCCTCACATGCATGAGACCCTGAGTTCGATTCCTCAGCACCACATAATCAGAAAAAAAAAGCCTGAGGTGGTACTGTTACTCAAGTGTTAGGGCACTAGCCTTGAAGAGCTGAGAGACAGCACACAGGCCCAGAGTTCAGGCTCTATGACCATAAAAAAAAAAAAAAAAAAATATATATATATATATATATAATATGTATAGATTTTTTCAGTCTTATACAAACTTAGCTTATTTCAGCATCATTAACTGTTTGCATGTAATTAGCAGTTTTTTCCTTTCAGTGTAGTAAAATGTATATTCTTTGAAATGCACAAATCTTAAATGTGTGTTTATTGAGGGGTTTTGTTTTTGTTTCTGGCATGTGTATATGTGTCTAAGAATCAATTCATGGCTTCTACCACTGAGCCACGTCTCCAGCCACATTTCTTTTGAGTTTTTACAAATATATATTTTATATATATAATATATATAATAACATAGTATATAATATATATTACAAATATATACTTTTGTATATATTTGTTTCTGAATATATAGAACATTACTGTATACCACGTTTTTACTAGTTAGCCTCCTCTTGTCTCTAAAGGCATCCTGTTCTAATACATACACTCCTACCCCAAGATGTGTTTTGCCTGTTTTAATATATGGAAAGTTTCATGTATATGAAGTCATACAGCTCACTATTACTCTGCTGAGGATGTGGACAAGTTGAGACAAGATCTTACTACGCACCTCAGTCTGGTCTTGAACTTAGGATTTTTATGCCTTAACATCTCAAATGTTGGAGTTACAGGCATGAACCACTATATATCTGGCTTTAATCTTTTGAATAATAATTTAGCTGTATAGGACATTTATTGTGTATTCCACTGTCTTCTCATTTCTTGTGCCACTGTTGAGAGCACTATTATTTTAGATAGCTTTCTTTCTTTCTCTCTCTTTCTTTTTCTTTCTTTCTCTTTCTCTATCTCCTCCCTTCCTTCCTTCCTTCCTCTCTCCTTCTCTCCCTCTCTCTCTTCCTCTCTCTCTCTCTTTCTTTCCTTTCTTCCTTACTTTCTTTCTTTCTTTCATCTGATCTATACCTTGATCCTCTTGTCTTTGGAATTTTTCAGTTTCTTTATAATGTTTGTCTGCTTTTTACTTAGTTTTTTCATATCCAGCAAATTTATCTGATTTTTTTTTAGATAAAATTGTGTTTCTTTTTCTCATTTTAAGCTTCCCGTGTTTTCTTCAGTAATTTAAAACATTATTTGTGTAAATAATTCCAGCATCTAAAATTCTTGGAAGTTTGACCCTGCTCTCTGCCTTTTCTCCTGGCTCTTGATTATGACATTTGTTTTCTTGTTTTTTTCTTTAAATACAGCTGTAAACCCAAGTCCATCTGGGCTTTATGTAGAAATGATATGCACTTGCTTATGTTAGATACTCATTGGCACCAGTCAAGAACATTTCATTTCTCGGTATATCTCAGACATTAGGGAAGCAATAGGTATGCATTGTCAATTGAAACTTTCTCCTCCTCCCCCTCCTCTGATGTAGTTTAGTTTATAAATTGGGTACTGTAAAAGACAAGCAACAACAATAAAATTGAACATGACTCTCTTCTTAGTGCACTGTGTTCCATCTTACCATTCTATGCTAAGGGAGAGGCTTTTTCTAGTTCATCCTTGGTTTCTGTGATCAATTTGAGATCTCCAGCTTAAATAGACTTTGCCTCATAGGACTCAGTAACTTTTGACTATAGTTTTCAGTTCTTATTTCCTTTTGGCCTCTAGAAATTTACCTTATTGCTGAACTCAATATGTCTTAAGTTGTTACTGTGTTCTATAGGAGGATTTTCAAAATATGTTTCCTGTTGTGTTGCCCTAAATATTTAAGCTGAGCACATCTCAGTACAGTTTAGTAGTAGGAAGGAAATAGATCAAGAAGACATGATAATTACTTGATTATGTAACAATTGTATTTCTTTTTTTAATTTTTTTATTGTGAAAATACTATACAGAGGGGTTACAATTACATGGGCAAGATAATGAGTACATTTCTTATCAAGCATTGTAGCCTCCTTTGTTTCCCCTTCCCATCCCTTCCCATCCTCCCTCCGCCCCTCCACCCAATCCTCCCCCCCCCACCAAAGTTGTAAAGTTCATTTTCGACATAACGACTTGTATCCCTAGTTAAACGATTTGTTTTTCCCTTCCCCTCCACAAATTATAACAATATCAAATACAGTAAAAGCAGGGGTTATACTGTGGGGGAGGGACATACAAAGCAACAAAGAAATAATCTTATAAATGTGTTAGAAACAATCGCATGAAAGAAAAAAACATTCGAATACATATCTTAGGGTTCATTTCCCTAACCAACTTATCTGGCCTTTTCTGCTTGACTTAGACATATGCTAGTTATTGCACATAAGGGAAACCATGGGACCTATGTTTCTTTGGGCCTGGCTTACTTCACTAATACAATTTTTTCCAAGTCTTTCCATTTCCTAACAAATGGGGCAATGTCATTCTTTCTGATGGAGGCATAGAATTTCATTGTGTATATATACCACATTTTCTTGATCCATTCATCTACCAAGGGGCATCTGGGTTGGTTCCATATCTTAGCTATGGTAAATAATGCTGCAATAAACATAGTCATGCTGGTAGCTTTAGTGTGGTCTTGTTAACAATTGTATTTCTAAGAATTTATTTGGCAGGATTTTCCATACACAAAGAAAACGAAGTGACTATGCCTTCCTAATTTAATTTACTTACATGGAATAGTTACCCAAAATATTAAGTGAATAAGGATAGATACAGAAATCATGTGTATTGCATACTAATGTTTTGTAAAAATATTTACATATATATGCTTATACAGTTATACTCCCTATAAAGGCCTAGAAATTTCAAATATTCGCTACTTTTTTTCTCATGCACATATACTTTATATATATTATATACAATTTATAAATTAGGTACTGTAAGAGATTAATAGCATCAGTAAAATTGAACATTAATATCAGTAAACACTTTACTTTGTAGGTATATACCTTTTCCAATTTGAGGCAAGAGCAAAACTAGCATAGATTTCATTTTTTAATAGTATCACAGATGGATTTAGTTTTACCATAGATCTTAGCAATCTCAGCATATGACTTTTTTCCCTTTTAATGGAAAACTTTTACCTTTTATTTAAAGAAAGTATTTTGTAAATTCTCTTTGCATATCCAAATTGCCAGTATAACCACTCATATACTTGGGAACATTATTAAATATGTATTACTCAAGCACAGGTACTGTACAAAGCTACTCTGTGACTTACATACAGATAGCATATACTGTGTGGACATGCCACACAAAGGGATCCTTCAATGCCAGCTGTGATGAGTAGAATAACACAAGTTTTTTTTTAAGGCTGCTCATAACAATGCACAGTTTAATTGATGTGAAGTGGTAACAATGGTTAGAGAAAGTGATAAAATACTATACACTAATTTTTAAAAGAAGTTTATTTTAGGCCTCATTTCTTGGGCTGCAAAGTCCAAGATCATGGTACCAGCATCTGCTAGGTTTCTTGTTGAGGGCATCTTAGCTGCCTTAATTAACATGGTAGAAGGTATCACAGTGAAAGAGTAGAAGTATGCTAGCTCCTATCTGTCTTCTCTTCTCATAAAGCCACTATTGCCATCATGGAGGCCTTATGTTCATGGTCTCATCTCTAGATACTACCAACATGTGAATTTAGTGAATAAGTTTCAGATACAAGAACTTTGGGTCAGTACATTCCTGTGAAGAGACAGGAGTGGTAATTGTATGACTTTTTGTACCTTTTTGAATTTTAGACCATGTGTGTGCATTACTTATTTAAACAATAAATAAAAAGTCATTATAGCATTAAGCAGTATCTCTATACACATTTTGAGTTAGTGTTTATAAAGTATTTCAATACTGTCATGAAATTCCATCTTTTAAATCCTTGGCTACTACTCTTAATTGTGTTTTAGTATTTTGCCAGTGAAAGCCTGGAGACTGTGTTGACAGTGCTTGGCTATTAGGTTGTTTCAGTCCCTTGTTCCGATCAGAGGTCATATGCAGAGGGAATGCACATCATTTGAAAGAATGAATAGAACAGAATTTCTACTTAGTAATATAGATAAAGTATCTCTTACAGAAAATTCATGGGACCATAATTATTTACAGTTATGGAGTTGTACAAAATGACTCAACAAGTTTTGAATTAGGTATGTTTTAGGTTTTTGTATTAGGTATACTCTACCTCTACATTTGCATAAGTTAAAGCTTAGACTTGTATTAACTACCACTCTCCAGGTAGGCACTCAGATTTGTCCATTTGACCATTTTGTTCCCAAGTTCATCTATATATGACCTCCAACCCCTCTCTCCACCAATCCTGAGCAACCCAGTGCCTCTGTCTACTGTTTTCCCACTGTCAGCTTTGAACTGTGAGTTCTGATTTTCTCAATTCATTCTTTTTTTTTTTTTTGTCAGTCATGGGGCTTGAACTCTGGGCTTGGGCGCTGTCCCTGTGCTCTTCAGCTCCAGGTGCCTGAGCCACAGCACCACTTCCAGTTTTCGAGTGGTTTATTGGAGATAAGAGTCTCACGGACTTTCCTGCCCGGGCTGGCTTTGAACCATGATCCTCAGATCTCAGCCTCCTGAGTAACTAGGATTACAGGCGTGAGCCACCAGCACACGGCTTCAATTCATTCTTTTGACTAGGAATTATTTTGCTTTCTGAGTATGTCTCTATAGTAGTAAGATATTAGAATTAAGAATTAAGATAGTAAAGAACAGGGAGCCATTTCTTCATCCCTATAATCCTAGATACTCAGGAGACTGAGATCTGAGGATCAGGGTTTGGAGCCAGCTCAGGAAGATTCTTATCTCCAATTAACCAACAAAAATCTGGGATTGGGGGCATGACTCAAGTGGTAGAGCAACCAGCTGTGAGCCTAAAAGCCAATCAAGAGTATAAGACCCTGAGTTCAATTCCTAATAGCAACATACACACACACACACACACACACACACACACACACACACACACACACACACACACACACACACACACACACACACATATGTATGTATGTAGTAAAGATACACCAATTATCACACAACAATGTCAGTATTTAAGAGTTCCAGTCCTGTTGTAAAAGCTAGCCACTAGATGTCCCTCTTGTAAAGAAATAACAAACCACTTAAACATTTTTAAAAAGTACCATTTTATTCAAGTAAAGTTATAAGATTATAATTATATTGCAATAGTGTACCCATCAACTCCTTTATTAAAGTCAGTAGCCCTTTTTCCTTGAATAGCTGTGTAGTGATACATTTCTTATTGTAGAAGCTTGGAGTGGTGGATTTTAAAAAATTGTTATTTTAAAGATGATATACAAGGGATTACAGTTAAAAAATCAGGTAATGAGTGCATTTCTTTTTGGACAATGTCACCCCTTGCTCCCTACCAGTTTTTCCTTCCTGTCCCCACCCACAAGTTGTATAGTTCATTTTCAAAATAATTGTCTAATGAGTGCCACTGCTGTGTTTGTTCACATTTTGTCCCTCCATTTCTGTGTCCCCCTTACAATCCTAAGGACAGATAAACGAACAAGATAGGAAAGAAAGAAAACAGAAATAGCAGCAAAGAGAAATCTCCTTTTTATTGCCTGAAGTTTATAATATATGATCAGGTTCTCATAGACATTGTGCCTTTGCATTCTTCTCCTAAAATATCTTCTTGTGGGTGAATGTCTACAGTCCAATTTGGCTTTAGAAAAGAGCAAAGGAAAATGAAATGATACAAGTAGATTTTGCATGAGATTTGAGGAATTACATAATATGTACTTAGTAGAAACTTGTGGATTCGTTGAGATGTTTAGTTCTGCATTATCTGCCATAAGTGCTTTGATACAGCTCAAGAAGAATTTCAGAATAGTGGCAAGGCTTTAGAAAAGCAGTGTGGTAGAATAGAAGCTTAATGGTTCCTTCAGTCAGGCCTCCCTTCAGTCCTGGAGCTTAAAGTTAGGGCATGGGCGCTGTCCCTGAGCTTTTGTGCTCAATGCTAGCACTCTATCACTTGAGCCACAGCTCCATTTCCAGTTTTTTGGTGGTTAATTGTAGGTAAGCATCTCACAGCCTTTGTGCCTGGGCTGACTTTGATATGATCCTCAGATCTCAGCCTTCCAAGTAGGTAGGATGATAGGCATAAGCCACAGGCATCCGGCTACCAAACTCTTTTTGATCATCTTCAGTTTTAATTTAGCAAATCTTTTCCCAAACACTTCCTTATTTTATGCCTCTAGAATATGTCCCTTTTCTTTTTCCTTGAGTGTAGTCTAATATTAACTATATTCTGTGTGGTCTCCTCTTGTCTCCTTTTTGACTGTTGGAAATCTCAAAATATTCTTTCTACCATCGATGTTTCTTTGCCTCACTTAATTTTCTATATTGCTGCTTGGTTGGCATATTTTTCTAAACCATGCTTTTACCATACTGACCAACCTCTCAGAATTTTCATGCTTATGTGCCCACACTAATTACTAACTCATAGAAACTTCCATTGGTTATAGGCAGAATTGTCAGTAACTAAAATTGAGTTTTCATCTGGCCTTGTGGTTTGAAGCTTTCAAATGTTATACCCCTTCTATGCATGAAATTAATACCCTCTCCTTATTCCATAGGTTTCCTAATTTGAAATTGATGCCTTTCAGAAAGTTGGAAGTACCATTTTAAATATTTCTCATTAAGTAAAATAATATGAATCTTGTGCATTTATTTGCTCCTGAAAGACAGATTATTTAGTGATACTTCCTAAATGTATGTTATATGGCAAAATTATTACATGTGTAAATGAGTTTCCTTAGCAAGTTATTTTTCTGTACTTGTTTCCTTGTGGTAATAGGGAAACAGTGGCAGTAATTGTGCCTGTCTCAGGTAGGAGTAGGTGCATCAGAGAGGTCAGGAAGTTAGGTAAAAGCATGCACTGAGCAAAAACAATCTTGCTGTTTGTACAGGTGATCCATATCCAAGTATATGTCAAAAGTTACCTTTGTGTATCCAAATAATGTACTGAGTGTTCATCCTTCTAAATCCTCTTCTGTATTTCCTAAGTATCTGTGGTGGTAGTATACATGATCATATTCCCCATTTTGTCTCCTTTAACTGAGTCCCTGTAAGTGTACACTTTCTCCACAGTTAATATGAAACAAATGCCAGCATTTATTTTTGGTATGCATATATCCTGTCTTTCTATATTCTAGTGTTTTTAGTAGAAGCTTCATTGGCATTTAAAGTTGACAGTTGTTTTTTGTAGATGGTGCGGCTGTTGTGGTGGTGATGGTGATACAGGATGTTCTCTTGCATGACAGAAAGGCTAGAATTCCTGGCATCAGTAATGTCTGTGTGTTCCCCAGTCTTGGAGCACTGAAGTCTAATCAGCCATTTCCAAATGCCCTTTACCTTCAACCCACTGCTTTGAGTGCTGAATTGTTTATCAGTTTATTTTGAAGCAAAATGTTCTTTTTCATTTTAATCTTTACCTGCTACATCCATTTTCTTATTATACTGTCTGCTTAAGCCAGTAGCACGTAATTAACCTGTTTTCCTGTTATCATGTGGTAGTATTACTAATTTTTTAAAGGGTAAAATATAGAACTGGAACTTTTCAAAATATTTTCATAATGATGTAAGACGCAAAATTGTGCTTTCCATTCTCTGAAATCTTACTTATTTTAATCCATACTAAGTAACTAAACAGATCCTTTGTATTCATGCTTCCAAAAACAGTTATCATGGTACTAATCCTAGTCAAATAATTTTTATGAGGAATGGTTACATTTATTTTTGAGAGACTTGGAGTTTTCACCTTGAAATATATTTTAAAAGATTGCATATAAGTAGAGAATTATGTAGCTATTTCATACATTCGTTTGTTCCTTGAGGACAGTTTCCAAATTTGGTAAATTTTAAAAAATTAAACTAAAATCTTGTAGTTCTCTCTAGAACTAAATACTTTTTTTCCTGAAATATCATCAGATATTACTGTGTGCTTCCTAATGTTACATTTAACAGTTTCAGTCCCTCTTTTCTCTTGCTTGTAAATGTAAAAGGTAAAACGTAGAAAGAAGAAAAAATAACCCATTATATCAATTAGGATGCTTTATATTGCATGAAATAAAAAGCTGAATTCAGACTGGTTTAAGCTATTGTACAAAGGGTATGTTGGCTCTAATAAGTGCATATCCAAGGTAAGATGGACTTCATTGTTACAGTGACTTGATTATAGTATCCAAGAACCTACTTTATTTATGATTCTTCACTATGTCTTCTGATTTTGGCTTTTTGTTTTATTTTGATGGTACTGGGTATAAGGTCTGCCCCGGTCATGCAGGCCCTATGCAGACACCTCCCTACCTCTTGGCTGTTTCTGCCCAGTATCTGAAACTTAAGCCTTTCATTGAGCTTTCTATGATGTTACCTTAATCACCATGGTCATAAGATGTTGCTGCATCAATTGGGTTAAATTTTATCCATAGGATTGTTTCTTTCCTGGTAATATTGAACAAGGAAATTAGAAGCCCACAGTAATTAGGCCACCCACATCATCTTCCCAGTCTTGATTCACAGTGTCTAGAAAATAATTGGTCTTCTCAAAGCCAATAGACAACACATCCCTGGAAGGCAAGTGTGGTGTTCCTTTGTCAGAGTATGGTTATTATAGACACAGAAAGATGATGGTAGTGTCTACTATATCTTTTAGAAATTAGTTATAAATAGTTTAAAAAATATGTAAGTATTTTAAACAAGAAATAATTGTGATGTATTTGAATTGGTAGTGCAGGAAAATATATGGCTTATTACTGGATTTTCATTTCTAGAAAGTCTTAAACTCTTAAGGTTTATGATAATGTCTGGGTTCTGAGACCAACTAGGCTAATTTTCAACTGAATGATGACCTTATAGGAGTTGACTCTCTTCTTTCTATCATTTTTTCAACTGTAAAACGAAACAATTACATTTTACCTCATAGAATTACAATGATTAAATGAATCAATATACATATATTTACAACCATGCTTGACATTAAAAATCCACAAGGTAACATTGTTGCTGTTGATATATACTAGTGTGCTCTGGTAAAATAATCTACTGATAGTTTTTGTAGCCTATAGTTTTTAATTTGTAATGAAAGTATTTTGGAAATCAGACATATAAAAAAATATGGCTTTAGCTTATCTTAAGAGATCTCTTGGTACATTTCTGTTGCTGCAACAAAATATCTGAGACCAGGTAATTTACAAAGAATAGAAGTTAATTGTCATGATTATAGAGGTTGAGAAATCTTGGGACTATGGTGTAGGCGTTTGGGGAAGACTTCTTTGTGGTTATCCAGAGGGGTGTGTCACATAGTGAGACAGGGAGAATTAGCCGCAGAGGGAGAGAGTTCCTTTCCTTTTTTAACAATACCACTTTTTAATCAATTCATGAGGTAGCACCCGAAAAACCCATTCACCTCCCAGGCATTATACTTTTCAACACTTCTGCATTAGGAACCAAGTTTCTACCACATAAATTTTCAGTAGACACGCTCAAACCATAGATAGTATGGAGTCACTTCTATGTAAAAATCTGGAATAAATTTTCATTCATACTTGAACTGATATGATATGTGATTCTCCAATTCAAACACACACAAGTTCTACTTAACCTCCTCCCATCCTAACTCTAGGCCTTTTATTTTAGTGAACATTTTTACTATGTACAATATCAATAAAGAATGGAATTCTTCTATATGAAATGGGTGGAACATTGCAGTTCCCAGCAACAGTGACTGTCTCGCTACCGCTACCCTCAAAAGAAGTCTACGTTAGGCTTCTTCCCTTCTCAGTCTCTGTGTCTTTATTTAATGTCTAGTGAGCCCTCAGGAATAAGTGTTCTTTGAGTAAATGCTGGTTAATCAATGATGGAATGCAATAAAAATTGATTTGCATGTGTGTGGTTCTGGGATTTGAACTCAGATCTGCTTGACACACAGACACTTTACTGCTTTAGCCATGTCCCCAGCCTTGATCTTATTTTTAAAGAAGAATATTCAAGACGTTTTAAATTGTGTATTGGAAATTTTAGCTTCTGTCTCTAACTCATAGTTGTGTCATTTGGAGGGGGGGGGTCCAGTTGTGGGGCCTGAACTCTGGGCCTGGGCGCTGTCCCTCAGCTCTTCAGCTCAAGGCTAGTGTGGCTCAAGGCTCTACCACTTGAGCCACAGCACCACTTCTGGCTTTTTTCTTTTTGCTTATGTGGTGCTGAGGAATTGAACCCAGGGACTCAGGCATGCAAGGCAAGCGCTCTACTACTGAGCCAACTTCCCAGCCCAGTTGTGTCATTTTTGACAAACAAACTTTTGAAGCTATCAAAATTATATTTTAGTTTGATGGGATTTAGAGAAGTCAGTGTTTCTGTTGCTTTATCGGTTATCTGGAAAGGAACATTAAAGCCAGTAATAATCACCATATTTCATCAATCTGTTATCAAATTCTAAACATATATCTTGGAGTACCCAAGTAATTTGGAATATTCTAGGCATAGTATTTCTATTCATGAGAAAGGTGCTAAGCCAAAGGCACAATGACATTATTGTACTGGAAGGACATTATTGTACTGGAAGGCACTTTGTTCTGTAGGAACAGTAACCCTAATACATTTGCGTGGTAAGTGTTCATATCTTTATTCTAATGGATTTGCTCCTAGGGAACATATGCAATGAACTGGGGATGAGCTTTTCCTGTGACATCTAGTGGGTAGAGCCCTGTCCTGCTAAATATCCTGTAAATGCATTTATACTGTAGTCTAAAATGTTGGCAATGCAAAGGTTTAGATACTTTGAACTATCCCAGTGATTGTACTTACTAGAATCTTACTATCTTTAGAAAACAATAGAATTAATGCTGGGATTTGATGAAAAGGGGAAAATTAATTCCTTTATAGCAGGGTGTTTTGGTTTGGTTTATGTGTGGGAGTTGAACTCAGGGCTTGGTTATTGTCCCTTAGCTTTTGTGCTCAAAGCTCTAATTCCAGCTTTTTGGTGAGTAACTGGAGATAAGAGTCTCATGGACGTTTCTGCCCAGCATGGCTTCGAACTGTGATCCTCAGATCTCAGCCTCCTGAGTAGCTAGAATTACAGGCATGAGCCACCAGTGCCCAGCTGTTTTTTGTTTGTTTTCTATTTTTTATTTTTTGGCCATACTTGAATTCAAAGTCAGGACTTTACACTTGCCCAGCAAGATGTAAGCTACACCTCTTGTCTTTTTTTTTTTTTTTTTGCTCTGGTTATTTTTAAAGTAAAGTTTCACTTTTTTCCTCCAGCCCACAATGACATGCATGTACCACCATATCCAGCTTTTTTATTGAAATGATGTGTTAACTTTTTGCTTGAACTGGCCTAGAGCTTCAATTCTCCCAGTCTCAGATTCACATGTAGCTGGAATGACCAGCAAAGAGGACAAGCACATGCCATCGTGCCCAGGGCTTTTGAGAAGGGGTCTTGCAAGCTTGTGAAAGAGTCAAGCCCAATTCTGTACCCTTGCAGTCTTCACTTTCTGAATAGGTAGAATTATGGTCCTGAGCTGCTTGCCTCTCCAGTTTATATCAATTCTCTACACAACATCCTTCAATTTTTTCTTTACCTACTTTGGATTTAGGTATAATTAAAAGATCATGAGCCTTTTATTTCTTAGAAAAGAATGCATTTCAAAAATATCACTATGGGAACCTGGTCATATAATCTCAACACTTGGAAGACTGAAGCCAAGGGGATTGTTAGTTCAAGGCCAGTCTGGGTGACATAACAAGACTTCGAAAAATACATAAAATAAAATGATAATATTGTTAGCAAGTGAAATCTAAGGAGTTTTCCTTCATTTAATAGTAAAAGATTGTACTTAAAAGTGTGCTTTTCACAATTGTCTATGTTTGAACAAAAGCCAAATATATATTACAATGACCATAATTTAGCAACTTATATATAACACATATAATAGTTGTGAATGATTTCGTTATAACTACAACTAGTTAACTTTAGCAAATAAAATTATTGCAAGGCCTTTCATTTTGTGTTTTGAGTATTAAATACATTCTGAAGGTATTCAGGGTTTACTGAATGTTAAATATACATGACTCTTGAAATTACTAGTGATTGAGTTATAATTTACAATTCAGCAAGATGACAAAGTAATTGATCCCTTCCCCTCCAGAAGTTAACATAGAGAAAAATTACATATATATATATATATATATATATATATATATATATTTGCCTTTGTTTTGTATTTTTACTGTTATTGTAAAGGTGATGTACGGAGGGGTTACAGTTACATGAGTCACACATAAAGAGTATATTTCTTTTTGAACAATGTCAACTCTTCCCTCTTTCACCCAGCTTGTCCCTCCTGTCTCCACCCATAAGTTTTATAGTTCCTTTTCAATATAGTGTCTAGTGAGCATCACTGCTGCATTTGTTTAACCTTTGCCCCACCATTTCTGTGCCCCCTCACCCTTCCAAAGATAGATAAATGCACAAATAAGACAAAAGGAAAAGAAAAAAATAACAACAAAGGAAAAAAAAACTCTTTGTTTCCATTTCCTGGAGTTCATTTTGATAAATGTATTTTATGATCATATGCTCATAACTACTGAACCTCTGATCCTTCTAAGAATATCCTCTTCTGGTCTCACTATGTGAATGTTTAGAGTCCTGTTTATTGTGTCCAAGTGTAATTTTTTTGTCTCTTACCATCCATTGTGTTTTTCACTTGTAGATTTATAGTCACATTCTAATGACTAGAAATGAGGGAAACCATGCAACCTGTGTTTTCTTGGGTCTGTCTTACTTTGCCTAATACAATTTTTTCACATCTTTCCCTTTCCTTATGAATGGTAAAATATCATTCTAGTAGATGAGTAGAATTCCATTGTGTATATATACCACATTTTCTTGATCCATTCATCCACTGAAGGGCATCTGGGCTGATTCTCTATCTTGGCTATGGTAAACAATGCTACAGTGAACATAGTTATGCTGGCAGCTTTAGTAGCTTTAGTAGCCTTGTTAGTGTTCTTTTGGACAAATGTCCAGAAGTGGAATTGCTGGGTTATAGAGAAGCTCTACGTTTAGTCTTTTGAGGAACTTCCATACTGTTTTTCAAAGTGGTTGAACAAGTTTACATTCCCACCAGCAGTGTAATGGAGTTTACTATGGCCACATTCCCGCCAGCATTTGTTATTGATCGTTTTCTTGATAATGGCTATTCTAATTGGGGTAAATATCAATGTTTTGATTTACATTTCTTATGGCCAGAAATGTTGAACATTTCTTCATGTGTCTATTGGCCATTCTTGCTACTGCTTCTGAAAAAATCTCTCTCTAGCCTGTTTATTAATTGGGTTTTTGTTTCTTTGAGGGGGCTTAATTTTTTGAACTCTAAGTATATTAGATATGAGGCCCTTGTCTGATGTGTAGCTGGTAAAAATCGATATATTTAGAGAGAAACGATATTGTACATTAATAACAAAATTTGTTTATTTCCTAAAAAGAAAAATATGCACAGACTGGGTGCCTATGGCTCACACCTGTAATCCTAGAACTCAGGAGGCTGAGATCTGAGGATCGCAGCTCAAAGCCAGCCCGGGCAGGAAAGTCCATGAGACTCTTATCACCAATAAACCACTAGAAAACAAGTAGTGGCACTGTGGCTCAATGGTAGAGTGCTTGCCTTGAGCTGAAGAACCCAGGGACACTGTCCAAGCCCAGAGTTCAAGCCCCACGACCGAAAAAAGAAAAGAAAAATATGCTATCTTTTGGCTTAATAGTGATATTATTCTGTAATAGTTATTTTATAGATAAGAATGCTTGTGATGTATTTTGTCTTAGAAGAAATCGTTATTTAAGGTTTGTAACTTGCACATGCAGAATACTTTTAAAATTCTTTGCCTTTAGATTTTAGACATCTGGCTTTAGACTATTAAAGTGATTTTTTTTCCTTTGTTCTTCACAAAAAATGAAAAAGAAAAAAATAGCATTCTTGTTTCTTGTATAAGTGGCTTGATCAATCTAAGGATAAACTAGCATTTTTTTTTTCCAGTTTGTGCCTTGGACTATCTTGTTACTAAAGAAAATTGCTACATTCCAATCTGAACTAACTTGCCCTACTAAAGGGAACTTCATTTGGGCTTTTATTGCCATTGTCTTCTCACCAAAAATTAACCACATTATATAAACATTTGAGAAAGATACATGATAGGTGATATAAATATTTTGGGGAGGGGGACCTCAGACATAGGGCTTGAATCTGGGCCTGGGCGCTGTCCCTGAGCTCTTCAGCTCAAGACACCACTTCCACGAGGTGGAAAGTTGTTTTAAGCCATGCTCTGATGGCTCACCCCTGTAATCCTAGCTACTCAGAAGGTTGGGATCTGAGGATCTCAGTCACAGTTCAAAGCCAGCCAAAGCAGGAAAGTCCATGTGACTCTTATCTCCAATTAACCATAATAAAGCTATGGCCAAGTGGTAGAGTGCTAGCCTTGAGTTAAAAGCTCACAGATAGCACATTGGCCTTGTATGAGCCCCAGGATCAGCGCGCACACACACACACACACACACAAAGTTATTCTAGATTTTGAGGCAATATTGGTAAACGGTGGATTTCAAAAAGATAAATGATCATTCCTTGGAGGTGATACTGCCAACCATTAACTTGCCAGTGGTTATTTTTTCTTCTAATACAGGAAAACATCATGTAAAATCATCATGTAGTAAACACATTTGAATTTCTATAGTGGATTTGATATTTTGATCATTAACTTTTTGAATAAAGGAAATGGTGTTTAGTGTCAATAAATTTACATGTGTTACATAGGACATTGGTCATTTTTCTAAAATCAAACAGTTCATGAATTACATCAAACCCAAGTTAGACTTGAAAGCAATGGGACTAGCTCAGCATGCATTTTGCTTAGCAACCAGCTTGTTGTCTACTGTTTTGCTACTGAATGCACGTAGTCATGCCTCACATGTATATTTGTAGCCAGCTGGACCCATCTGGACAATTCTTCATTCACCTAATTTCCAGACTAGCCAGGCAAAGACATCAGTTTATTATATTTAGTCATAAGGAAATGTATTTGTAAACATTAAGTGATAGCACATTGATCTCAAAAGCCCCTGAACTATGAGAAATTAACTCCTAATGCTGGAAGAAGTTCTTGGAATTCAGAACTAACTCACTTTAATTCCTTTTTTACAAGTATATTATTTCAGAAACAGTTTCTATAATATCCTGGAAAAAAGTGAATTGTCAAAAATGATAGCTTAAATTCTAAGAATAACTGAAGGGTTATTTGGGATGAAAATTCAAGAAGTTCGATTTACATTAAACTTTGGTTGTTTACCATGATCCTTACATGATTATTTTCTCTCTTAGAAAACAGCAGTTCTGTTGGCATGTGAAACTCCAGTTTCCTCAAAGTCAAGCTGAATACACAGAAAAAAGGCATGGTATTACTAGTCTGTTATGAACTGATAGGATTTTATTTTAAGAATCTGTTACTAAACAGTTAAGTGGGATATAGTAACAAATGCAATACTAAGAAAGCACTGAAAATAAATGAACTATAACTATGTATATGAACATGAATGCATTTTGTTGAATGAGAAAAGCAAGTTAAAGAAGAATGCATAGTATTAGTCTTTGCAAGGGGGTGGGGGAGTAGAGTGGGGTCAAGTCCAGAAAATGGACTTTTTCATATTAGGACCATTTTCAAATATCAGTAAAAATTTTAATCATGCTATTTTATTACCTAGGCTAGGAAAGCTTGAAAAGATGATGTTTAGTACATTTAGCATATATCCACATTATACTAATGTCTTCTCTTTAATTGTCATTTAGTGAAGAACTTTTATTAGAAATTACATACCAGGCTAAAACAAATGATTTAATTTACAGATAGGAGTGTTTAGTCACTACTTTCATTGAATATGTTTAAATGATTGGGTAAAGTTACTATTTCAAAAGTGTCTTAATTTTGTTTATATAGATTTATATATAAAATTAAGACTGTGTACATAAATATGGAAAATTAAAATTCATTCTTTCCAAGGAAATTGGCAACCTTCTAACTTGATCTTTTGATTTAGAATCAATCAGCTTGGTTTTATTTTCAGCTTGTATTTTATTTCTGCAAGATTTAAATATATTTCACCTTGACCCTTGTTTTTCATGTTGAAGAACAGGTGTCCTTTAAAGAGGCTTCATGGTTTCATAATGATTTATAAGGAGTGTTTGAAAATATTTTTTAAGGCCTTGTTAAAGGGTGCCCAAGAATGGGATAGATCCTTAGTAGAGTGCTAGCCAATGAGCCAAAAGCATCAGGTACCCAGTTCGAGTCCTAGTCTCAGATCAAAATATTAAAAAAGGGTACTAAAGATGTCTCTTGTACTTTTTTTCTATACAGTTTTGCTTCAAAGAATGTATATTTTGCTGAGAGTAAAGTGAAAGATCTTTGTTCACATTTTTAAGTAGGAAGCTACACATTTATTTATCGATTTATCATTTTTAGTAGCAATTTATAGATAATAATTTATCTGTTCTTTTTCTCTTTTGAAAGAGTACCAGATGATAAAACTATTAATGAAATTTTAAAATCTTACATCGATCCTGAAATGTCAGATCCTGTAATTCGTCAAAGGTATTTTTCAAAATGTTAACTGTATGACATGTTAAAAATGCTGAAATGTCTTTAAGTTTGCATTTATTATGGAAAATTATAGCTGTTTTATTGTAAAGATACAGTACAGAGGGGTTAGTTATATGAGTAATGAGTACATTTCCTATCGAGCATTGTTACCATTGTTACCTTTGTTTTTCCCCTACCATCCCTTCCCTCCGCACCTCCCTAACTCTACCTTGCCCTCCCCACCCCCACCAAGTTGTAAAGTTTGTTTTCAACAGTGTCTAATTATAGCTGTTTTAGAATGTGATATGTTGATATAGTTCAGTTTTAGTCCCATTTTCTTGATGTTTACTAAAGGTCATCAGTAAAAACAGTAAAGTATATACTGTGTTGCAGAGATGCTTGAAAGGAGATAGCAACAAACATGCTAATTCATTTAATACTCACAATAACCTGGTATGTAGTAAAAATTACTGTTATTATACTCAGTTTACAGATGGGGAAACAGTCTTAAGGTATTAGGCAACCCCATATAACTAAAACGCAGAGAGGGTTTGGTAAGTCCGGCATTCCTAACTCTTAGCCTGAAAACTAAGCTGCATTTCAAGTTGAACCAAAAACTCTGAAAATTAAAACTTTCCAAGTAGCTGTTAAAGACAGGAAATTTCTGCTTCAGCCAAGTCTTCATAGACTATAAGGTACACTTTGCCTCCTGTCCAGAAATACAACATGGACAAAAATGGTTAACATAGCATAGTGGAAAAATTCAGTCATGGATGTCTGAATTAGAATAAAATAACTGGTTCTATCCCTTATTAACTATGTGATCAGGAGAAATTATTTCCAGCCCTTGAATTTTTCCATCAGTGAAGAGAATGATGATACCTACTAGATGATAACGTTGTTGTGAAGCATTTAAAAAAAATACCACACAGGGCCTAGTACAGGGCCAAGTGTATAGGAGGCAGGGTTCAATAAAAGTAAACTATTATTAGAGAGTGAGATTTTGATATTCCTGGGAAGGAACTTGGTTGACTTTTATTTTTACCATATGCTCTTGCTTGGGATATCAATGCTTGGTTTAGTCACAGAGTATTTTACTGTCTAAAAATAAAATATATGAACAATTAGCTAAAACAAGTATAATTTAAATTTAAGATGTATAATTAAATAAAGAGAAGAAAAGTAACTTAAAATTTCCAAATCCTCAGATAGAAAATACCTTTAACCTTTCTATGTTTAGCTGAATTTTAAATATTAATAGCTGTTCACAAATAATTAGTCTTCATAAACACTGTTCTGAAGTATTGCTAAAAATCTATTTTGTTTTTTCATTATGACATTGTCATTTCAGGTTAAAAGCTTACGTTCGTGCTCAGGTGGGGGTTCAAATTTTAATGAAGGCTGAACATATGCAGCAAAATTTACTAAGGTAAAATTGGTTTCCTTTTCATTTCTTTAAGTATAATTCTGTAATAAAATGAAGTAGCTTGATTGGCTAATTATTATACTAATTATCTGATTGTCAACCAAACTTCATCATAAAAATAACTATCAAATTAACATTCTAAAATAATCATAATGAAAATTTCATTGAAAACCACCCTAGTGAGAATATTTTAAAATATAATTAGATACAGCTAAAATTTCCAAATCTCAACTTCAAGAAATAGTTTATGTGAATAAGTTCCAGTGTTTATTTGGAAATAAAAAAAAGTATATAATTGCCTGACTGTTGTGTTGCATACATGTACAAAAAGTACTTCATTGATATGTAAAGACAGTAAGGTTCTAACAAATCATAAGAGCCAAGTGGGTTGTTTATCATTGGGTTTTGCTCCTTCACTAATAACTCCTACAGATAGCCTCTTGAGAGTCCCCACAGTCTACTTCGTATGTATTAGAATATTGACTTGAAAAACATTAATCTTTCAAAACCTGTGGTGTTTTTCATTGTTTAGTTAGCAAAACTGCTAGATCTGATTCAAATTAGATCTAATTCATTATTTCTTTGATTTGATTTGCTAATATACCATACATATTTAAGAGTTCAAGCTATAAAAGCAAAGCCCAATTTGAATCCAAGGTCTGGTGGTTTCTAATTATGTGAACTTGAATAAGTTATCTGGCCTCACTTCTCTTTCCTTATCTCTGAAATCCAGATATCACATAGCAAATGTATGCTTTTATTACTGCTGGAATTATAACTAATATTACTGTTACAACTGCTTCTACTGATAAATGTATCCAGTTAAAAGATCTGTACATAACCAGGTGCCCGTGGCTATTACTTGTGGAATCCTGGCTACTCAGGAAACTAAGATCTAGAGGATCATACTTAGTAAGAGTCCAGGCAAAAAGGGGATGATTCCATCTCAAATGACCAGCAAAAAGCAAAGCTATACCTCAAGTGGTAGAGCACCATCCACAGAAGCAAGTTGAGCAAACATGAGGCCTTGAGTTCAGATTTTGTTGCCAGCAAAAGAAAAAAAATCTCCATGTAATTATAACATTTTTATAGATAATGAGGGCTCTTAAACACCAAATGTTACTAGCATGTTTAAATACTTTTTATTATTGACTAAGGTTCAGTGATGAAAATTCAAGTTATCAGTCATAGTCTTTTCCTAAACTGCGCTTGTCAACATGCAGCTCATGTTTTGGCTCTCCTTCTCTTTTAGAAGGGCTTGCAAAGGAGACAAAGATAGAAAGTTTGCAAAGTTAGTTATCCAGAATTTAAACATCCATATTAACCAAAGCTGGTAGTTCTGAAACTGGAAATGAAAGTTGTATGTAATTGACAAGAAATACTGATATTAATAGTGATATTTATGTGAAGTGAGCTTATGTTATCACCAGTTCTATTGTAGAACTTAGGAAAGCCCTTATTCATGTTACTCATTTTTTAATCTCAAGACTTAGCAATAAATTATAACCTAAAATACTAATAATAAGAGCAAAAAGTCTATTTGAAAATTTTTACTCTGATTTGTCTAAATAAAGCTCCCATCTAATTTTCTCCAAAAAAGTGATCTTTCAGATTTTATGGGAAAAAATTTTAAAGTGAATTCCATATAATTTGCATTTAATCAAAATGATTTGTATCATTCCCTTGCAATTAGCCTCTGATAAAAGTAGTTCTTACTATCTCTTCGCTCTTACCAAATTTAGTTCCTTTTCTGTCATGCACCATATTTTATCTAATTATCGCATTTAAATGTTATTCATGTTTTATATGGTGCACATTTGATGAGTATACTGCTGTTTCAGTCTCAGAAATTACTAACAGCACACATCTGAGCGTTTTTTATAAAATGGGAAATAGTTTTTAGCTGTTTCATCTCATCTTCTCTAAGTCCATAAATCTAATATATACTCACTCAGTCTTCTGATCACCCGGTGACAGTCTGACCAATCATGTTAACACTTCTGCACCCTTGAGCATTTGCCAAATCCTTGTCTTGTCATGGTCTTCCAGTATGAAACTAATATCTAAATTACTCCAGAAGGGAAAAGAATAAAAGTGCCATTCATCTTGGTTCAGGAAATTCCTATTTTTAAGAGCCTTAAGGGTGCTGGGGATGTTGGCTTAGTAGAGCATTCATCCTGCCATGTTTGAAGTCCTGTGTTCCATCCTCAGCATAGGAGGGAAAGAAAAGCAGAGAGAAAAACTAAATGCTTTATCATTTCCTTTCTATGTGTTTATCTGATCTTCAAAAACTACAAGTAGTATTTATTTTAGTGGCTGGATAAATGAGATTTTTTAAATTAATGAGCATTGATTTAAGACAGATGAATAGATTTTTAATAATTTCTATTTTGATCTGTTAGTATCTTGGCCACTGAAATCACCTTATTAACCTGCTCTGTTTACCAAATAATTAAATGCTACCAAATTTGGGAAAGACAATATATCATTTTGGTATAGATCCTAAGAACAGAAGGATATGGATTTTTGGGTTTTTTTTTCTTTTGGTGTTTATTTTGTTTCTTTGATTGGTTAGTTGTTTTATTTTGGTTTCTTTGTTTTTGTTTGTTTTCATTTTATTTCCTTCCATAGACTAGGTTTGTAGCTCAAGTTGTAGAGTGCAAGCCCAAGACTGAGTTGAATCCCCAATACTGTAAACACAATAAAGACAGCAAGAATAATAAAGAAAGGTTATATCCAATTTATCCTCTCTTAACTGAAAGGTTAAATTGAGCTTTGTCTAATGAAGAAATGTGCCAGCTTACTGAACCAGTTAACTTGACTCTTGAGCAGAATAATCTTTTTTGAGAATTCAAGGAAATCAAAATATGTCTGATAAAAGGTAAATGTAGTTTATAATATATGATTGCTAGCCCCCAGATAGCATTTATTTTAACTTAGAAGTATGTGCTCTCCTTGAAGTGGCAAAGCAGATAAAAGTCTGAGTTTGTCAGAGCTGAGCAAAATGACCAGAACTCAGAAAGACATCAGTCAAATTAGTAATACTTGTTTTAAGAGTCTACGGGGCATGGCAGGGTGGGGTAGGGTGTTGAGGGGGAATAACCTAAACCAAAAAACAATCAAAGACCTGCACTGAAATGGTCAGACAACCTACCTCGATATACACAACTTCTCTAATAAATTTTCCTTTAAGGTCCTTAACTTTCTCTAATTTTATAACCTTTCTCTTTTAGTGTAGAAAAGAGAACCCTTGTGGGCCTTGAATTATGAGCCTTTTAATCCTGGAAGGGGAGGAAATGCTAGATAGTAAATGAGTAGTATTAACTATAAGGAATACCTTGTAGACACTGTCTTGATACTAACCCCCTAACACCGGCTAACATGAAAAGTACTTTGACTTTGCATTATCCAGATTTACTTTTTAAAAAAAGTAAAAATGTGTTCTCTGGATTTACTAAATACATGAAAACACTAAACGAGAGGAAGGGAAAAACACTTAGAGCCCAGGCCAGGAATTTTGATTTAACATTTTCATGCTATTTAACTCTGAGTACTGATTGTTTGAAGGTAATAATGTCAAAAATTCCAGTTGCTAGATCTTTTCTCCTAAAGATGCATCTAAATTTGTTCTTACATTCATGATTATTAGTCAGTCTCAAGACATACTTAGGCTAATTTCTAAAGAACCTCCCAGTTGTATGAGTGTTATGAATGAAATTAGAAAAAGTGTAGAGATAGATTTAGATGTAGAGTTTTTTTTTTCTTTAATTCAAAGGGCATTGAAGCCTCAGTGTTCTCTAAAATACATTCAGAATAAGGTGAACATTTCCATTTGGTTGTATATGTAATTACAGTTATATCTTTACAGTAAAATATACTCAGTGAACATCAGAAGAACTTTTTTTTTTTTTTTTTGGTCAGTAGTTAGACTTGAATTAACTCCAGGCCTGGGTGCTATCCCTCAGCTCTTTAGCTCAAGGCTAGCACTCTGATCACTTGAGCCACAGTGCCACTTCTGGTTTGCTGATGGTTTATTGGAGATTAGAATCTCACGGACTTTCCTGCCTGGACTAGCTTTGAACCACGATCCTCAGATCTCAGCCTCCTAAGTAGCTAGGATTATAGGCGTGAGCCAGCTAGCCTGAAGAACATTTTTATAGATTATAAAATGTTTGTCTCTAATTTGAGATAAATACATTAAATAGGATTTTTATTATTTCCTAAAAATTCCTCTGAAGGCTGAAATGTGCAGTTGCTTTGTGGCTGTTTCATTTTAAATACATCATACTATTTATAACATTCTTGATGTTACCAATTCCTATTGGTTTTGTTTTCCATTTCTGGATGGTTTGTGGCAAATGTCGCTTGATAAGCTACAGCAAACTTAAATATTTCCTAGGGTCTTTAGTTCTGCCTTTCCTTTTTAGGTTGTGGTCATAGAGCATGCAGATCTACTTTAAGAAATTTGCTGATAATCTGTTTGGAAGTTTTCTTTCCAAAATACATAGTGCTTAAATTTGACTTTTTTTGAGGCATGGTCTTGCTCTCTAGGCAGATCCTCTGTCCCAGCCTCAATCTCTTTGTTCATTCAACAAGCACTCTAGGGAATATCCATGAACTTTCAGGTTCTTGTCTAGACATTGGGGCTGCAGCAGTAAAGAAAAGCATTTCCGCCCTGGTGGAATGTATATCCCTGTGGCAGAGATTAGTCATTAAGGTGTTGCTGTGAATAAAGCTACATTTACCCTTTGGCCACTGTTCATTACTACCTTTCTGTTTTCAGAGAGTAAACAAATGGCTTTGAACTTGGGTATTACAAGGCACTGTTCCAAGGCAGATGTTATGTTGGGTACTTAGTTGCTAACTAAAGGATTTTTTGAACTGCATACTTTGTCTCTGTCCAAACCTTATTTTTTAAGCCTAGATTTTATTTTTATTTATTGACGGAATAATTTTCCAGAAACAAATTGAGACAAATTCTGTGAACCAACTCTGCCATTACAGCATATGAGCAGTTACAGACTGTATAAACAAAGGATATAACCTTGTTCTAGTAATACTTTATTTTTACACAATGGACTGAATTTTGCTTAGTGAATAGTTTGGCTTTAAAAAAAATTTTATTGATCACTGAACTTTAAATATACTTTGGCCAGACTTCATTTTTTGTTCATTCGGGTAGTAGTCATTGAGTCTTCCATGTGCCCACAGTATTAAACCTAGGGTTACATAGATTGTTCCTTTGGTAGTACTATACTAGATAAGTAATTAGGATAGAGTGCCCAAGGGCAGGGCATCAGCATCTTTACTGAACCTTGAAGATTTTTTTTTAATTGAAGCATGAATCAGTTATTTCTCATTCTGCTTCCATATAAAACTAGAGGTATAGACTAAACTCAAACATTTTTCCTATGTAAAGCCACAGATAAGGCCCCACTAGACCTACTTATCCCCCTGCTTTCAGTAGCATCTACTTACTAGCAAGCAAAGACTGTCTTAGAGCAGAACTAACCTTCTGACTCACTTATTTGCTCAGGTTCTAAGGCTCAGCTCTGCCTGCTAAGACACCAGCTCTCAGTCCTAGATAATTCTAATAGCCAGATCTCCTGCCTGCCTCACATGCATACAAAATCACTTTTTGCTTTTTAGCTAGCCCAGAGTCCTCTTACGATAAAGCTGAGTGCATACTCTCTCCTTAGAACAGTGCTTGTCAGATTTCAGTTATCTGGGATGCTTGCTGGAAATGTAAGTTTCCAGCCCACCCACAGACGCCCTGGGGTTATTATTGTTATTGTTTGGGGATGTTTTTTTTTGCAATCTCTGAGCATACTGATCAGTTATTTTTAGTACTATACTTTCAAAAACATGAGCCAGGAAAGGTGAACTCCTTCATGACATTTTTGGAACTCATAACATGTCTAACATAGTTTCTGTTTAGTGGATATTTATTCACTTGAGTAATTAAATTTGTATGAAGAAATGTATCATTCTACCAGAAATGGGTACTTTAAATCACATTTTACATCCACAAAGATATTTGTCTCTACTATTTGTCTAATTGAAGTAGAAATGGGAAATTAGGTGATCTTGTTTTAGGCTTAGAAAGAAATAATTGAAAATGTATATTTGAGGATTTCTGAATAGGTAATTTGTAATAAATGTTACAAGTTAGGATTTTAAAACTTCTGATATTAGAAAGATGAGCTTCTTTAAAGCTAAGATTATTTTGACATAATGATACAGAATTAGGGGTATATTAGAGAACACTGAAAATGTTTCAGCATTTCCAAGATGTCCTATCTTACATACATAGCCAGAAATTATTTCTGCCATTTTGGCAAATCCTAAAGTAACTGGTGAATAGACCCAGAGTTCACTCTCTAGAAGGCTTTATTAAACTTCATCTTGTTTTTGTCTTGGAATTTGACTTTGTTAATGAGTACCAAATTGATAAATAGAAGAGGAAACAAATCTAAAAATCAATAGTAAGCATGTTTGACTCTAGCAGAAGATGTATCATCAATGCTCCATTATACTAAGAGGTGCATCCAGGAAATTTTTACTTAAAAATGTTTGCAATAATACTAATTACTGCCTGTAGTTAAAATGATTCAGTCCAGAAGAAATTTCAACATTTAAAGCCTTTGCCATACATAATAAAATAAAAATTTTAATACACACACTTTGTTGGAGAGATACAATGATCGTTTAATCTATACAAGATGTGCAATTATAAGAATGTTTTGGATAAAATTCTGTAGAAAATTGGGATGGAAGTATTTCTGTTAAGAGGACTTGTTTGTAGTATAAAATGAATAATATTGATACCAAATTGCTATCTTGTTGAGATTCTGATGTAGATACTTAAGAAAAGTCCAGTTGAAATTGTGGGTATCTTTTAAAAGCTATACAAGAGTGTCATTGTTTTCCAGAGTTGCTTTATGTTATATGTGAGGTATCCCCAAACATAGGCATGCAAAAATATTTTCCAGGAGGGTAATATAAATATCATTGATGACCTTACTACCGAGATACTGAGTACTATGTATACACTGTAATTATTTTATGTTGTATATTCATTATACATGTACTATAATTGCATGGCGAGACTCACCTATACTGACCCACTCGCCTATAAGGACCCTCTCAATGGTAGACTCTAGAATGTAGACCTGCCTGCATCCAAAGCAGGCAGATAAGTTCTTTTCGCTATAGTACATGCTTCTTGGTGTCATAAGCGGCCATGAAGCATGTTCTTAGATTATATAAATCCCAACCACAGTTCTTTGGTTGTACTGATTTAGGGGATTATTAATTATTTTTCAAGTAGGATGAGCATTACTGAAATCAGTAGGCATTAACCTTTAACCATATTTAATATCTAGATTCTAGAACAAAAGGAGTGAGATATTCAAGAACTAGAAAATGGTAGAGTCAACCTAAAGAATGTCCATCTATACACATTTTTTAAATAAAAGAAAATATATAGACTAAGACACCAAACATTTTTATTATCTCCAGCAATGATGCTCCTCCTGGAAGGAATAGACTTTACATGTGACATTCTTCTTAATTTGCTTTTATCCTAAGAATTCTAAATGTAACTCTAGGGAAGCTGAAGCACAGCTCAGGCACAGCTGGGTGAATGTTAACATAATAGATGTAAACGAAGAAGTCTTGATGGATTTAAACTTTGAGTGGCTGTCTGGAAGAATAAATCCAAGATGGAATGGTGGTCAGTTTCCTATCAGTAATCTCATTTCAAATGTGTTCTATTTTGATTATTGTTTGGGGGACTGAAATACCAAGTGAGAGTTTTCTCTAAAATTTTGAGGAATACTTTAACTCTCAACTTAGTGTTAATCTACTAAATTTATCCATTCTAGTTACATCACAGACTATTCTGTATCCACATTCTATTCTCAATAGATATTTAATCGTAGCCAAACAGAAGCAGCCTCTACTCTAACCAGATACCTTACTGTAGTTTATGATTATAAACAGCCAAGCAGCTCTGAATTCTGTGTATATTGCCATCTGCACTCTCGGCTCAGTACTATAGACTCTTGTATATTCTCTCTACATTCCACATACTTTTTTCTAGAAAGCCTTTTGTCTTTTACCTCTGATAAATACCTTATATTTCATGCTGGTCCTTGTGGTATCAGAACCGTGTCTGGAATGTTTGTTCAGTGAGCAAGGAATGTATAAGCAAATAGCCAAATATAGGAACTCAGCAACAGGTCTGCCCCTATATATGTCCCAACTTGGATTTTTTTGAGTTACTGTGAGTAATGCTTTTTACAGTCCTATTGTGCTCACCAGGAAGATCAAAAGAATGTAAGAGATTCCTGACAACCCTAAAATAGCATCATTCTATGATGTAGTTAATTCAAGACCCTTAAACAAAAGTTTCTTGGAAAAGATGAATTGTATTTTACAAAGTGATACATCCTTGTAAGAATAGAGTATGTTGGAATTCGTACTGCTCAGGCTGTAGCATTCAACTTAGTTCCATAGGAATAAAGGGTTGGTTCACAAGAATACCTAATTAAAATTTCCTATATTACTAAGAAGAAAGTGCATGAGAGAAAAACCATTAATTACTATATTGAACAGTAAAAACAATTTGCCAGGAGGATAATGGTTAAATGTTCTCACCAACAGAAATATAATGTGATAGATAAATAAACTTGATTATGATATCATTTTATACATTGTAGATATAATGGTCACTATCAAATCACATATCTGAAATATTGTAATTCTAAATATAGATTGTCAACTATATCTCAATAAAATGAGGATAGAAAAGCAGGAATGACCAATTAAAGATTCTTGTTGGTAGCTAGGATTAAGCAGATCGAGTGCAAACATACAAAAAGTATGCTCAGCCTGACAGAACCTTTGGATGTGGTTTTAGAATAAGGGAAAATGTTTTACTGCCTATCTATGTAGCTTTGGATTTCTGTACTGACACTTTCTACACTGAGATGCAGTACTTGTTTGTTTTTCTGGCACTCAAATGGTGAAATTTACTTCTGCAAACTGTTACTTAGCACACTACCTGTACGTAGTAGATACTGAGTAAATTTGAGAAATTAATTGAAGGATAAATGCCAGGCACTATATTTAACATTTTAACATGCATGGATTCCAATAAAGCAAGTAATATATACACATATACATATATATATATATATATATATGTATGTATATATATCCTACAAGATTGGAACCATACACAAACCAAGTTACAGGTATGTGACCAAGAGTTGAATTTAGGTCTGTTTGTTTACAAAAGCGCATGCTTTTTCTACTAACTAGTTTCATCATGGTTCATAAATGTTAATTCCTGACAAGTATGTCATTCCCCTGCTATGGGTACTTTTGGACTATAAAATCTCATTGCTACTAGTTTAGCAGTTTACACTTTGAAAACATTTTCACCTGTTATATTTAATCTTTATAAAGCCATGAGTAGATATTTTTCCTACCATTATGCCAAAGAGGAAACCTTGAATCCCTTAGGAAGTCATGTCTCTAATGGTAAGACTGAAATCCAAGCTTCTGGATAACAAGGAAATTACCTATGAGAATCAGAAAAGCCCCTTGTAAAAAATATGTTTTTTAATGTATAAGTGCTCATTTTATTATATCTCCATAGTCATGGTAGTCAAGGGTAGCTTATAGTGCAGTTCTGAGCTAGTTAGTGAACTTTGTCAGTTGAGGTATATGTACTACACAATTCATGACCTAACTCCATGTTTAGTATGTATGATCTGTGTAAGAAAAATTAACTTTGATCAGATGGTTCTAATGGTTTTGGACCTTTTTAAGTTTAAGAATACTTAAGAATTAGTGGACTTAATGTGTTTTGAGATTACCTGTTTTTTGACATTACCTGTTATTCTAAGTATTAACCACAATCTGCTTTCCTTTTCACTTGGATTTTCAAAGTCAGTTTTATTGAGGTGTATAGTATTTTACTTTTGTGTTACATTAAAGGAATATGGTAAAGATGAATCTAAAATGTTTGGTTTAAAATTCATTCCACAATCTTGCTGAATACCATTATGCCAGACTGAACCATACTTTAAAAACCTAAATTTAGATATCAGATAGCAATAAACTGATTTATACTGTATCATGGGCTATTTAAAAAATAATAATAATAAAAATAATAACAAAGGTTCACCTTTGTCCTTTTGGAACCAGTTAATTGTAGAAACCTAAATTGATAAACTATACTTGAATATAAGTTAAGTGCTACCTTTGACAGCTACATATCAAAAACTGTAGAATGTTAGAGCTGGGGAAACCTGGTGATTACCTCATTTGGCAACTTAGTTTTGTGGTGAAAAAATACCTTGGCCTTGAGATTTTTATTATTATTATTAGTTTTTAGGAAAATTCAAACTTAATCCTAGTATAATCTAGGGGGCAAAGGAATAATGATCCAAGGAGTGTCACTGAAAATAAAATAGTTTGACTCTCAGACGCTTTCTAAATCTGTATTTTCTTTGAATTATGAAAAGAAAAAGAAGATATTCTAATTTGCTAATAAAATTAGAAATCCAGAAAAAGAAGTTCAGCAACTTAGCAGGTTTCTTTGAAAGTAACAGCCAAAATTAAAAGGATACCCTTGAGTATCAGGACAACTTTATTTATATAATGTCAGTCACTGTAACACCTGTTTAGCCTCCTTAGCCATGCTGCCCTCATAATCCCCTGTGAAGCTGCCTAGAGCAGGGTCACCAGTGAGCCTATGAGGACAAGTGAAATAGCAAGAGGAAAGGGCTGACAGGTCCCTGAGGCTAAGACAAAAGACAAATGTTGGTATCTTAATTCTTCCAAACATAAGTGGTTTGTCTTATGGCAGCAGGGTCATTCAGTTGATAGAAATTCCAGAGTTGGTGAGAATTTCAAAAAGATAAAGCTATCCCTCTGAGGATCCAGTAACTTAATGGCTTGCAAAGAAGCTAAAGTCTTGACATTGTAGGCAGTCTAAAACCTTAAAACTTGCCTTGGCATTATGGGAGCAGAAACATTCCAAATACTTGTAGACTCTTGAAAATAAATGTTAGTAAAATAACTGAAGGTTGTACTGAAATTTTTATGGCTATACTTATATTCAAAATATGTATAAAGATGAAGATATGCTTACATAGTAAATGTCATTCTTTGTTACCAACAAAATCCAGTGACTTGCCTTAAAGTTTGTAATATTATTTTAAATGAACACAAATGAAGTTATTTAGCAGCTTCTATAATTCATTGCTGACCCCTCACTATAACTCTAAAGTGGTGCTATGAACACTGGGAACTAGAGTCATAGTGAGTGACAAAACCAGAACTTTAATGCAGGACTTTAACCACTAAATATTACTGCTACCTTTAAATAAGTCTGAGTCCTTTATGTGCTGATAGCCTTTCTGGATGAGAGGTTTCCATAATGTCCTTTCAAATCACTGGCAGCTATTAATAGTATATTAAGAGTAACCAGCAATAGGAGAAGAATCTGAGAAATTCAGAATTTTCAGCTGAAAAAAAATAATTCAGAACTCTTCCATCAACAAGTGAGGGAGCTATGGCTTATAAGTTAACTAACTTAATGAAATTCAGCACTGGCTAGGCTACAATGGTTCACACTTGAATCCTTCCTACTTAGGAGAATAAGACTTAGAGAATCTCTGTCCAAAACCAATTGAGGCATTAAAGTCCATGAAACTACTTCTCAAATTAACCAGGAAATGCCAGACTGGAGGCATGACCTAAAGTGTAGAGCATCAGCTTTGAGAAATAAAACAGCATGAGCTTCTGATTTCAAGCCCGGAACTGGTCTATTTTTTCAGTTATCCATGATAAGAGTTTGCAACAATTTAGGGTAAGCACTAAAACCCAATGGTTCTGACAAAAACCACTTGTCATCCCAATTTTTCATAGTACTTGAGTAAAATGTTTTTAAAATCATTGACAAGCCTCTGAAACCTTTGCATCCTAAGTGTTTTATGTATGCCTACTTGGTACATAAAATATAAAACAGGACCTAATTTTATAAATAATAAGTATAGTCCTTACAGTTTTAAGATTGAAAGCATGCAACTTGTTACATGCTAGTAGTTTTTATGTTATCTTTGAACATTTATAAGGACATATTTTACACTGTAAAAACATTAATATTAGATTCTGATTCCCATGTGGCTTTTGAAGAACTCTTGTTTTTTACAAAAATAAACTACCTAAAACATTGATATATATTGAAATGAGTAATCCTAGCTCACGCCTGTAATCCTAGCTAATCAGTAATCCTAGCTTACAGTTCCAAGCCAGCCTGAGCAGGAAAGTCTTATCTCCAATAAACTAAGAAAAAGCTGGAAGTGGCACTGTGGCTCAAGTGGTAGAGCAATAGCTTTGAGCACACCAGAGTTCAAGCCCCAGGAATTGCAAAAAAAACAAACAAACAAACAAAAAACAAACCTTGATTCAGTTGAAGTGTGCAGAAGATAAGTTATTGCAAATGTTTTCAGGATAATGCTTGAAAAGCTCCTGTTTGAGAATTGAAATTTTACTTTCTCCTAAGAAGAATGTAATTATTTAAATTTTATAATTTACTCTGTAATTTTATACTTAGGTATCTAATGTAATCCTTATGTAATTATGGTGGGGTTTTTTAATACTTCTTATTTCAAAAGAAAATAATGTTTTAAAGATGAGAAGCATATAATCCTTGCATGCTGGAACCACTTTTAAAATATCTTAGGCACATCTGTATTATGTTACCCAAGGAAAAGCATGATATATGCATTCTCTGGTCTCTGAGAAATGGGAAAAGCTGAATTAGAAAACTGAATTATTTTTCAATTCAACTTTCTCTTCAACATAATTCTATAATTCTAAAATTAATATTTAAATTTTGGGGTAGAATGAATAGTCTGAAATAAGCACCAAATTTTGGGGGTTGAGGAGGTTGTTTTGTTTTTGCTGGTCATGGGGCTTGAACTCTGGGTCTGGGCACTGTCCCTCAGTTAATCAGGTCAAGGCTAGCACTCTACCTCTTGAGCCACAGCACCACTTCCAGTTTTCTGGTGGTATATTGGAGATAAAAGTCTCACGGACTTTTCCTGCTCGGGCTCACTCTGAACTGTAATCCTCAGCTCTCAGCCTCCTTAGTAGCTAGGATTACAGGCATGAGCCACTGGCAAATTTTGTACACTTGTAGTCTAGTATGCTTTCTTTAGCAAGGAAGAAAAGGGTAGAGTTTCAGTTGTCAGCTAAGTCTCCCATGGAAGAATATTTTTATATGAGTATGATCTGTCATTGATAGCAACAGACACTGGAGAACTTCAGCACCACAAAGTGAAGATGTTCTCAACTTTTATCTTCTCTGACATGATATTCACAAGTCAACATATTTCCATATGCCACTACTAGTGAGCCAACTGAAATTCTGTCCTTTTCTCTTTCACCCCAGAAAGCAAGAAGAGAATAAGGAAATGCATTCTTAGTTTAACTCAAACTTTTTTAACTATCAATTTAAGGACTTTACACCTTAACAAATACTTGTTAATTTAATAGCCAGTTAAAACAACTATCATATAATAGTTGTTTTTCTTCTGAGGTTCAAAGTCAATATATTTGAAAATTTTTGATTTTTCCCTGTTATTGTTCTAAGAAAAATTCAGGACTTGTTAAACATGGACATATTGAATAAGTCTTATTCCTTAATATAGTGACTTACTTTAGCACTTACCTGTTATCCAAAAGTTTGGTATACTTTTTTCACACTTTTCTTTTTCTCCTGTGGTGTGAGTGTGGCAGGGAGTGGGGATCCTGGGCTTGAACTCAAGGCCTGAGCGCTATTCCTGAGCTTTATTGCTCAAGGCTATTACTCTAACCATTAAGCCTCAGCTCTACTTCTGGAGTTTTGCTGCTAATTGGAGAGAAGAGTCTCATGACTTTCTTGCCCAGGTTGGCTTTGAACCATGAACTCAGACCTCTGGAGTAGCTAGTATTACAGATGTGATCATTTTCCTCTTTTTCATTAGTATATATTAATTGTACAAAGGGGTTTCATTTATCTTCCTTTTTAAAATTCTTTTTTTCTCTTTTTTATTCTGAAAGCAGTTTTAGTTGGTTGTATTATGTTTAGAACCTACAAACTACCAGCTCTTTAACCTGATTTTCTTAGGGGGCACTAAATTTACATTATAAGGAAGTAACTACTGCATTAGTCATCTTTTGCCGGGCGCTGGTGGCTCACGCCTGTAATCCTAGCTACTCAGGAGGCTGAGATCTGAGGATCGTGGTTCAACGCCAGCCCGGGCAGGAGAGACCGTGAGACTCCTATCTCCAATAAACCGGAAAGTGGCGCTGTAGCTCAAGTGGTAGAGCGCTCGCCTTGAGCTGAAGAGCTGAGGGACAGCGCCCAGGCCCAGAGTTCAAGCCCCACGACCAACAACAACAAAAAAAACTGAATTAGTCATCTTTTAAATTTTGTAATATAAGACATTATGCGTAATTTGAATGCTAAAGGCGTTTTTGTTTTTTATTAACAAGATATTATGAACTGGATCCTCATAAAAGTCTTCTAGACAACTTGAGAAACAAAGTGATTATTGAATATCCAACATTACACATAGTACTAAAAGGATTTAATGATGACATGAAAATTCTTTCCCAAGGTAAGTATAAAGTTGTTCCTACAATGCTTAGACTAAAACAACTAAAGCAATTGCATGACTACCCTTACTTCTAGTACATTTGCAATTTTTTAAAAATTTACCTGATAGCTATTGTTACTACTTCTGTCCTGTTTGGAAATATATAAGCTTGTAATACTGGTTTTAAATGAATATAACAAATGAACAACTATAAAAGGACATTTTTATCTTATTAGAGTTTTCTGTAATTAGAAAAATTTACTCCCCAGTTATAACTATTGAGATTTATAAAAATGAGGGATTACAAAGTTTAGTATCTTATTTAGTATCCTATTCTATAGCAAGGGATAACATTATATATAAATTTAGGGCTGCATTTCGCTGTGTTTGTGCCATTGTATTGACCCTTTATCTCCCTTCTCAAGCACATTGGCTTTATTTCCTTTGAAGTTTCTTTGACCACATAGGGAAGTATTAGAATTGGAAAAGGTACACATAAACTTTTATTGCATAAAATTAGTTTTCCATATTTTCAGTGACTTACTAAATTAAGTATGTGTCAACGCAAGATTCTAGAAGATAAACTAAAATTCAGTAATTTTTTTTAAACAGTGAGGATTACTCACCTTAAAACCAGTAGCTATATATATACAGGCCAAGTTTCATTGTGACAAACTCTACAGGAACATAGAATCCTTTTCTTAGGAAGATTTCTGTTTTCAAAAAAGTAGATGAATGGATCAAGAAAATGTGGTATATTTATTACAATGGAATTCTATGCCTCCACCAGAAAGAATGACATCGCTCCATTTGTTAGGAAATGGAAAGACTTGGAAAAAATACATTAAGCTAAGTAAGCCAGGCCCAAAGAAACATAGGTCCCATGGTTTCCCTTATTTGCAATAGCTAGTATAAGTCTAGGACAAGCAAAAAAGGTCAAAATCTATGTACATATGACCATATAAGATGATGTTAAGTGAAATGAACCCCAAGATAGGGACACTTGCTTGCTATTGTTTTTAACATATTTAAAATGTACTATGTGATTTTTTTGTTGTTGTTTTTCTTGTATGTTCTTCCCCCATGATAACCCCTGTTTTTACTGTATTTGATGTCAGTGCCCTATATCTTGTATATACATTTTTCTCGTTTGGGGAGGGGAAGGAAAATAACAAAATGCTTATAAATAAGGATATAGGTTGACCCATTGTAACAATGAGATGTACAAGACACTATGTTGAAAACAAACTTTACAACTTGCGGCTGGGGCCAGGGAGAAGGGTGGGAGTTGGTGAGATGGGGAGGGAAGGGATGGTAGATGAAAAACAAAGGAGGAGGTAACAATGCTCGATAGTAAATGTACTCATTAACTTACTCATGTAACTGTGACCCCTCTGTACAGTATTTTTACTATTAAAACAAAAAAAAAAGGTAACACTCTGGGGTTGGGAATGTAGCTCAGTGGTAGAGTACTTGCCTCACATGCATGAAGCCTTGGGTTCGATTCCTCAACAACACATAAACAGAAAAGGCCAGAAGTAGGCGCTGTGGCTCAATTGGTAGAGCGCTAGCCTTGAGCTGAAGAGCTGAGGGACGGCGCTCAGGCCCAGATTTCAGGCCCCACTACCAACAACAAAAAAAAAGTAACACTCTACATAGTTCATGGTTTATTGACACACAGTTTTAATTAGCAAACATGAAGTTTTCATGGATGTCTTACCCTATGTTTGATTTATTTACTTTTGATAGTTCTGGAGTTTTAAACTCAGAGCCTTATATTGCTATATCAATTCTTGACTTTGTTTTTCACTCTTATCCTTGACTTTGTTTTTCACAATTTGAGGACAATTTATATTCTCAAAACAATTAGGAATTTTCATCTTAAATTATTAGGGGTTTTTAAGTTTTTTGAACTTTTCATATCATTCACATTAATTTTTTTCTAAATGTTGGTTTCAGGGAGAATTGTTCACTAAAGTGAGTTATTAGCCAGGGAAAACGCCATCTTTATATATAAATACAGCACACACCTCTTCTTTTCACCTTATTTAGAAATGCACATTCAAATAATGTAATAAAGCAATGAAAAAACTATTATAGTAGTGTACTTAGAACTTCAAGTGAATTTGTTTCTTGTCTGCTTGTATCTGATGTTGGGCTTACTTCCAGCAGCACAGATAATTTATAATTTCAGTACAAAGAACTACGGGAACTGTTAAAGCAAAGCGATAAAGAGAATCTGACAGAACATAAGAATCCTACCAGGGTTGTCACATCACAAGTGCACATCTTAAGAATAATGCGAGGTCTTCCTATATCTGCATTTCTGTGTGTAAGCCCTTCAAGGGGCCTGTTTCTTTGTGCATTCTTGCAGTCTTTGATGGACCCTTGATGAAGAAGGGGGATTATTAAGAATATTCTCCCACCCCTAGCCTTCAAATTTTCCAGAGACAAAAAAAGGGGAGGAAAAAAGACCAGAAAACTAATGCTGGGTTTGATCCTGAGTTCATAATACAAGGTGTCTCTTTCCTGGTTTAGGGGGAAATGTGTTTCTGGGCTAAGAAGTAATAGTTTGCACAATTGATGGTTGTTACGATTGTAAACTGCCATAATTTTTTTTTGAAATTCTACTATGTTAATTGGCAATAGGCAAGAGTATTTGGGGGGAGTTGTTTTGGGGGGGGGGGGGGTCCCCCTTCTTAAAAAATGAAAAAGGTTAACTTTAAAAGATGAAGCAGTTGAAGTGGCCTACTAGATTGAAGCTGTACAGTACAGATTACCTTGAATCAAGCCGGGAGAAAGTTCTAAGCATTCTATACCTTGTTTCACCAGCTCTTGTTTACAAAAATTAGATTGGCAGATTTAAATGCCTTAAAAGTATCCATTTATCTAAGAGAAAAAGAATATAGCCCTGTTTAAAGAAGAAAACTAGGTGGCTTTAGTAGGCAAAAGAACATGTTCCTACCTTCTTTCTACACAGCCCATTTATGTTAAAATACCAGTTAAAAACATTTTTTTCTAATATTCTAATAGCAAGTTTAGAAAGTGCCACTACCTTTAAAAAAGGAATCCAGGGGATTGGGAAGGTAGAGCGCTTGCCTTGCATGCATGAGGCCCTGGGTTCTATTCCTCAGCACCATATAAGCAAAAAGAAAAAAAGCCGGAAGTGGCACTGTGGCTCAAGTGGTAGAGTGCTAGCCTTGAGCTGAAGAGCTGAGGGACAGCGCCCAGGCCCAGAGTTCAGGCCCCACAACCGGACCCAAAAAACAAAACAAACAAACAAAAAAAAAACCAAAAAAGGAATCTAGCCATAACTTGAATATTTGAATCAACTACTTGTTAGACCAGTAAATCCTTTCATTTATTCTCCCTTCATTCCTTCATACTTTCTATGCTTGCTTTCCCTTTCATGAGGTGTTGGGGAGTATGATTCTCAGGCACTTTCTAGTATAGTAGGTGCTATGACAGAGCCTACATAAAGTACAGAGGAACCCAGAGAATGCAATATACTTGTAATATTACAGAAGCTCTTCAAAGACTAAGTTTTAAGACATCTGTATCTTACATGAAACTCATTTCAGTCTCACTCATAGAATGGAGTCAGTAAACTGGTTATTGGTACAGACTGAAATCTCAGCAAACCCAGAAAACTTACCAGTTGGAATCCAAGGCAGAGGTCCAGGTTGAGGGTTCTAGCATGAGCTTTTATAAATGGTTGTCCCTTAAGTGGTCCTCCTGCTTCTCTGCTTTCTGTTTTTCTTCTGTACCCAGTAGAGGTGAGTAACTATGATGCTTCAAGCAAACTGTTTTTATGTACTATTTTCTTTTAGTTTCATGATAAAAAGAAGTAGAGGTCCATTTTGCAGAAAAATGCTGAAGGCAGACTGACTTGGAATTTTACTGATTCACCAAAAATGCTATGAGGATAGATAATAGGGGAGAAAAGCCAGTTTCTACCCTTAAGGAACTTGCTTCTCTGAGGGATTTGAACTTAATATTGTTCACCGTAGACATTACAAGAGCATCCAAGAAGCTCCATTTCCACTCAGAGCCACTTTTCCTGTGAAAGGAATAAGAAGATGGTTTGTGGCTACTCTTGAGCCCACATTTATTCAACACATACTAACCCTCAATTTTAAGTTTAAAAAATACATGGAAAATTTTATTCCAGCTACATGTGGCCAGCCTGTGTGATAATAGTGATATTTTCAGTGGCAAGCATATGGAATCATAGCCACACTATGCATTTATTCCAGTGTTCCAGAAGGAGGAAGGATGTTACCTCACGCCACTTTCTGACATCATCCTGTATGATGGCTAGAATTGTATATCCCAGCTGCCTGAAACATGGCATGGTTTGTGCTAGAGAACAGTGCTGTTGCTGTGCCTCAGAAGGGAGGGAAGCCGAGGGAAAAACAGAACAGGCTAAACAGAAACAGTTTGAACATCTGACTGTACACTGCTTTTTTTTTTTATTCCAGTGAAAAATGAATCTACTAAGAACCTTAGCAATGGAAATTGAGTCGTTCTGCAAGATGATGATGCCTCAACAGTTGCAGAGAATTATGCACTGACAACATTGATGGGTTGTTGGATAATTGGGATATTGTTGCTGGCTGCAATTTATTTGTCAGAAATTAAACTGGAAACTTGCTTTGAGGGCAAAAATGTATTTTATAGCCTCTTGAATTAATTGACTTGTAAGGCCCCTTTTCTCATACTCTTTTTGTACCTGATTAGTAGAGCTCATGCTAAGCTTCAGTTTCTAGTATGCTTAATTCTATAAGCCAGACTTTTTTTTTTGTTAGTTTGGTACGACACCAAACCCACGGATCACCTGTGTCAACCACCACCCTGGAACTCAGGTGAAACAGAACTAGAAAGAATGTCTTGCAGCATATGATCTAGCTGAGGAGAGTTTATCCTCAGTCTCTATCAGTTGTCCACTATTGCCTTAGAGGTTGGTATGTAATTTTTTCCTCTTAATTTTTTATACTTGGAAAACTCCCAAGGAGATGTTTTGTAAAAAGATCAAATAAGTACTTTTAACTACTGTAGCTAATATTTATTTCTGAAAATCAGCTCCACATTGATCAGTACTGACTGAATTTGGCTGTACTTATTCCTGCAAAGTATCTTCTGGCCTGGTGCCAGTGCCTCACACCTATAATGCTAGCAACTCAGGAGGCTGAGATTTGAGGATCATGGTTCAAAGTCAGTCTGGGCAGAAAAGTCTTATCTCCAATAAACTACTCAAAAAAAGGCCAGAAGTGGCACTGTGACTCAAGTGGTAGAGCCTTCAGCAAAAAGAGGCTCAGGACAGTAACCAGGGCCTGAGTTCAAGCCACTAAGACCAGCAGAAAAAGAAAAAGAAAAATGTATTTTCTGAAATCTGTGCCTCCTTAGCCCATTCTTATTACCTCACAGAGATGTGATGACCAGTTTGATGCTGTATTTTGATACATCTAGAAGTAACTAAAGGGAAAAAATCCTGGAACAATTTTTTATTCAAATGTGTATGTGTATATTTGTATATGCAGATGGTTTAATTTATACCTATGGCAGCTCACATGTTGACATTAGAGTTTGCTAATTTTATTAGCATTTGTACAGTTGTGGAACTGCAACATAACTTATAAAAATAAAGGATTATTACATCTGTATTACATCTGTGTATTCACTGTTTCAAAAACAATGATAAAAGTGGACATGAATGAAATTCATTTTAAGTTTACAGTTGGTATAAGTTTTAGACTGAAAAGAAATCAGAGCCATTAAAGAGACTTAGAAGAATTAGGCATATGAAATGATAATTAAATGAGTATCAGAGAAATTTATAGCATACACACACACACACACACACACAAACTTGGAATGGAAGAGAACCCAAGGACAATGCTTGAAAGACCATTGGTATAAAAAATCATAGTAAGAATGTGGCGCATATAAACTAGTAAGGCCTTACAATTTAAGAAGTATATGTATATCTTAAAACAATTTCAGGTTTCTGCTATGATAAAGAGTTCATAAAAATAAGTTGTTTATAATATCATTTAGGCAACTAACTTGTATTCTACGGGGTTCCAATTTAACCCAAAAAGGATTGTGTGCTAACTGAATCTGAGAGGGATAGAGAGAATTGAATCAAATGTGCCATAGAGTAACTGGAAAAAGCGGGATGAAATCCACACAAGGAATGTGTGATCTGAGTATGAGGGTAAGAGGAATTCCCTGACAGTAAAATCTGTTATGATGATAGCCTCGTTTCCAAGAAAAGTGTTGAAGTCCATCCTTTCTAGAATTTAAGTTAAAATCTGGACAAGACCTCAAGACACTGTCCTGTACTTACATACTTTCCTCTAGCCAGGAGAAAGAATTTCTTTGAAAGGAAACGGAAAAAAAAAATCCTGAATGACCTAATCCATCTTCACCATCTTTTTTCCCTAGAATTCTACTGGACTTTTCAGTTACAGGCATTTCATAGGAAATCATTTAACTAGCAGAGTTTACCTAACTATAACCATCAGCTCATTTTATAGATGTGCACATTTATTCCCACACAACAAGAATAAACATGTTTTAGTGATTAACCTAATCATGTCAAAGACTTGGTGGGAGTAAAATTTGAATAATTTACTGAAAATTGTAGGAGTTTGTAGTATTAACACCCAATTTCTTTATAGAAGCCCTCTTCCTTTTAGATTCCTGACAATTTTGTTTGTTTGTTTCTTGTTGTTGGTTGTGGGGCCTGAACTCTGGGCCTGGGTGCTGTCCCTCAGCTCTTCAGCCCAAGGCTAGCCTTCTACCACTTTGAGCCACACGCCACTTCTGGGTTTTTCTGCTTATATAGTGCTGAGGAATTGAACCCAGGGCCTCATGCATGCGAGGCAAACATTATACCACTGAGCCACCCTCCTAGCTCCCCCTCCTGACAATTTTTGATGAGTAAACAAACTCCCTAACCCAAGTTATGTTGGACATCTTGGCATTTTGTTCCTGAATCCCGTGTTAAAGGAGGAAGAGTTCCACCTGGCCTTTTCTTCTTTAAACAATGACTTCAAAGAGAAAATGTAGCTTTCATAATTGCTAATTATGGGATTAATAGCCATAAATTACAGTATACAAAACTTGCACCTGTTCCTACTGTAAATAGGAATTAAAGAGAGTTACAATAATATTTAAGATTCTAACGCATAGTTGAACCATTTAGCCAATTGTTTTCCTGTAACAAATAGTGGGATTCTGATTTCATGAAGTATAATAAAAGTTATGCACACAACTAGAATGCTTTGGGGTTCTTTGTACATTTTGTTTATGTTGACATATGTTGTACATAATTTCATATTGCTTAACTTAGTACCTCTTGTGTTGACCTGTTTTGCTACTAGATTTAATTAAAGGTGCTGTGTACCAATGATGGTCTACTTGAATCATGGCTATTAGGCTAAAATATTTATTTTCAAGTAGCTATTAATATACCTTTATTGTTTTCAAGTACTGAGGGCTCAAATGCAGAAACTTGAACATGCCAGACTTAAAACCATTGATCTCTAGAATTGTATCACAGAGTTAAATAAAGCTGCGTCTCATAAATGTACCTTTGCTTCTTAACTTTCCTAATTGTCCTTCATCCTTCACTTGCAAATGCCAGAAACCCAAACTCATATTAGCAGGAAGGGTAGTTTAGTGCTTTTTTTTTAGGGGATTATGAACATGACTATATCTGAACACCCTAAAATAATTATCTTGCCATCCCCACACTTGGCTCTGATTTTGTTTTGATGCACATTTCCCAGATTGATTTTCTCTTCCAGGAAAATCTCTCTGGGGCATTCTCTTTGAATTGAGAAGGGTGGATGGTAGCAGGGGAAAGGTTTAGCTTACTTCATTACACATAACCTGCCTGCCTAAAAATTGACATTAATTCTTTGAGTATCAGCACCTTCCTACAATGTATTTTTTATCATTGAAAATCATAAATATGTACATATAATTTAAAGTGAACTATAATGTAAACAAGTTTTCCATACTGAGGTACAGTATACTGGAACTGCCATACCTAAGAACCAAATATCTGTATGTGATTCATACCTGTAATCATAGCTACTCAGGAGATAGAGATTTGAGGTTCAAAGCCAGCCCAGGCAGGAAAGTCTGTTGGACTCGTATCTCCAATTAACCATCAGGAAGCCAAAAGTGGAGTTGTGCCTGAAGTGGTAAAGTGCCAGCTTTCAGTGAAAAGGCTAAGGGAAAACACCCAGGTCCTGAGTTCAAGACCTTGTACTGGCACAAGGAAGAAATGGACACAAGAAAAAAAAAGAGAACCAAATAATCTTTAACAAGCAAACTATACAACTCCACTATTTCCAGTTTTGTATTTTTACTGAATAAAACAAATCTCCTTAGTACCCTCCCCGTAAGTTGGTGGTCCTAACATAATTTTACAACTTTCTATATCCTTGGCTGCTGGTCTGGAATGTACATGCTAGAATTGATTTAGTGTCATCATCCCCATTTTATGTGGACAAGAAACAGGTTCAAGCAGACTGAAGAATGTGCCCAGTGTCATGTGGAGGATAAATGAATAGCTGAGCAAGGATTCAAACCAAAACAAGTTGGGCTTCTAAGTTCTTAACCTACTAGGTTGCCTGGCCTCATTAGTGACCTCTGTCCTACTCATTGTCCTTCCTGAATTTATGCTGTATTTCATAATTTGGAGTGAACAGTTCACTGCCACTTAAAAGTGAAAGCTGGGCACAGTTCAAGCCAGCACAGGCAAAGAAATCAGTGAGACTCTTGCTAATTAACCACCAAAAAGCCAAAAGTAGAGCAAAAAGGTCTCGAGGACAGCAAGGATGCCCTGAGTTCAAGCTCCAGGACTGACACAAAATAACAGTTTTAATAGTTTATCACATTGTTATTTTGCAAAAAAAAAAAAAATTAAGATTGCATAACTGATGAGATTGCTTTTTCTAGAAGCTTTTCAATGATGAAAAGCAGGCTGTTTTTCCTAAAACGGTGAGCTCCTATCTTGAGTCTTTTATCCTTGTCACTCTTATTCGCTGGCTTTGTGCATATAAGCTTCAATCACTTACTTTGAAACTAGCTGCTAATATTAATTCCAGTTTCTTTTGTTGGGTTCCTCGCTATTCCTATGAGGTCTTTTTCGCTGTCCATTGTAATAAGACACTGCTCAATTGAGCACTGCTCAAGCTTTGCAGCAGACCTCAGATAATGAAGCTATTCAACACTTACCTGGTTGAGGGGCCCACAGAGTGCCAACATAACTTGATGACTGTTGAATTGACATCATATTGAGCAGCAGAAGGTGGATTTGATTGCAGCAGTTGCTCCTTGACAAGGCAGACAAGGGATCAGGTTTGGAGGGGGAACTAGTCGAACTACGTGGGAGAAAGTCAAGTTTCATGACCTGTTGGAAATGTTGGGAATGGTTTCAGAAGTGGAAATGGAAAGATTGGAGGGAATCCATGAAAACACTGCCGCATAGACAAACAAAAAGCCTTCCAAAATGTAAGTTTTCGTTTCAGACAGTGGAAGCAAAGTGGTCATGCTCTAAAATACACAAGCAAGAAGAAAACTGAACCGTGTGATTTTTTTTTTTAAGGGAAGTTCTTGTCTACTTTAGGTAATGTAGAGATTTAACACAACTTCATTTCTCTTAGGTTTCAGCTAAGCACTCTAGGTTATTTTCACTGTTTGAAGAAATTGTCACACACCACCTCTTGGTATCTTGATTTCTTTTGGCTCTTTGAGCAGTTGATTCCAGCTTAAGTCCATATGGTATAAATCTGTGGTGCAAAGCCAATGTCCCTGAAGCCCAATAACTTCTTATTTTTGCTAGAACCCTGTGGTCCTAATTTTGACTGCTGCTCTGTATTCCTAAAGAAAAACAGTAAGAGTCCAGTCTATGTTTTGAAGTATCAATGTGGGGGGGGAGGGGGAGGACTTTTAGGGCCTTGGCCAGCATAAGAGAGAAAGCAACTTTTTCCATGTTCCTGACAGATTGGAAGGTGTTTTCTCACATTCTTTGCTTCAGATCACTCCCTGGAAAGGTTAGTCAGTTGTTCAGCCAAAACCCTTGGCCTCTGCAGCTGTTGCAGTTTAGAAGGATGTAATAGTTTCTGCCATATTTGGACCCTCACAAACAAAACTTCTAAGCACCAGAAATGGAAAAGTTGAAGTGATGAAGAAAAGCCAAGAGAGCAGGCATGCTGTCCTCCAGGTAATAGGCTCTGTGGAAAAGGAAGCTACTGTTTGTGGCTGACCTGTGTGTGGACAGTGAAATGGAAAGAATAATCCAGATGTTCTTTTGCACTATAGAAGGTGGCAAGGAGAGCCATTATGAAGTTTTGTTTAATTTTTTTTTAAGTAGTACTCCTTTCCTCCTCCGACTAGCTTATATGTGCCTTAGGAGTGAGAAAGAACACAGGTTAACTATTACTAGGTTCCTTTAGCCCATCAAATATTACTTTATGCTGGGCACTGGTAGCTCATGCCTATTATCTTAGCTACTCAGAAGACTGAGATCTGAGGATCGTGATTTGAAGCCAAGCAAGAAGTTCAAGATTCTCTTTGTCTAGTCAGCCAGCAAAAAGTCAGAAGTGGAGTTTGGCTCAGCTGGTAGATTGCTAACCTTGATTGGGGGGAGGGGGTGGGGGGGGAAGACTTTAGAATATTCTATGATCTCCTTTAGTTTGGTTTATTTACCCAAAGGGGAGTAATGAATCTGCAGTGGTTCCTTAGGCCAACTGATGAGAGGAAATCATATACCCCACACACACTTTCTTTCTAATAACAAAACGTGGAGTCTCTGGGAAACTGCTAGTTCCCTGTGTTCTCAGCTGGTTTTGATGAGACTGAGCCCCTCCCTAGCTCCTGCATGGGTTTCGTCGGCCTAAACCAATCACTTTCCCACTCCTGTGATCAGGTTTGGTTCAAAGTTGTGTAAGTTGGTTCATGCTGAGAGAATTGTAAAATTATGAAAGAGATCAGTTAAGACACAGATTCAGCTCTGCTATATAGATATAAGGCTAGAACTAGAATAATCTGCTTTTACATATGATGTGGAGGTCATAGCTATGGAAGCTGAAGGTGTCCAGATTTAAGCTAAGCCATGTATCTCTATGTAACACGCATCAGTCAAAACCAACGTTTTTGGTCAACTCCAGCAGAATTTGATAACCAGGGAATTAAATGTAATTAATAGCCTCTGAATTATAAAGTTCGGTGAATCAAAACAGAAGAATCTCCATATTCTAAACCAGAACCTTATTGTATTAGTTGTCCTAAATATTTACTATGGCTGAATAATATGGAGATTAAAGGAAGGAAGTTTTATTTCACTCTTGGTTGCAGCAGTTTCAATCCATGGGCTCTTGGCCACCACATGTGCTTGGACAGGTCATGATGGCAATGGGAACAGGTGGTGAAAAATTGTTCACTTCATGACAGACAGGAAGTAGAAACGAACAGGATGGGCCCAAGGGTAAGATCCATTCCCTAACTCCCACCACCTCAGTTAACTACTTCCTACAGCTAGTTCCTACCTTCTAAAGTTTTCAGAACCTCCCAAAAGAGTGCTGCTATCTGGGGATCGAGATACGGGGATTTCTTTCCTAAGCTAGCAATTGAAAAGATTAAATAGGTTTACAGAAGAAATTATCTTAACTCCCTGTAAGAACACTTTCTGGAAACTGCACGCAGTGCTGCCACTTAACATTTCATGTGCAAGTCTTGGCCATGTGGAAATGGAAGGCTTTGTTCTATATGACAAATAGGCCTTACTAAAAATTGTGGATTATCTTACTACAAAGGGAAGGTTAAGTATTTCTTTGGAAAGAAGAATCAGTCTTTATCACAGTTGGCCAAGTCTATAGTAGTGTAATTGTTTTCTGTTGTCTAATATGAGAACTTCAATTCATTAAGACACTTAAAAAATTCAGACTGTAGGAATGTACTGGCTACAAGTTGAAGCCTTGGTAAATCTCACTAGAAAGAGATTGATTTGGTTTGAAACTAATACCTTTAAAGACCAGGAAGGAATGACATGGAGTTCTACAAGAACTTTAGGCCTATGGCCTGCAATCCAAGTCAGTTTTGTTCAGTGATCTGGATCTTTGAGGAGTCAATTTTTTTTCCTTAACTTTTGTCACTTCAGAAAAGAAGAGAAAGGCTGAGCGCTGGTGGCTTATGCCTGTAAACCTAGCTACTCAGGAGACTGAGATCTGAGGATCACAGTTCAAAGCCAGCCAGAGCAGGAAAGTGCATGAGACTTTTTTCCAATTAACCACCAGAAAACTGGAAGTGGTCCTGTGGCTCAAATGGTAGAGCGTTCACCTTGAGCTAAAGAGCTCAGGGACAGCGCGCAGGCCCAGACTTCAAGCTTTGTGAATGACAAAAGAAAAAAAAAAAGAAAAGAAATCTAGGCTGCTTGGAAATAAAGCAGTAGATGAGTTGGTTTTGGTTCCCAGTGTACTCTTTCCCAATCACTGACTTGTCATCTCAACTGAACACATTTTTTTTTTCATGTGAAGAAGTTGCTGGGTGCATGTGCCTGGGCAGGCACAATTTTCCAAAGATCAAACATTGGCTGGGCTTGCCACAGTGTAGGGCTCATCTGATCTAAGGATTATTGTTAGGAGAGTTTTTTTAAACAATTAAATCCCAGGTTTTTAACACCTGGCTTCCTTCCTTTTAAATCTGTAATTTCAGCTCCCCCTTTCTTCTCTTTTCTTTTCTTTTTATTTTTTGGCTTTATTTGTTAAGAATTTTCAAAGCAAATACTTTTATTTCTTCATCAGTGAAAAAAATCAATATTTAGATAGAATGACTCCCACGGGTCCTCAGATTGATTTTTTTCTGGTAAATCTATGGATTACACAAACTATTCCCATCACTGCTTTGTGCATTCAAAATTGCCCTATTGAGATGAATGTAGTGATTTATACTTATAATCCTAGCCACACATGAGGCTGAAATTTGAAGACCTGCCAACCCAAGCAGATAGATTCAAAAGACTCTAATCTCCAATTAACCAACAAAAAGCCGAGACGAAGGAATGGCTTAAGTAGCAAGCACAGGTTTGAGCAGTAAAAGGCCAAGCAAGAGGGTAGCAGTTCAAGCCCCAGTACAGGCACTGATTTTAAAAAGTGTTTTACTGAAGCAGAAGTACAGACATTTCATTTACTTGAGAACTTTAGAGTATTGAATGAGTCATTCATCTTTAATATTCAAAGAGCTGTGTGTGTGTGTGTGTGTGTGTGTGTGTGTGTATGTATGTATGTTCCTGTTTTCTCCTTGACCACAAGGAGAGGGTGCTTGTTGGGCTTGGGTTTTTGTTTAGTTTTTTTCCATTTGCACAAGGTCACATTGAGAGTTCTTCCTCCCTTAGGAGAGTTGCACATTCATCACTTAACCAGCCTCCCATTTCCTTTGGTTGGGATCACACTTCCCTTCATGAGGTATTACCATTTTTCCATTTCTCCTTTGCTCCCTCCTTTCTTTTAATAACTCTGGGAGACAGGGAGGCACCTTGTAAAGTTAATTTCCTCTGAAGCATTCAAAGCAAAGGCATCTCTCAGTCCAGACACCACCACCCCTCAGCGACACACACACCCCTCCTTGCTGCCTTAGTCACTCTGGGTTGATCCCGCCACCTACCCAATGTGCGGCTCCATCTCAGGGGCACAATGAACTGCTCTGCTCAGCTTGGTCTGAGGGTGGGGTCCCTGTATGGGAAGAATCTCCTTCCTCATTTATCTGCTGGGTTCCTTCCTTCCCTTTCTTCCTAACTCTGCCCCCCTCCCGGTCGTGTCCCCTTTCACTGATTCTCTCTGGTACTTTCAGGACTCAGGGGCTGGCCGCCTGCCTGTACCAGGATGGCATTTCCTCTTCAAAGGTCTGTGGCTGCAGCCACCCAGCTCTCCTAAGCACACAAACCTTTGGAATGGCTGTGGCTTTGCTGCCTGTCTCCTTGGAAAGCAAATGTAGTTTTGTTTTTTTTATTTAAAAAAAAAAAACCCACCCCTTTGGTTCTTTGGGGCAAAGCTTTTCTCCATCCTATTTTATTTATGTGAATACAATCTGTGGCTTTTGAATGTTTGCTTTTGAATGTTTGTGTTAATGGACTAAGCTGAAAGCGTTTCCGCACAGCTCTGGGCCAGGCGGCTCAGCTCTGGCAAAAGCTTGTCCCAAGAGGAACAAGTCACCAGCCAAGGAAGTCTGGAGGCTCAGAGAGGAATTCACTGAGGCCACATGGGCAGCAGTGGTCACAGCTAGAACTGACCCACAAAAGCTCAACCATTCCTTTGATTGGTTGAAAGGGCCAGACCGGAGGCATCAAGATTTTTGTAAATATATTTTTTTAATCGCGCATATATTTACCAAAATGTGGTGCATTTTCTAGCAGCTGGGGTGTCTGATCTTTTCCTCAAATTCTAAGGCACTTTTTATAGTATCCTGCTTCAGAATTTGGATATTCCTGGAATCAATTTTTTCTGTTTTGGTTTTTTTATTGTTATTATAAGGTGAGATACAGAAGGGGTTCAGTTACATAAGTCAGGTAATGAATACATTTATTTTTGAGCAATGTCACCCCTTCCCTTACTCTAGCCCAGTTTTACCCTCCTGGCCCCACCCACAAGTTGTATAGTTCATAGTGTCTAGTGGGTAACATTGCTGCATTTGTTCACGCTTTGTCCCACCGTTTCTATGCTCCTATAGAAAAATGGTATCATATCTAGCTTTGGTTTTGTTCTTTTTTTGGGGGGGGTCCGGTCGTGGGGCCTGAACTCTGGGCCTGGGCGCTGTCCCTCAGCTCTTCAGCTCAAGGCTAGCGCTCTACCACTTGAGCCACAGCGCCACTTCCGGCTTTTTTCCTTTTGCTTATGTGGTGCTGAGGAATCGAACCCAGGGCCTCAGGCATGCAAGGCAAGCGCTCTACCACTGAGCCACCTTCCCAGCCCCCATATCTATCTTTGGAAGGGCAAGGGGAGCACAGAAATGGAATCATTTTTTTATAGATGACATGTCATCTGAAATTGGCAAGATCCTAGTTCAGTTTATTAATGTGTTTCTGGTGTATTTCTTTTCTCATTTTTTTCCCTTGGTACTTAATGGCACTTTGCATGGAAACAGGAAAAAACACACACACACACACACAAATTCGCAGTCCTTCTATGTCCAGTAACTGGATAAGCGAATCTTAGGATACTAACTGGAAGCAGAAGGGCAGGTGACACCTGAGAGGAGTGTGTGATAGGATTGGGGTCCTCATATTTTTCCTGAGGAAGGATATAAGACTCAGAGACTCTGGGCTGAGTTGTCTCATAGGAGTGGATTCTAACAACCCAAATTCTGACTGCCTTACAGCAGTCCTGGGTCAGGTAGCTCTGAAAAGCTGTAAGCCTTTGAACCAAAGATAGGGGACTAACTTGGACAATTTGTTTGAGGATCTGGATATGTTGAGAAACAACTTTGCCAAAACAAGGTGATAATGAGAGTCTCAACAAGCTGAGACAGTTAGTGGATCTGTTATTGTTAAATGTTAGATGTTAAATCTGCTATTCCCCTTCAATAAAGGAATTGGTGGTTATTAAAGACCATAGAAAAGATTAATTGATATAGAGTTCCACAGAACAGAAGTTACAGGAGTTGAATTGTTGCTTTGTCTTATTTTTTTCTGTTTGTTTTATTTTTAGTGATGATAGAAGATCAAATACATTTTTTGTTTTGTTTTGTTTTGTTCTGTGCCCATCCTTGTGCTGGAATTCAGGGACCGGGTTCTATCCTGAAGCTTTTGTTTCAAGGCTAGTGCTCTACCACTTTGAGCCACAGCACCATTCCAACATTTTAGTAGTTAATGGGAGATAAGAGTCCTTCTTTTCCAGGATGGTTTTGATCTGAGATCTTCAGATCTCAGCCACTTGGGTAACAAGGATTACGGGTGTGAGCCACCAATACACATCTAAATCCATTTGTTAAGGGAAATGACCCAGGGTTATTTTATTTAAACTCTTGAGTTTAATGAAGGTAACTCTGCTAATTTATATTCTCCTTGGGCAATGTTTGCTAACTCTTTGGTTTTGTGATGACTAGGGATTCTACATTCTGAGTCTCTTTCCTATAAAATTCAGATACCATACTACATATGCAACATGAGAATCTCACATGTGTTCAGTGTGACTCAATTTTAAGTCATTCTTTTCTCCACCTGCCCTCTTAGCAGGTCCTTCCTGGTTTTCGATCAGAGTCAACATTCACCTAATTGCTCCAGGAAGAAATAGTCTTATCCTTGTCTCTGTCCCAAGCCACCACCTGTTAATTGTATCACCCGAGTGTCTCTTTATTCTGACCACATTTCTTTATTTTTCTACCACCAAAGTGACATAGGTTATCATCTTTTCTCATCTACTGTTGGGGCTCAGAAAACAATGTCCAAACGCAAAGGCCCTAGCACCCATCTCAGACTCAAGATCCCTCTAGTTCCCCTTTGTCTTTCTTCCTACCAGCACGAAGAAAAGCTTTCTGCAGAGTCCCTTTATTACTCAACCAGATCCGCCAAAAGAGAAACACATTTGTCTTCAGAAGTCTTTACACTGAAATTTCATTAACCAGGGAAGACTAAACTCATGTCAGGGGAAGAAAGACTAGACTCTTTTAAAACACCCGAACATACTTTTGTCACACGTCCTTGTCCTCTATTTTGATCCCATTCAGTATTCCAAAAGAATCTTCTGTCTATTCTGTAACCAAAAAACCTTTGTCCCAATCCAAGCCCATTGAGTTTTCTAAAAATCATATACTATACCGCTAAAACTTCTCTACACTCTTCATTCTTTACCTGTTTTCAGAGTTATGAATAATGCTGAGCAAGTGGTGAATCATATTCCTGTGATTTTTTTTGCCCTTTTTCCGCATTAACAAACGTGTGTTTTTTCTCCTAGTTGGTATGTTTATTGTCTTTTTCCAGTGACTCTTCAGAGAGCAGAGGAAAACTGTTCTCCATCCCCACACTAGCAGCAACACTGTTCCCTTACTGGTCTTTTGACTTCTGTTCTTATTACCTTGAAGACCATTTTCTATCAAACAATTTAGATAAAGAATCTGCAGTATTATCTGATCATTGTTCTTGTCTGTCCGAAACCTTTGAGTAGCTTTCTGTTGATTTTCAGATAAGATCTAAAAATACAAGCTACAACCCTGTATATTCCCACCAGGGCAGGGGCCACTGGTGACAGTGTCTCTGTCTTTCCACTCCACGGCTGTTTTCTCAGCACCTAGGACAATGTCTCTGGCAGGGTTGTTCTCTATAGACATTATATATATATATATATATATATATATATACACATATATATATGTTATATAGTGGTTGTATGTATATATATATATATGTATATATATACACACACACATGTTGGGGGTATTATATAGTGGTTATGTATGTGTAAATGAATGAATGAATACACGGCACTTCTGCACATTCGAAGATAAATAACAGGAGAATGGGCAATGAATAAAGGTCTAAGACAATGTTTTTGTGGGTGTGTGTCCCAGGCTTGAACTCAGGGCCTCATACTCCTACTTAGCTTTTCTTTTCTCTCTCTCCCTCCCTCTTTTTCTCCCTACTTCTCCCTCTCCTCCCCCTACCTCTTTCTCTCTGTCTTTTTCTCTGTCTTCTTTCTTTCTTTCTCTCTGTCTCTCTGTCTCTCTCTCTCTCTCTCACTCGCTTGCTTGCTTTCCTTCTTGGGTTTTTTTTATGTGTGTGCCAGTCCTGGGGTTTGAACTCAGTGCCTGCATGCTATCTCTGTACTTTTCTGCCCAAGGCTATCTTTCTACCACTTGAGCCACAGATCCACTTTTGGATTTTTTGGTAGTTAATTGGAAATAGAGTCTCATAGATATTTCCTATCTGGACTAGCTTCAACACATGAACTTCAGCCTCCTGAGTAGCTAGGATTGCAGGCATGAGCTACCATTGCCCAGCTCCTTTTTAAATTTGTGCCAGTTCAGGAGCTTGAACACAGGGCTTGTGCACTATTCCCTTATCTCGATCACTCAGAGCACTCTACCACCTGAGCCAGAACTCTAATTCTGGCTTTTTAGAGACTGATTGGAGATGAGTTTCATGGACTTTCTAGCCCCAAGCTAGCTTTAAACATCCTGAGGCACTAGGATTATAGGCTTGGTCCATTAGCACCCAGCTCACTTGCCTTTTTAGCTCAAGGCTGGTCCTCTACTACTTGAGCCACATCTCCACTTCTGACTTTCTGATATAATTGAAGATGAGTCTCAGATTTTTCTGCCCAGGCTAGCTTCAAACTGTGATCCTCAGATCTCAGCCTTTTTTTTTTTTTTGGTCGGTCGTGAGGCTTGAATTCTGGGCCTGGGTGCTGTCCCTCAACTCTTCATCTCAAGGCTAGCACTCTACCACTTGAGCCATAGTGCCACTTCCGGTTTTTGGTGATTAATTGGAGATAAGGGTCTCAATGAACTTTGCTGCCCAGGTTGGATTTGAACAGTAATTCTCAGATCCTAGCCTCCCAGGATTACAGGAATGAACCACTGGCACCTGGTTGAGTAGAACATTCTCTTTTTGGGGGGAGGGGGGTCCAGTCGGGGGGCCTGAACTCTGGGCCTGGGCGCTGTCCCTCAGCTCTTCAGCTCAAGGCTAGTGCTCTACCACTTGAGCCACAGCACCACTTCCGTTTTTTTTCTTTTTTGCTTATGTGATGCTGGGGAATCGAACCCAGGGCCTCATGCATGCAAGGCAAGCGCTCTACCACTAAGCCATCTTCCCAGCCCCTGAGTAGAACATTCTTGAGCAAACATGGCACAAAATGTAAGAAAGGCAATAGTGTCCATTATTTTGCCTCCTGGCCTCCCATTCTAGTGTGAACAGCATGCAAGTCTTAGGTTGTCTTCATGATTGTGGGAAATGCCAGACTTACAGGACGAAGAGAAGAAAAAGCCATTGGTTTAGTGTAAAAAATAGTTTTGATTTTGAGGTTGTTTTGTTAATGCTTTGTTTTTTTTGGCAGATTAGCACTCATTTTACTTCCTAAAAATCTTACCATTTCTGTGTGTGTGTGTGTGTGTGTGTGTGTGTGTGTCCACATGCATGCGTGCCTTCTAGTTCTGGGGCTTGAACTCAGGGTCTTTCACTCTCCCTTGGCTTATTTGTTCAAGGCTGATGCTCTACTATTTGAGCCACACCTTCACTTTCAGCTTTTTCCTGGTTAATTGGATATAAGAGTCTCAAACTTTTCTGTCCAGACTGGCTTCAACCAGGATCCTCAGCTCTCAGCCTCCTGAGTAGCTAGGATTACATGTGTGAGCTGCCCGTGCCCAGCTTTTCTCAGGAGGATCTTCTAGATCTGCTGAGATTCTAATTAAAAAAAAAAAAAAAACCAACCCCGGTTTACCTTGAAGTGTATGATGGCCAATAAAATATTTTCTTCCTAGAATTATACTCTTGATCAGAAACCAAGAAACAAAAACACATGCTTGCTATAAGACCCCTGTGCCATTATCAACTAGTTAGCCCAGCCGTGGGTTCCCTGTGGTCATCTTTTTTTTTTTGGTCGGTCGTGGGGCCTTGAACTCTGGGCCTTAGCGCTGTCCCTCAGCTCTTCAGCTCAAGGCAAGCACTCTACCACTTGAGCTACTTTTTTTTCTTTCTTTTTCTTGGAGGTAGCAGGGCTGGGGTGAGGGGTGGGGGGGAGGTCGTGGAGTCTAAACTCAGGGCCCTGAACTTGTTTAACTTGCTTGCTTGCTTGCTTGGTGAGCTACAATGTGAGCCATGCCTCCAGCCTAACAGTTTTTATTGATTATTTTGGAGTTGGACTTTCACAGACTTTTTCTGCCCACATTGATAACTGGTCTCAGACTCTCTAAATCTCAGATTCCCGGTGAGCTAGGTTAAAAGGCATGACCACCAGCCTGCGAGCCTAATCAATTCCTTAGTCAATAATTTGGTCAGAGTTGTTTCTGGTTCTTGTAACTGTGTGAGATAGTTGGTACAAGGAGCATTATCCGAATATAATTAGGATATGTTTAAATATTAAATTGAGCCTCCAAAACACTTTGGGGCCAAAAGCTATTCTATAAATCCCAAAGGAAACAGCAGGTAAAATTTGGCCTTGGAGGTCAAAAATGTCTAAAAGACTTAGTTCTAATATGGAAATGTGTGACATTCAAACCCAAGTCTTCTTGGAATCAGTGGCTCAAAATGTCACTGTATTGATTAGTTATCTGAATCTAAAGGAAATAATCCAAAACAGTTTCAACTGTGTCTTCACTGTAGCTATAGTATAAGAAACAATTGAACCTAAGGATCAGTCTTTATACTGAATAATCAGATAAACATAAATTAAAATGAGTACCATGCTTTTGCCAATCAGTTCTGCTTACATTAAAAAGCTTAACAATATCCATTACTGGTGAGAGTGAATAAAGCACTCTTTCATAACAGACAGAACAAGAATTGGTCAGTTTGAAAGTGTGCTTGTCACAACGCAACTCGGGCATAGCCTTTGAGCCAGCATATCCTGTGACTCAGCAGTCTTTCTGTGCTTGTTACAGTGCTAGCAATCAAACCCAGGGCCTTGTGAATTATATGGAACCACTCTTCCCCTGAACTACACTTCAACTCAGCCCAGCAGTTCTACTTTTAGCAATGAATAATAGAAGCCAGAGCTGGTGGCTCATATCTGTAATCCTAGCTACTCAGAAGGCTGAGATCTGAGGATCTCAATTCTAAGCCAGCCCAGGCAGACAGATCTGAGAAATTTTTCTCTCCAATTAACCAGCAAAAAGTCAGAAGTGGAGGTATGGCTAAAGTAATAGAGTGTCAGCCTTAAGCAAAAGAAGCTAAGGGAGGGCTTGAGGCTCTGAGTTTAAGCACTAAGGTGCGTGTGTGCATGCACACACACACACACACATGTGACTAATAGAAAAAGTACCTAAGTACATAAGTGCATCAGTTAATGTATTAATTGATATAATCAAAATATTAGAAACAATGTAAATGTTCATTAATAGGCTGTCTACATTAATGCATATTTTCACTTAATGATTTCATGCTTTACTCTTCAGCCAATAAAAGAATATAAGGGAAAATCCTTTTAATGGTTTTGAAAGTAGTAGGTTTTAAACTTAGGTCCTTATGCTGGCTATGCAGGGGCTCTATCAATTGAGCCATACTCTTGGCAAGAAGAATAAGGTTGATGTGTATGTGATAGAATAGGATCCAGCACATATTATGTGCACTAGTTAAACAAGTTAAGCAGAAAAAAATATGTTACAAAAACAAAACTATAAGACTGGGAATGTGGGAGCTGGGAAGGTGTCTCAGTGGTAGAGCACTTGTCTTGCATGCATGAGGCCCTGGGTTCAATTCCTCAGCACCACATAAGCAAAAAGAAAAAAGCCAGAAGTGGCACTATGGCTCAAGTAGTAGAGCATTAGCCTTGAGCTGAAGCGCTGAGGGACAGCGCCCAGGCCCAGAGTTCAGGCCCCACGACCGGACCAAAAAAAAAAAAAGACTGGGAATGTGGCTTAGTGGTAAACTGCTTGCCTAGCATGCATGAAGTCCTGGATTCAATTCCTCAGAACCACATAAACAGAAAAGGCCAGAAGTGGTGCTGTGGCTCAAATACAAGAAACTCAGGGACAATGTCTAAGCCCTGACTTCAAGCCCTAGGACTAGCAAACAAACAAACGAAAAATGAAACTACACACAGACTTTACAATGGTATGCCTGCATAAAAAAAGAACTAGAAGGATTTAGACTATATAATTATCAGTATTTACCCTTGAAGAGAGGGAGCAGGGGATGGACAAGGAAGGGAAAGAAGGGGAATTTGCTTTTATATACTTCAATGTCCTTTGAATTTGTATTAATTTTGTATTATTTTGGTAGCATAAAAATCTTAAATTTTTTTGAAATTAAAAAATTAAATTAATTAATTAATTTAATCAATAAACACTGTTTTGAAGCAAATTTATTGTTATGTATCCCAGGCTGTTCATAAGCTCCTGATCCTCCTGCTTCACCCTCCCAAGTGCTAGGATTATAGTCATAGACTACCATGCCTGTCCCAAAACTACTGCACTTTGTAGAGGTAAGTTTTAACCTATTCATCTAATAAGTAAAATGTAGAGGGAACAGCTATGCCCAGTTTCTCAAAGGGATAACTACACCAGCAGGCCTAAAGAGTTGTACCAAAAGATGTCCTTGGTTGGCATGAAAATCCACCCCTACTGGGCTTGGGAGTGCACATTTGTTGTTTGTATTGGCTCTCCCTGTCTGCATTGGATACCACCTTCTTTTGTCCATGAACATTTAATTTGCCATCTTGTCATGCTAAAGCAAAATTCCACTCTCTCTAATGAACTTAATGATTTGGACGTGGGTGTCTACAGACAGTAATTGCAAACTCATTGAGATGCCGTAACACCTACCAGGAGCCTGCTTTTCATGCTGCCTTATTTGGACAGAAAGTCTTTTAACTTGAATGCTAGATCATTCTAAAGCACACCATGTCTAATATACTATTTTTTATGAAAAGAATATGAGTAAAAGACGAATGAGGGTATATAGCTAAGAATAAGCCAACAGCTTACTGGATTATACAATTACACACTATCTAAAAAAGTTGTCTATACTTAAATTAAAGGTGGGCCACAATTTGGTTCTGAGTTGCCTAGTGGCCAGTAGATACATTCAAGTATAGTCTTGATTGTCAGAAGCAATGAAAAGAGGGAAATCTTTCAGTGGATGTGACTATACATACTAACAAATATGTCAAATTAAATGAGAGACCTGCCCTAATATAATCTAATGGCCATAGAAACTGAATTTTGGCTAATACCAATGTTGGCTAATGGTCCCCTGTGAATTATGATCCCTTTTTTCCAGACAGATGCTTGTTCCTTCTCTGAAAAGTGTAAGTTTGTGGAAGATCACTTACTTTGTTCAAGTAATTCTTGACTCCTTTGAAACTTCCTAAAGCTCAGGTCATGTGGTTCTAAGTTTAACCACATTTGTTTGGATATGATTTTGTTTCTACAGCAATCTATGTAAGCACCAACAGAGTGAGTTGCTTGTATTTTTATATCAATCTGATATCCTTTGTTTATTTGTTCCTTAGGTTTCACTTTCACTTATGTAATGGGCTTTGACATTTTTCAGGCATGACTTCATGCTGGGATCTCCTCTTCCTTTGTCCCTCCTGATGCGTCATATTACTGACTCTCCTGTCTTGGAGCTCTTGGATACAATGCTCTCAGCTGGTGGGTGGAAGTGGGTGGAAGCCACATTATATGACAACTTCTCCACCCTTCCCCACACCATAGCCGCCAGCATTTGTCACTGAGACTTTTCTATACTCAGTCTTTTGGCATCCCTCAGAAAACACACTGGCTGAACACTACATCAGCTACCAGAAGTATGTCAGTCTTGGAGGAACTCAGGCTCCACTTCTGGCTTGGGCAGGCAGTCTTCTAAAATGAGACAATCCTTTTAAACTACAGTGGCCCTTTTCCCTGAGTCTGTTGCTAGAAATAGTCAATCTCCAATATGTCTTCCTGTTCAAGCCTATCCATGCTAAAGGTAGATTTTAGAGGAAACTCAAGTTTCAAAATATGTGTGGACTTTCCCTTGGGGTTCATTTTCCTGAGATCCTCATCATTCTTATCTATAACCCTCTACTTGGAAAGCTGAAAGTTATCTTGGCTAGTACAAAACAGACACTGCATCATGTTCCTACTCTTCTGAGTCTCCATCTTGGAAAATGGCACTGTTCTTCACCCAACTGCTCAATCAAAAACTAAAATGAATAGGAATCATCCTTTGATCCAGTCTTACTTTTTTGTCACCTTTCACATCTATTTCAGGTATGCCATATCAATGTCCAAAATATATCAAAATCCATCTACTTCCTTCCGTTCATGGCTTTCATCATGTATACCAAGCTGCTGTATCTCCTTCCTGAACAAGTGTAATAAGCATTCTTGCTCCCACTGTATCTATTACTACAGAGAAACCACAGTGACTAAGCATATTACTCCTATGCAGAAAACCTCCCAGTGACCTCTCTGCTTTCAGAAAGGAAAGGAAAAAATCCCATTCATCTTAACCACCTCTCAGAACATACCTCATATCATCTCCCTATCACTCAGTGAGCTCCAGACCCACACAGGCCGTGTGATTTCTTTCTCCTGGCCTTTGTACTTGCTATATCATTACTTAGAAAGCTTCACTTGAATTCTTGTCAACTGAGCTCTCACATTACTTTAGTGAAATCCTATTGTCAATTATCTTTATTAAATATATTTCCTTATTTCCTTTACAGCACTTCTTAGGAAGTAAAAGCATCTCCAGTTCAAAATGTTTTGTGTGTGTCAGTCCTGGGGCTTGAACTCAGGGCCTCTTCCTGTGCTTCTTTTGCTCAAGGCTAGCACTCTACTACTTGAGCCACAGCTCTACTTCCAGCTTTTTCTGAGTAGTTTGTTGGAGATAAGAATATTCCAGATGGGCTGGGAAGGTGGCTCAGTGGTAGAGCACTTGCCTTGCATGCATGAGGTCCTGGGTTCGATTCCTCAGCACCACATAAACAAAAAGAAAAAAGCCAGAAGTGGCGCTGTGGCTCAAGTGGTACAGTGCTAGCCCTGAGCTGAAGAGCTGAGGGATAGCACCGAGGCCCAGAGTTCAGGCCCCATGACAGGACGCCCCACCCCTTCCCCCGCCACCGCCAAAAAAAAAAGAGTGTCTATCCCAGACTTTTCTACCTAAGATGGCTTTGAATTGTGATCCTCAGATCTCAGCCTCCTGAATAACAACAATTACAGGTGTAAGCACCCAGAAAGTACTAAGTTGTTTTACTTGGTTATTATTTATCCCTTTTATCTAGAGCACATACTCAATGAAGACAAGGATTCTGATTTTTTATTTTATTTTATTTTATTTGTGAACATACTGTACAGCTTGTTCCTTCTCTGAAAAGTGTAAGTTTGTGGAAGATCACTACTTTGTTCAAGTAATTCTTGATTACATGGGCAGGATAATGCATACATTTCTTACCAAGCATTGCAGCCTCCTCCTTTGTTTACCCTTCACATCCCTTCCCAGCCTCCCCCCTCCCCCCCCAATCTTCCCCCTTCCCCTCCCCCCACTGACGTTGTAAAGCTCGTTTTCGACATGACAACTTGTACTTCTCATTGTTGCAACAGGTCCACCTGTATCCTTAAACGACTTGTTTTTCCCCATCTCCTCCACAAGTTATACTAACATCAAATATAGTGAAAGCAGGGGTTATACTGTGGGGGAGGGACATACAAAGTAACAAAGAAATAATCTTATAAATGTGTTAGAAACACATGCATGAAAGAAAAAACATTAAAATACATATCTAAGGGTTCATTTTCCTAACATCACATTATCTGACCTTTTCCGCTTGACTCATACATATACTAGATATTGCAAATAAGGGAAACCATGGGACCTATGTTTCTTTGGGCCTGGCTTACTTCACTTAATATAATTTTTTCCAAGTTTTTCCATTTCCTAACAAATGGGGCAATGTCATTCTTTCTGATGGAGGCATAGAATTCCATTGTGTATATATACCACATTTTCTTGGTCCATTCATCTACTGAGGGGCATCTGGGTTGGTTCCATATCTTAGTTATGGTAAATAATGCTGCAATAAACATAGTCGTGCTGGTAGCTTTAGTGTGGTCTTGTTTGTAAACATTTGGGTAAATGCCCAAAAGTGGGATTGCTGGGAAGGATTCTGATTGTTTTATCCATCATTGGATTTGTAGTGGGTATTTTTTAAATAAATAAATGTTTGAACATCTAGGTCACTCCAACTCAACACACATTTTTGAGTTATCTACTATGGACAAGGTACATATTCAAACATTAAACAAATCCTACTTCATGCCCTTAATTCTGAGAACATTTTAGCCATTCTATAAATATTACCTGCCTCACATTCTATTTTTTTCTTCCTGACTCTTGTAATATCAAATTTCTTTCCTCCCTTTTTCTTGCTATATCCTGAGTAGCTTCTTTATATACAGTTCCAATTTTCTTTTTACCATTTATATTACTTTCACTCATTCACCGAGTCTCTTAATTTCAATAATTGTATACTTTATGCATGTAATTATTGTATTTTATAATGTATAGTTTATATAAATGTGGTTTGATTCTTTCTCAATTCTGCCTGGTCTTTTCAGAGTTTTTAAAAATTCTTTTTCATGTTTTAGGGTCTTTTATATTTTTTGACATTTTAAATAACTTATAGTTGATAACTTATAAAAGGTCTAATTTATTGTGGTTCCTGTTGGCTCTCACTTATGGTAGCTTATTTCCTTGAGTAATTTGTAACTTCAGACCGTGTTCTCATGTTCAGTAGCTCTTTATTTGTTAAACTCCTATGAGATCAGGTGGCTGTTTCTCCACAGAAGAGCTGCCTCTGCCAGTGCCCTGGTATGTTATAAACCCAGAACCAATTTAAAGTATTTTTAACTACAGTTTCCAGATCATGTAAGTAATATCAATTCAAATCCTAAACTCATATGAGTGGAAACCTGTATTCTTAACATCTTATGAGCCCAGGCCAAGACAGACATTCCAAGCAGGAAGTTATGCTATGGTCTACCCTTTTATTGAGTATATATTCCTTTGTGAATCTCACTTTTATGCGAGTCTTTGTTCAAACTCTCTCTCTGTCTCTCTCTCTCTCTTCTATTTTTTTTTTGAGAAGCAAACATCAAAGATTATTTGAAGAAAAAAGTAAGCAGGAGTGGTCCTCAAGGAGGGCACCGTATGGGTGCAGTGTGTGGGGGTATTAAAGTTTTCTCCTAGAGACACTGTATTTAACTGCTGAGTTGAATTTTGAATGGGGTGAGAAATGGGAGTTTACTTTCAGTTGAGGTGAATTTTGAGCAGGGTGAGAAATGGGAGTTTACTTTCAGTGTTCTACATGTGGATATCCATGAACTCTCCATTTTTTGAAGACTGTTTCTCCTGTCCTCTATTTCTTTAAAACCAAGCTTTAAAATTAATATGACAAATTGCTTTTCTCAAGCAGCAAGAGTTTCAGTGGTAGTTTACTACTCTGAATTCCAGCCCCTTGCATAATAAGTGTGTGGGTGTGGGTGTGGGGGAGGGGGAAGGGGGGTGTCTGGCTGGCTGGCTGTCTCTTTGTGTATGGAAAGTTCTCTACATGAGAGAATACTTGGATGTTTTATCTGCCTTATTACTAGAAACAATATTTCCTGCTTTACTATGAGCATGTCATTTAGTTCTGGGAGAAAAAGTATCCATTCCTCTAATTATCAACCTTTATTGATTACTTTTCTATAGTATTATCCAGTAGCTAAGAACACATAAAAATGAGATGAGTAGCTCACCCACAATGATAGGAAGATACAGAGATAATGGAGAGCAGTTCTTAGGAAGATATGGGAAGGTTTTGCAGATTAAAAGTGGTTACAGCTGGAAAATACTGATAGTTAACATTTATGTATTGCTTCCTCTGAAGGTATTAGGTAGTCTTATTTGGGTGTTTGTGCCAGTCCTCAGGCTTGAACTCAGGGACTAGAGCCTATCCTTGAGCTTTTATGTATAAGACTAGCACTCTTCTCCCTTACTGGGCTGGCTTCAAACTGTGTTCCTCAGATATCAGCCTCCTGAGTAGCTAGGATTATAGGCATGAGAAACCATTGCCCAGCTAGAGGTATTCTCATCACCTGGGTTTTTATAACTGAAGCAACAGTTACAAAATATAAGTAATTTTCTACCATACAGTAATTTACTGATAGTAATTTCCATACAGTAATTTACTGATAGTAATTTGCTATCATCCAGATAGTAATTGACAATGCCAGGATATAGTCTCAAGAAGACTGAACACTCATTAGGCTTTAGTATGGTGAGGAAAGACAGTCCCCATTCATACATTGAAAAATAGAAGGACTATCTCCTACATTGTTCTGAAGATTATTGTTATGAGACCCTATGAGGAAATGTAGACAGCACAGTGTATACCAGAGAATAAGTACTTAATCACTGAGTACTTTCATTACTCTTTAACCTTATACCACCAGCTTGCTCATAAATTCCTTCAGGATGGTGCCATGCTACAGATGAGGACATGCCTCACTCCCACAGAAACTAGGATTAATTAACAATTGATCTCTAGGATCTACTTATTGAACGAGGATGTTATGATATGATGGCTTTAGGCCTGTGTTTGAACCACCATATAGCTCTAAAAACATTCTTACTTCTATTGATGCAGTTTAAGGAATATTCATCCTTAGAGGGAGATAGGGCAGATTTCTATCTTGAATAATAAAGTTGCATGCAACTAAGGTCAAAATAGCATGGTGCTGGGCTAAAGGTGAACACAAATGGTGGGCAACCAGATTAGAAAGAACCAGAGAAAACACCAACCATGGAGCTTTGTGAAAACTTGAAAGGGAAGCAGTGGTAGAAGATCAGGATTTTATTCCTGACTTACCTCTTTAGTTCCAACTCTATCACCAGCCATGTTACAAAAGTTGTGACAGCCATTTTGTCTAAGTGTTGCCTCATTCTTATATCAGTGCTCAGACACAGGATGCCCCTTAGAATACTCTTCAGACTTTATCGGTGTCCCTTCTTAGGCCATGAGCTCCCTAAGAACAGATACTCCTGTTTCCACTTGGGCATCTAGCACATTCTTGGCACATGAAAGATGCTAAATATCTATTGAGTCAACAACAAATGAGAGATTTGGATACAAGAATAAAAAAAGACATGAGAAACAAGATCATTGCCATAGATTCAGATCTAGGGTACCAAAAAAGGAAGCTAGGAAGTAACAATGAGAAGGTTGAGCCAGAGAGATAGTCTGCCTGTGATAGAACTGTCAATGAGCTGGATACAGTCATGAGTCATTATAAAACATTCTAAGGGTTGGGAGCTTCCCTAGTGACTTTAATTGCAGTCTGTCTTTTCCATTTGTCTAGCCTAATTTTATTTGCTGAGATAGCACCAAAATAAACTTTAACCTTGGCTTTACTTTAAAGGATACACATTGCAGACTGTTGAGGGAGCTGGGCTATGTATCAGTGAGGTTTTAGGAAGGCTCATGGACCCTGAGCATGTTGTTAGATTCACTCTTGGGAGAAACTTGCCTTTCTTCCTCTCTTTAACTTTCTTTCCCTTCTCTCATACTCAGTGTCTACTTCCTTAGAACATCTGTGGACCTAGAAACTATAGGCCAATAGAAAATGATCCTGTCATTTGTCTGGTTAGCTTTGGCCCAAGGAACAGTGCGATTAGATCAGCAAATCAACCAAAGTTATAGAAACAAGATGTGTTTACCCACCCATTACACAGGGATGTTGTGGCTCTTTCCATTTTGTAAGATAACTTAAATGGAAACTTAGACCCTGAGCTGGGGATGAACTCATTGACAGAACACTCACCTAGCATGTCTAAAGCTTTTGATTCCTTACCCAGCAATACAAAGTAAATACATAGAATAATCAAACAAACTAGGGCTCTGGGTTTAAGTAGAGTCTTTGGGATCAACAAGAAGGAGAACCTAAATGCTCATCCCAGGGGATACAGCTACCAGCTGTAGCTCATCTCACTTCTGAAGTGTTTCCTCACCCAGCTATGAAAATGACCTAATCATGTACTAACAACAGCAATCATACAAGGACAATAATACAGTAATGCAAATATTCAAACCAAATTGGAAAAGCAAAGAAAGTAGGAGCCAGAAAACATTAGATCATTCTAATTGCAACCTGGCCAAGACAGCATCTGGGTGTGCATCATCTTTCCAGTTTTTGTTCACATACCATTCCTAATGCTACTATGCCTTTATAAAATAATGGTTTGGTATTTGCACAAAACCCTTTGTGTAGCTGTAGTCTAAGAAACAGGCTTCTCACGGGGAGCAGGGACTTTTCCAGCAGCATGCTTAATAAATTTCCAGGTCAGAAAGGACCCTTCTTTCTATGAAGAGATGGGTGGAGGAATGATGTACATTCTGTTGGCATCTATGTTTTAATGGTGTGACCAGGGCAGACTATGCTCATGTTTGATTAAACAAAAGCCTTCCTGACTGAACTTTGGATCCCCTTTTTGAACAGGACAAAAAGAGGAGTGTTTCCATTCCTCCACAGTTCCACATCTCCAAGTTGATTCAAGTCTACCTGAGCAGCGGAAGAGGAGTGGTCCCATGGTCTCTCCAGGCACATTCCTAGCTGTGTTCATCTACGAGGAGGCCTTAATTCCTCTTTGTGGGTTCATCAGTCCTTAAGAGGAACCTTAATCCCTGTCATTGCAGAATCTTAGGCAGGATAGGTGACCTCTGAGAGCTTTAAAACTTTGGTATGTTAAGCAAGAACAATGGCACTGTCTGTTTCCTAGGTTTGTGAGGAGATTGTGCTCTAGCACAATCTGAGCTTCTCCAAGCACCCAATACCCATTGAGGACATTAGAAATGGTAGATATTCTTGTTATCACCTTTTGGCTGTCCCTCAACCTCCCACCCCTCACCTGAGAGGTCATTGAATGTCTCAGTGGAGAAGCAATTAAGGGCCACTTCTAGTGATAGCAAATTTCACTGGGTTCATCACTGTAAAATACTCAAAATAACACTTAGTGAAACTCCTTCTCCCCTTTGATTACTGAGTGTTGGACACAATCACAATTGCCTGGTACCTTGGGAATTTCTTCATTTCAGTGTATCTCCATTTGTCAGGATATATGGAGCAAAGAAAGAAAGAGAGAGAGAGAAAGAAAGGAAGGAAGGAAGAAGGAAGAAAGAAAGAAGGAAAGAAAGGAAGGAAGGAAGGAAGGAGAAAGAAAGAAGAAAGAGAAAGGAAGGAAGGAAGGAAGAAAGAAAAAAGAGAAAGAAAGAAAGAAAGAAAGAAGGAGGGAAGGAGGAAGGAAGGAAGGAAAGAAAGAAGGGTGGGAGGGTGGGGGAAAAGGGAAGGGAAGGGAAGGGAGAAAGGAACAAAAGAAAAAAAGAAAGTTAGGAAGTGAGAGAAGATGGTGCTGAGGAGAGGAGGAAGAATTAGACAAGCAGAGGGAAGAGCTTGGGACTGATGCTGGACAAACTTTGCCTTACTCAAGATGGTGAGGTTTCCAAACACCACCTGTCCCCCTGGAGTTGCACCCCAGGACTTCAGGGGAAGGAACTGTGAGATAGATTCAAGTAGGTGATGCAAGGGTACAGTTGAGTTCCACAGTGCTCTTGGAGGCATGCAGAGTAAGTCAAACAAAACAAAGGCAGTTCCTGACTTTGAGTCTCATCCCTCATCCCTCCTAGCTGTCCCACTTGGCAATTTGCTAGATTTCATTTGTAATATGTGGTTGACAGCAATATTCTCTAGGAGGGTAAAATGGGCCATGGGACAGAGCATGCAAGGGAGTGTGCAAAGAAATGTGATGATGCCTGAGATGGGACATCACTGCATCCCTGGGCAGGCGCAGCCTGGACATGTTCCTCCAGCCACACACAGATTTTTAGTCACCAGCAGCAACTGGGCACAGGGCCGGTGACAATGTTTCCAGTCTCAGGCCTGGGAGAGAGCTCCAAAGCCTAAGCTGGTCCTTGTCCTTCCAACAGCTGCCGTGGTCTCCCAGGAGTTTCACGCAGGGCTTGGCGGCTCACCAGTCTTGGAATTGGGTCTCTGCTCAATCACCAGTGTGCAATCCCAGTGTCTGATGTTCTAAAATGAGTGCCTTGCAAATGAAGAAGACAAGACTCAGAAAAGAAAGAAAAAGAATTCAAATTTATGTCTGTATTTGTTGCCATGAGATTCGGTCCAAATAGATACAGATGTAGTTTCTTTCTATTTAAAACAAACATCAACAAGAAACACTACCCCCATCCCCTCCCAAAGAAAAGCCTTTCAAATTGTGTATTGCAGTGGGCAAAGGTTACACATGTTTGTGTTGCAGTGTTGCTATGGCACGGCATATGGTTTTATTTGGTAGAAATGTGCAGAGGAATCAAAGGAAGTCAGATGTACGCATGACAGACAAACACGAACTTTCTAAAACTGGGCTTCCTAACAAGGAATTGGAATGAAGAGGCCTCTTGACAATAACTTAGAATCTGGATCATAGGTGAGAGGATGCCACTCACCCTAACATGGCTGTGCCTGGCCCTAACCCAAGGAGTCTGGGGTGTTAGAGCTGAAAAGTGGACTATAGGTGACCTTGGGCAAGGTTTTAGAAGGAGGGTAACCTTTGCTTTCCTTTCTTTTTTTTCCAACACAGGAAATAACCACCTCCATTGGGCAGCACTATAGCAATAGAAATGGAAGCAAGACAACCAGATTGGAGCCCTGCTCAGGAAGTGCTCCATATGTGTCCATGACTGTTCCAGTTATCCCCGAGGATTTGGGCTCATTCATCACCTGGTCTTCAAGTGTTCAGAGATAGGCTCTATCCTGATCAGAGGACAAAGTTCTGTGAAGATTGTGCTTCAACCTGGGGGGAATCTTGACTGCAGGCTGAACATGGCTTTGTAGATTTGTCATCAGACTAGATGACTGCAGAAGAGTAGAGACATTCAGTTGCCATGGGAACTGAAAAGTGATCCACTCCCAAACAACAGGCCACCAAGTCACCAAGATGAGGCTGTGTGGCAAATTGATGGCATTTTCCAGGCATAGTACTTTTCAATCTCAGGCTCTATGGGCCTCGCCCTCAGGTGTCCAGCAGTGACCTAGGCTTCCTATGCTCCAGCACTTTTAGGAGGACAGAAGGCTAACGCTTTCTATTGTGCTCACCTCTGTTGTTATCCATCCTGGACAAAGACTTCAGGAATACTAGATAGTTATGATTATTGCTAATTCTTCATTTTCCAATTCCTTTGTGTAGATGCAATCTGGCAGGAAAGCACTACGCACACACTAATGTATAATTTGCATTTTGAAAGAGTCACAGACTTGTTGCAATGCTGGCTTGACAAGACCCAATAAAAGAGTTTTTGTTAACCAAGTGACTGGATGGTTCCAGGCTTCCATTTTCTGATCTAAATTAGTTGATTTCTGAGATCCTTCTAGACCTAAGTAGTAAGGATTGTAACATGCCATCTACCTTAAACAGAAAACAGGAAGGTTTTCTCAATATTCTCAAGAAAATTTCCCCTAGTACTCCAACCTCTTGTAGCTCCTTGAAAGAAACTCATGAATGAGCTTCTACACAAACCAGCCCATCCTTGCTCTTCCTGGACCTGCTCATCTTCCTTGACCCAACCTGGAAACTCCATGGTTGGGCAAACTGTTTCTGACCTGGAGAAGGTACGTGAAGTGCTGAGTGAGCGGACTTCTGTCTTCGCTTCTGCTCTTCCACCATCTTTACTGTCCTTTAAAAATTAAGAACCAGGGAAAAGGCAAGGTGGCAAGAGACCTAAGCATTGTTTTTAAAACTACAAGCTTCATACATTTGTCATCATTCTCTGTATCCTGAAATTTAAAGAGTTTTTCTTTCTTGGAAAAATGGCCAAGGTTGTGCCTAGCTTGGAAATATATGTTATAAATCTATAAACATACATTTAAAAATATATATATTCTTCACAGCATAAAAATAATGATATATTCTGCATATATAGTACATACTTATTGCTAAAACCCTAAATTTAAAACGTCTGCCATAAGTGACTAATGGTACCAGTCAATGCCTCTCAAATTTAGGACATTAGCATGTTTAGTTAGCAAATGACATTAACTAAGTGTCTAATGATACAATTAATAATGACTCTTAAAGTTTATAATTCTTCTTTCTGTATCCCAATGATTTTGGTCTTCTTTTTAATTATATTTAAGTAGTTGCACAAAGGGGTTTCAACCCAATGCGTCAGTTTATAAGTACAATGGCTTTGAACCATGATCCTCTGATCTCAGCCTACAAAGTAGCTAGAGTTGCAGGTGTGAGCCGCTAGCTTCCTGCCTCCCCCAACACCCAACTATTTTGATCTCGGGTGGAGGAAAGGAAATGGAAGTCAGCTCACTGTGAGGCTATTCCCAGCTCTGGCATTAACCAGCTATTGACCTTAGACAAACCTTTTTCTTTCTGAGTATAGGTTTCCTCATCTGAAAGTGATTGACTCTGCCTTGGTCTATCCCTAAGATGCCTCTGCCTTCACTGTCAATCCTGCCAGCCTTGAGCCTTGAGGCTATCTGCTGCCAGCTACTGTTGATTTGGGGAACTTCCATTCACAAATGGCTTATTCTGACTCCACTAGCTCTAATGACCCTCAGTACTTGTGTTCTATACTATTCCTCCAGGAATTGAAACTGAATTTTGATATAGACTTAGGTTCAGAAGCTAGAAGAACCTCTCTACACATAAAGACTAATTCAAGCCCAGCTTGGTTGTTCATGCCCGTAATCCCAGTTACTCAGGAGGTAAAGACTGGAGAAATCATGGTTCAAGGTCAGCTCTGGCAAAATTTGACAAAAAGTTACCCAGACCCCCCACACACACACACACAACTAAAAAAATAAAAATGAAAGGTGCTGTAATGATATGCACCTGTCATCCCAGCTACAACTACATGGGAACCATATGCACGAGGATTACAGTCTAGGCCATACAAGGCCAAAAAAAAAATAATAATAAAGAGGACCTATCTGAAAAGCAACTAAAGAGCAACTGCCCTAGCAAGTTTGAGGCCCTGAGTTCAAATTCCAGTATGGCAGAAAGAAAGGTTGGGGGGAGAAAAAAAAGAAAGAAAGAAAAAGAAAAGATAAAGACTAAACCATGAACTATAGCCCTTCCCATGGTAGGCAGGTCATATTTCCTGTGTGTTTGTGCTGTCACCTGATGTTTGTTTATCTTTATTCAGGATTAACATTCAGTTTCTTTGTTCTTTTCAAATTCCAGCCAGCTGAGCTAGTATGACCCTATGAAAGCCTCCTCTGTGGGTATTTTTCCTCTCAGTTCTCTTTTTGAAGAAGATTCCAAGAAAGGATGTGATATGATCACATGCAGTCCACTCAACAAAGGCAGGTAGGTAGATACCTGTGTGTAGTCTCCACGGGTTTCTGGGGCAGAGAAACAGCAAGCCCTGGTCACTTGGACCAAGATCTGCCCATGGCCTTAGAGACTCTCTCTTAATTTGCTGTGCAAGCATGTGGCCTCTTCCTGTACTTTTTTCCCTTGTCTGCAATAAGTAGAAAACATCTTTCAGTAGGTACTAGATTGAAAAGGTGCATACATTGTACATACCTTAAACAGAAGATCTTCTGTTTATGTCCAACTGATCTTATAGAGGTGTGTGTGTGTGTGTGTGTGTGTGTGTGTGTGTGTGTGTGTGTATGCTGGTCATGGGGCTTGAACTCAGGGCCTGGGTTGTGTTTCCTTAGCTTTTTCACTCAAGGCTGGTAATCTACCACTTGAGCCACAATACCCCTCACAGCTTGTTGATTAGTAATTGGAGATAAAAGAATCTCACTGATTTTCTTGCCTAGGCTATGATACTCAGATCTCAGCTTCCTGAGTAACCTAGATTTTAGGCTAGAAATACTAGTGTCAGCTGTTTTAAAAAATGTGTTTTTAATTTGAGACAGGTCTTACTCTGTGGCCCGGGCTAGCCTTGAATTTATGATCCTGCTATCCTCTAAGCACTGGAATTACAAGATTACAGGTATGTATCACTACACTCTCTTCCTCCATAAACTTTTCTACTGTTCTTTCCCTGTGATTTTCTCTTCCTTTTCTCTCCTATTGCATCCTAAGTGAAAGCCAGGGGATTTTTTTTAATTATTTTACCTTTTCTATAACATGTTTGCTGCTAGAAAAAAATTTAATGATACATCACAACCAATTTGAAGGGATGTCTGAAAGACACTATAATTATTTATTACAGGTCGGCAGGTAAATAGAAGTCTTTGGAGGTCATGTGACAAGGCTTTTCAGGAGAAGAGGAGTCCAATGCAATGGGCCAAAGTAAGAAGAACAGGGTTTATTCTGGTAAGACAGGATCTGCATGGGACACATCTTTTGCTTTCTGCTGGACTCATTGAAAGCAATATGTGAAGTTTGGAAAAGGCTTTCTGGAAAGGCAACCCACATGAATGTACTTTGCATGCCCACCAGAGTGATAGTGCTTGATGCCCACATGACTTTACAGATCAGATCTTCTGCAAAATAGCTCATAACTGGGAATAAATGCTCCTTCGCTACCAGACTAGGGATAGGTGTGAGGACCAATATGAAGGATTGGGATTTCAAATTTGGAAGCAAAGATCCCAAGTTGAAACGGTGTGTTCAACTCTGCCCTGTTGGTGGCTTGCTCTTTTACTGTGTGCTTTAACTCTTTTCCCAAACTACTATTTTGCCCCAGGCGCTTTAAAGCCCATGAAAGCAAACAAACACATGGAACACATTAGCCACATTGCTTTTCTAAGGCACTCTGCTGATATTAGTTAAAGTTGCTCTGGTTTCTGCCTGGAAGTAGTTTGTGATTCTACTAGTAACATTTGCAAACAGAATGCTTTGTCATGATTCCTCATGTTTGGAGAATTTGAGATTTGAGTCCCTGGCTGATTGCATGAGATCTCCAAAAGCGTGTGTTATTTTTTGCTGTGGCTGCAAGATGCTGATCAGAAAGGAAGGTCGACCTTTCCCCTTCTCAGTCTAACATAACCTTCTCCACAAATCTCAGCCCGAGCTGCTGTTTTCATCATTGGATACATCTGGAGGTGATGTTGGCCCTGTTCAGACATTTAGAGAATCATTGAAACTCAAGGATTGGGAGGGAAAGATTGAGAAAATGTGTGTAGGACCAGCAAATGCTCAAATCATCAGGAAGGGGATCACCCATCTACCGAGAACCTTGTACCATGGCTGCCACATGTCAGCCGAGACTGTGACATGGATGAACCTCGGGAGCATAATGTGGAGCCAAGTGTATCAGTAGCTAGAGTTGAGACAGCAGATTCTTTTGGGAAAAGCTGTAAAACTAGGCAAAAAGTCAGGAGAATAGTCATCCTTGGTGAAGGGGAGAGTGGTGTCTGGAAGTAGCTGGATTTGTTGAGCCGAAGATGTTGGTATTCTTTGTTTCTGGAACAAGGTATTTACTGGTTTTACAGGTGTGTTCAGTTTTTGTAGATTTGTTTAGCATTACACCACAGTATATAATATTAATTCTGTATGTTATATTGTGGATTTCAATATATACAAGTATATAGCAGTGATTATTGGTCAGTTTTTAAAATATTTTATATATTACATATTCTATAACTTATATGTTAGTGTATTAACAATGTAAATTATGTATTCAATGTACTAAGTTATAGTAAATTATATAGTAGTATATTAATAATGTAGAAATAATATAATAATGTAGAAATAATATACTTAATGTATGAAATATATTGATATTTTTAACATTAATATTATATATACATATGTAATTTTTTGAAACTCAACAAGAAGTACTACTGTATGTGTTGGCAAGGATCAGTCTCAAGGGTTTATTGATCAAAGGGAAATACTAGAAGCAAAAAAGTACATATAATATGCTACTTGTATGTGTATGTGTGTGTGTGTGTGTGTGTGTGTGTGTGTGTGTGTGTGTGTGTGCGTGCGTAAGAAACATGTAAGCATATAACCGTGTATGCCTAGCTTTTCTCTGTAGGATGCTAGGAAGAGTGGTAGCTCTGTGGTGCCTGAAGGCAGAGATAGGGAGAGAACTTGCTTTTTCCTCTATCATTTTTGTGCCTTTTGAATTTTGAATCACGTGTTGAACTATTATATTTAAGTTATTTGCTAAAAGTTCATTAAGATGGGTACAAGTAGCTCATGCCTCTAATCCTGCCAGCTCAGGCAGAAAAGCCCATGAGACTCTTATCTCCAATTAATCTCAAACAACAACAACAACAACAAACACACAAATCCCCAAACTAAAGTAGAGCTGTGGCTCAAGTGGTAGAGTGCTATCCTTGAGCAAAAAAGGGTTAGCATTCAGGCCCTGAGGTCAAGTCCAAGGATCAGCACAAAAGAAAAACTTAAGGCTGGTAGTGGTGGTACACGACTGTAGTACTTGGTACTCGGAGACTGAGGTAGGAGACTCTCAGTCTAAAGCAAGCTGAAGCAAAAGCAAGAGAGTCTATCTGAAAAAAATGGAAACAGCAAAGGGACTGGAAACATGGGTCAAGTGGTAGAGCATTGCTTAGCAATCGCAAGACCTCAAGCTCAACACACAGGTCTGCTCCCCCTGCCAAAAAGTTAAGAATGTATCATATGTAGATAATATATGATACACACACACACACACACACATCCTACTAGGCTGGCTTAGAACCTCAATCCTCAAATCTTAGCCTGTGAGCAGCTAGGATTAGAGGCATGAATCATTGACATCCAGTTTGAAGTTAATTTTTATGAAGTAAGCCAGTAATATTTAAAAAAATTGCTCATTGATCTGAAAACAAGACCAATGTAACCCATCTTATCAATCTTTTAATCCAATAATAGTTACTTCTAGTTCCCTTCAGTGAAGTCCTTCACTCATCTTTTCTAGTAGCACTATTTTTCTTCAAAAGAAGAAAAAAAAGACATTTTAGCTAAATGCCAGTTGCTCATGCTTATAATCCTAATGACTTGGAGGCAGAGTTTGGAAGAATCACAATTTGAGGCCAGCCTGGGCAAAAATATTGGTAAGATGCCATCTGAATAGGGAAAAAAAAGTATGTGCCTGTCATCCCAGTTACTGAAGGAAGTGTAAATAGGAGGATTAATGTCCAGGCCAACCAAGGCAAAATGTGAGACCCTATTTCAAAAATAAATAGAGCCCAAAGGCTGGAGTTATAGCACAAGCAGTAGAGTACCTGTTTAGCAAGCATGAAGCCCTGAGTTCAAATCATAGTACCACCAAAAAAATTTAAAGGCATTTCAAGTTTGAGTGTAACTGTTGATTTTTGTTCTCTTCAATAAGAGATAAACATAGAGGCAAGTACTCAGCCTTTCTGATTGTAGTAAGATGCAGCTGGGTCTAGAAAACATGAAATAAACCCACTAGGCCATGAGATACATCCTGAGACCTCTATAAGGCTTCATGCTTCACTTCACAATGTCTATGCTGGGTTTCTAAGGGCCTTATCTAAATGGAAGAGGAAGAAGGGTTTTCCTTTGAATGTTCCAGAAAATGGAGAAAAGGTCTCCTAGTCAAAATAGATCCCAGTAGTGGTTAATAAGACTGCTAGGTTCAACATGTTTGAGTAAAGACAGTAAATAACGTTTCCTAGGACAAATGTCAAAACTTGCTCCAAGGGAGGTATGGTTTGTTTGTGTATTCATGCAAGCATGCATGCATGTGTTTGTGTGTGTGTGTGTGTGTGTACATGCATGTGTGCAGTGGGAAAGGGGTCTGGAAATCTGGCATTTTCATTCCTCTAAAATGAGCTAGAGTTCGAGAGAAGAAAAAATAGCATCTGATATGCTGTTGGCCTTTCTCTCTGATGATTTCAGGGCCTACTCACCAGCAGGAGAAATGAGGTGAGTAGCAACAATATGGAATCTTGTACCAGGACCTGTATACCCAGCCCAGCCCACATTCCAGTTGCCTCCAGCATCACCTTCATGGGGATAACAGTGCCCAACCAGAAGAAATAAGTCATCAAGTGAAACTATGTCTATAGACTCACGGATTTGACTCTGGGGTGGCTCTATTTCCCAGCCTTGGTACTAACTACCTCCTGTGTGTGACATGTCTGAGTCCTCCTCACCCACACACTCCATACACTGTAGAAGATGATTTTCTATCACGTTTATTCCATGAAGTTCTATTCCACCAATTTGTGTTATCAACGATGAACCGTAATATTAATAAACTAGTATTTATTGAGCACCTGTTATGTGTCACAGTATTCTTACACTGCCTCTGAATTACCTCATTGACTCCGAGTAGGTAAGGTTATTGTCCCTGTGTATGACTCAGATAAGAAACTGGAACGCTTTACCTTTCTTTCCTTTTTTCCCCCTTCCTTCCTTCCTTCCTTCCTTCCTTTCTTCCTTCCTTCCTTCCTTCCTTCCTTCCTTCCTTCCTTCCCTCTTCCTCCCTTCCTTCCCTCTTCCTCCCTTCCCTCTCTCTCCCTCCCTTCCTCCCCCCTCTCTCTCTCCCTCTCTCTCCCCCCTCTCTCTCTCTTTCTCTCTCTCTCCCCTGGGAAAGTGCTGTTCTCACTTGGCTTTTTCTCATTGTTTGTGTTCTCACTTGGTTTTTTCTAAGAAGGTTAGTGTTAGGTCTGCCCTGGAAAATGGCCTCTTCTCTTTGTTTTCTCTCCATGGGAAACCACACCTAGGCCCCTTCCCCTTTGTTCCCTCTCCATGCAAAACTGCAAGTGGCCCTTTCTAGAAGTTTCCACCAGCACCTGCAACTACCTGGTAACTGCAATTGTGGGTCAGTGGGAGGTTCCATATGCTCTGAGGTCACTTCATGTGCTGCACTCACACCTTCTTCTAGCCCTTCCCCATATAATCTCTCTCCACCATTAGTTCAAGCTGTTATACCCTTTCTCCTGTTCTAGAGTGCAACCCAGCAGTTTGGCTCTCCCAGTAAACTCTTTTCTGCCTGAAACACATGGCAGTCTCCTTTCAGCAACCATTACAGTTAGCCATCCGACAACTCAGGCTATGCCTCCACTTCCAGCTGTTTGGTAGTCAACTGGACATCAGAGTCTCACAGCTTTCCTCCCTGGGCTGGCTTTGAATCATGATCCTCAGATCTCAGCCTCATGAGTAGCTAGGATTATAGGTGTCAGCCACAAGTACCCAGCTTACATTTAGATTAGCCTTTCTATGCTCAGGCTTTTGTTTTGTTTTGTTTTTCTCAACATTTATTTCCCACACTCTCCTCCCTGGATATTAACATCTTATAAGATATAACAGCACACACATGTAGATATACACACAATACACACATGTACATAAGATAAAGAAATATTGAGTTGAAGGCAATTAAATCATCTTTCCAATAGAACTTCTCAGTTTTTTTTTTTGTTTTTTTGGGTCCAGTTGTGGGGCCTGAACTCTGGGCCTGGGCGCTGTCCCTCAGCTCTTCAGCTCAAGGCTAGCGCTCTATCACTTGAGCCACAGCACTACTTCTGGCTTTTTTCTTTTTGCTTATGTGGTACTGAGGAATCGAACCTAGGGCCTCATGCATGCAAGGCAAGCACTCTACCACTGAGCCACCTTCCCAGCCCTCAGTTTTTTTTAATAAGTTTTTTTAATTGTGAAGTACCATACAGAGGGGTTACAATTACATGAGCAAGGTAATGAGTATACTTCTTATTAAGCATTGTTGTCTCCTCCTTTGTTTCCCCTTACCATCCTTGCCTCCTATCCCCCCCCAAAGTTGTAAAGTTCGCTTTTCGACATAGCATCTTGTACATGTCATTGTTGCAATGGGTCCACCTGTATCCCTAAACAATTTGTTTTTCCCTTCCCCTCCACAAATTATACCAACATCAAATACAGTGAAAACAGGAGTTATACCGTGGGGGAGGGCCATACAAAGCAACAAAAAAAATCATCTTATAAATACGTTAGAAACAATAGCAAGAAAGAAAAATAATTTGAGTCCTTATCTTGGGGTTCATTTTGCCTAACATCAACTTATCTGACCTTTTCTACTTGTCTCAGAGATATATTAGTTATTGCAAATAAGGGAAACCATGGGACCTATGTTTCTTTGGGCCTGGCTTACTTCACTTAATAGAATTTTTTCCAAGTCTTTCCATTTTGAACAACGCAGCCATTCCCTGTGCATCTAGTTGGCATCTGCCAATGAGGCTCAGCTCTTGGAGAATGATTGCTCCTTGATCTTCCCTCCTCATCCGCTCTCCCATCCAGTGAAACTCGGTCCCCAGATTCCTCCAGCCAGCTCCATCTGTGAAGCATGTGGGCCGGTGTTTGAATTAGAATGACTAAAGGAGAAAGCGGTTTTATGAACTTCAGACTATGCACTCAAGGAAGAGTGAGCAAGCCTCTGCATTCCTGAAATACTTTCAGGAGGCTCAGTGACCTCAGACAATCAGAACTTAAGGCAGAATGTCCTCGGGAGGCCCCCCACAAGGCAGAACCGAGGATGGATGCTCTGCCTGTAATTCATCTTGTACCTGCTTCCTTTGGCCAGGACATGGGGCAGAAAGATGTCACAAACCATAACAGCACAGCATGCCCAGAGCCTCTTTGCTTTTGCCCAGCCTACTTCTGCCACCTAGAATGCCTTTCCCTGAGCTCTGGTGGGCTTGTACCAAGGCTCTGCTCACACCCTGCTTCCTGTAGCTGATCTGGAAAGAAGCAAGGGCTCTGAGGGCCAGGATCCATAGGGATTGGAACATGCCTTTTCCTCTACCAAACTGTTGCCTGCCCCCTAGAAGAAAGTTGCTTTCAACATGACTACCTTACACAATCTTTAAGTCTATTGAGGTTGCTGACAGACCCAGGAATACCTGGGTCCAGGGCTGCTAGTCCCATCTATGGCCTTGGCCAGGTCCTGACACTTCCCATACCACACATTCCTTTGGAATTAAAATGATTTGTCTCATCTCCTTCACCCACAAATGGTGACTTCCTGAACCCTTAACCCCACGCACTGTTCTCAACCACACCTAGTGTGTGTGTGTGTGTGTGTGTGTGTGTGTGTGTGTCCAGTAAGTTTAAAAAGGCATGGGTAAAATTTGCAGCTTGGCTTGTATCTTTAACCATCCTTTTCCCCATCCACCTGCACCCCACGGCAGGCAGAGTCCATAAAATGTAAGTATCATCCATTAAGTGCTTTCTTTCTTACATTTGTGTGTGTATGCTTGTGTGTGTGTGTGTGTGTGTGTTGCACCACAATGAGTTTACCTCCACAGGTGAGTTATAGAGAATAAGGCTCCCCAAAGACCCCCAAAAGAAGTGCATGTGTCCTGGGGAGTTCATCCAGATCCAGGAGCAGGGGAAGGCCAAGCAGCTGTACTTGAGCACATTTTGTGCTCAAAAGAGCTGAGAGACAACGCTAAGGCATTTCATTATTCCAATAGCTACCACTTTCTAAAAGGAACAAAAAGTAAATGGCACATAAAATTATTAGGTTGTGGATTATTGGCCTAAAAGGCCAAGAATTAGAACCTGACTCTGAGAGAAAAGTGCTTGCAACTGTCCACACAATACATTTTGTGTGTGTGTGCCCCAGTCCTGGGGATTGAACTGAGGGCCTGGGCACTGAGCTCTACCACTTGAACCACAGCTCCACTTCTGGCTCTTTGCTGGTTAATTGCCAGTAAGAGTGACATGGACTTTCCAGGCTAGGCTGGCTTTGAACCATGATCCTCATATCTCAGCCTCCTGAATTTCTAGGATTCCAGGTGTAAAACTACAGGTGCCAAGCTTTATACATACAGAGAGCAAAACTTTGTCCAGAAGGTGGGAGATGTGGCTCCTACGGCCATTTTTGGCAGCAAGAAAGTTGGTGTCCCTGGCCATGACATCTCCCCTCCCTATGTAATCTCTTCTGTGTCAGGAAGAAGCTAGTGATGAGGTAAGCTGATGTTCATGATGGCTGCTCACTTCTGCTTTCCTGTAGCGTCCACACAAATAATTCTCCGGTGGCCAGTGTGGGATATCTTAGCCTCAACTTCCTCCAGTAACACAGCTGCCACCCAGTAGTTTCACCCTTCAAGAGAGGAGGAAGGGAGTAAGGGTAAATGAGGTGCATACAGGTACACAGTCAATCCAGTAGGTCAGGTACAACTACTTGCTGAGCCTGAAATTTGTTTTCTGGCTGTAAATTAAAGCACCCTTCCCCCGCTCCATCTTGACCTCCAAACTTGCCTGACCCCCATCCTTACTTCTCCCTGCCTACTGGTGGACTTCCTCTCATTCTGGCTAACTAGTGGGAGCTACCTGGGGAAACTCTGTCCTGTCATCCTAGCCTGAACTGCCCTAGTTCACCTTGCTGCACCTGCCAGATGCTTTCTGCAACCTCCCAGGAAGTTAATGATCTCCCCCTGGGCAGAAGAAGTCTTTAATAATTTACCAGAGTAGATAAAGAAAAAAGCGTAGCTCTCTACTTGTAGGCCATTTAGGCTGGCAATCCAGTATAGATGGGCTTAAGATTGACTTCAAGTTCAAACTCTCCTATTTTGTATAGGAAGCCTGCTATGGGTATGTATATAAAGTCTTCTCAGAACCTTTTTTCAGATACTTGATCACCCTAGCCCTGCTGTATGAGCACTTTAGCCTCCTTCACCACTCAGAGGAATTTACTCTACAAAGAGAAAGAAATCAAAATACCCTAGAACAAAATGAGATCAAAACATTTAAAGGACTCTAGAAAAAGAAAAGCTATTTTCTGACTTCTTTCATTTCATATTAGCATTTGAAAAGCACTATTGCACAGGGCATAATATACTTCTTTGAGTTAAAAAATGTCCCCAAAGTGAGCATGATACTGTGGACAAGAATGCTTTGGAATTAAAGACGATCTAAATCTTGCTTTAGAAACTGTGAGACTTGGAGAAACTTACTGACATTCTCTGAACCCCATTTTCCTTCCTTCTAAAATAGGAACAATAATTCTGCCTTTGTGAACTTTTGTGTGAATTCATAAATATGTAAAAACAACCTTGCACATGATATACAAAAAATGGTACATCTTTCTCATCAGGATATTATCAGCATCGTGAATATGATGGAATATATTTATCAATATCCAGACAACTCTGAATTTTTTAAAAACATAAGAAAAAGACTCTGTTCATAAAATCCGCAGACATCACTGGTGAGTCTCACTACTGAGCATTATGAGAGCCTCAGGAATACTGCATGATCTTAGGAGGGAAGCTTCACAGGCACTTTGTTCCTGCAATGAGGTGTAAGCGTCAAGGACACACATCTTCTAAACCATTAAACTTACCTGAAATTAATTTTCTAACCAATAAAATACCTAAAAAATAAAAATAAATATTCTCTCTGCAACATGTAATTATGAAATCTTATAATAAGAATAAATGTGATTGGCTGTAATACTCTTGGTCCCTGATGAGCCACACTTTTCAGTGTCAGTAACCTTGTGTAGTTCCCTCCCACATTGGGTTTGGATTTGATCACATGACTTGTTTTGACCAATGAAACATTAGAAAGTGTGAATCAATCAGCACTTAGGAGCTTGTAGATTCAGGATTCTTTTGTTGGAAGACTCCCTCTTTAGAAGAGAGTCTATTGATCATAAAGCAGTTAGATATGGAGTGAAGAAAAACTACAAAAAGAGAGACTCTGAAGGATGAGAGGTCATCTGGAATATTCCAGCCCCAGCAGGGCCTGTGCTGAGTGAGTAACCTCATGAGTAACCTGACTGAACCTCATCAACAAATAAAATTGTGACAACGAATAAATCATTGTTATTTTAAGCCACCAACTTTTAGAAGGGTTTGTTAAGCAAATACCAAGTCCTAAATTTACATCAAGGAAAGTCAGCAATGCAAGTGGAAGTAATATTCTTCTTATAGAAAGTCATAAGACATCCTGAAATTGCAGTTAGCCACAACCACTGAGAAGCTAACAGCAAACTTGTATAAATAAATGTATTGGTTGATTGCTTATAGAATAATTGGGTTCCTATTGATTACTAGGTTTTGGGGTAGGAGCTGGGATTACCAAGACAGTTAAGACCTAATTCTCTTATATCACATTTTCTCTTAGATTCTGAAATTTAAAGTCTGTACTTGTATTGGGGGCAGTGTGAATCAAGAGAATAATTATCTCAGTTCAGTTGGAAGGGTAGATCAGTAAATAAAATAACACTTCAGGATCCCAGAGGGAGCTGATGGAATTACTGAAGTTGGCATTTGGGGAAAATTAGGAGGATTCTGCTAATTCAACAATATCCCATTTTTAAAATGGCCTTGACAAACTGAAGTGTATCGGGAAGCCAGCAACCAAACTTGAAGACCAGAGGATGAGAAGGGTATTTGTAGACATAGCATTTCTCCTGGAGAGGGCAGAGCAAGAAAAGAAGGCAAGTTATGCAAGTGGGGCTAGAGCACATAGAGATCCTGAAATATGATATTTGAAGGAAAATTAAAATCATTTTGAGAAGTGCCATGAGGATAATCATAGACACAGACAGTTAGAAGGTGATGCATTTCCAGTTCAGATACAGAAGAATGGCTGATGCTTCCCAGAAGGCACTAGTGTTCCAAGGCTAAAGGCCCAGACTACCTTCCTCTAAGGAGGTCAGAAAGGGATTCTAGCTGTTGGTGGAGATGGGAATCACCAAGTATTTCCCGAGCATGAGGTTCCAGAACTCAAATATCAAGTTCTGTAAACCTTACCCTAACTAAATAGTCTTAGAAGAACAAAAGGCAAGACCTGACAGCCAACAGCGAATGGCAGAATTGCTTTGCCCTTGCCCTGCCTTGCCTTGTGATTTGAACTTAGAACCTCCTACTTTGACTTTAATAATGCCCTATCACGTAAGCTCCATTTTCATTCAGGCTTTTCATCGGTTATTTGGAGAGAAGTTTCTCAGACTTCAGCCTCATGGTGGAACTAGTGTTACCCGCAGGAGTTTCCAGACTCCTGAGAAGCTAGTATTACAGGTGTGAGAAATTCAGTATTCCTTTTTGTGTGTGTGCTAGTCCTGGGTCTTGAACGTAGGGCCTAAGTGCTGACCTGGAGCTATTGTGCTCAAAGTAACTCTATCCTTGAACCAAAGCTCCACTTCTGGCTTTTTCGTGGTTAATTGGAGATAAGAGTCTCATGCTCATGAACTCTCCAGCTCAGGCTGGCTTCAAACCATGATCAACAGATCTCAGACTCCTGAGTAGCTAGGACTGCAGGTGTGAGTCACCAGTACCCAGTGAAACTCAGAATTCTTTAGAAGGATTTACAAAGCTAGGTGAACTAGCAATTGTAAAACTGTGTTTTTACTCAGTTCCTACCCATCTTCTTTTACTCTGTGAGTATCTGGCCTTTCTGTTTTTACCCACCCCTCCCCTCATTCATTGGACACACATTGGATTCCTGACTACATTCTCCCCCTCTTCATTTGTCCAATCCTCTCCTCTTGACCCTACATGCCCCTTTCTAGTGCCTGATTCCTGATGTTTTATTTTGCTGAACTTTGACTTTGCCTTTCTAAGGAATTACACTATTTGAGTTCTCCCTTGAATCTACCCTATTTCAGTTAATACATTTGTATACATTAGCATACCTCCCAACATATTTATTATAAGCTTGTAAGCTAAATCTTGCTCCCATATATAAGGGAAACCATGCATCCTTTGTCTTTCTGGGATCCATTTACTTCACTTAACATAATTTTTCCAGGTCTTTCCATTTCTTTACAAATGTACAACATCATTCTTTCTAATGGCTGAGTAAAATTTCATTGTATAGACATGCTACATTTTCTTGATCCATTTGTCCATTGAAAGGGAGCTAGGCTGATTCCATATCTTGGCTATGGTGAATAGTGCTGCAATGAACATGTTTGTGATGACTTTATTGATTAAATCATGAATCACTAATGATTCTTTTCATCTCCAGTGCCTCAAATGTCAAATGTGATGTTGACAGTACTAAACAATTTAGAAATCACATGTAACAATCCCTCACCCTTTACAGTGCCACTTTATTAACATAAGAAGGTATTGTTGAAAAAGTCTTATTACAGATAAAAGTTGCCCCTGTAAACCAATCACTCAGGAAGTTACATGATGACAGAAGTCTCATGTCAAAAACCAATAATATATTTCCTATTAACTTTTTAAAACTATTTTTATTATCCTTAAGTAGTTGTACAGAGGAATTTCAATTCCATGTGTCTATTTGTGAGTAATGCATCTTGATCAATGTCACGCCCTTTCGTCATTCTCTCACAATTCCTAGACCCACTTCAATTTACTTAGTTCCATTTTGACATAAAAATATTAAATATTATGACTACATTCACTTATCCTTCCTTTCTACATTTGTCTTCCCCCTCCCCTTGTCCTCACACTCCTTACTCTACCAATATTATGTTTTTTATTATGTCATAGTGAAATAATAGATTTGAGGCCTAGAAAAGATTCTTTGATCCAGCTTTTACTATAGTGTGTTGATTGTAAGAGGGATTTAATGCCTTCCATGGATAGCTGGCATTCACATCTTAAGATCTGCTTTCTAGGATTAACAGTATAGTTTTCATCAATAAACTTTCTTTTCTCTTAGCTGCTGGTCATATTCTCTCCATGGATAATGTCAAAAATAATACAATGTTAGCCAGGCACCAGTGGCTCATGCCTGTAATCCTAGCTATTCAGGAGGATGAGATCTGAGGATCCCAGGTCAAAGCCATCCCAGACAGAAAAGTCTATGAGACTCTTATCTCCAATAAACTACTCAGAAAAAGCCAGAAGTGGCACTGTGGCTCAAATGGTAGAGTGCTAGCCTTGAGTACAAAGAAGCTCAGGGATAGAGTCCAAGCCTGAGTTCAAAAAAAAAAAACCAACAACCCCTACTCAAAATGTTGGTTTAAACAGAAAACTCTTCACTAGTCTCATCTAGTCAACAACATACTCTGAAAAATTTTAATCTAGTCTGAGCACCATATATGTAAAAAGGAAGCCAGAAGCAGCACATAGGTTAGATTCGATCAGAACCACGGATCACAGTAAATGATATATAAGACAGCAATAGAGTTCTGATCACATATAAATTGTTGGAGAAAACTATATAAGGTTGTGGCCTTTTACAGCTGGTAAGAATCCTAAAGTTGTAAAAAAAAAAAGTTAGAATAGAACCTAGTAAGGACCTCTGTTTATGAAATCAAAGAAAATAAGCACAACGTAGAACAAATGAGGACAAAGGGAACTTGCTTCTCTTTTTCACTCTCTGCAACCTTGTTGCTACAGGTGACTTGAAAAACAATCTGATGCCTTGAGAAGGAGTGACACACTTAGCAAGACCAGAAATCTGAGAAGCTAAACTAAATGCTGTGGAGAGAGCTGGGGGTACTATAAATCTGGGTGCTTCCCACAGCATCCGGAGAGTGAACAGACATGTGGCAACTTCCAGGCTACATGTCTTCAGGCACTGACCTTAAGGACATGGAGCTTCTACCTCATTTTTGCCTTTTCATTCTGGTTTAACATGGAACCATAGAGAGAAGGGAAATTTAAGAAATAAAGTTCCATTTCAGTTTAAGTTCATGGAGTACATACTCCCCACACTGAAGATTAGACCATGGACGCAGGATAAATAGATGAGGAGACAGGGAAATTATATTATTTTTAGCAAATTAAACTCAGACATTGAAACCAGGGAGTAGAAGATGCACTTAAACTCCCTAGAATCCCCTCTTCCCCCATGTACTGCTGGATTTTAAGTTACAAGACTAAGAGATGTAGGAGGGGCTGTGGAAATCTGCTCTCTCCCTTGAAATGGTGAATATCTGAGGATTTTTTAAATCTTTAAATCAATTACATTTATTCATCTGATTGGGAAAGCAGTAAATGTTCCATATTTTAAAGGTTCAGAAAAGTACACGGTAAAAATAAAAAAACAGGCATACTCCTATCATCCAGAAATTATTATTTGTATATATGATAATATATGCAATAATATGCAACATATGCAGTCTTTCTACATGTATATTCACCCATTTGTCTAGTTAAATATAAGCAATTTGTAGACATTTTAAACCCCAGCATGTACTAAATGCTTTCAAAGAAATTCATAAAGCAATATATAAGGATCATAAAAGTATGATCAGGGTAGAAATAGATTTCCAATGATACATATGCGATAGCATTTTTAAAAATTCAAATCTGAGGATTTGAGAAACTTTCAAGCTTGATACAATCCTGTTTGTCAAGTCCCCTCAGAAAGTTCCTGCCTATGTTAACGAGTTCTAGTATTTCCCCCGCTCCTGCTGTAGTAGTTTCAAGTAAACAGGAAATTTTAAAAGAAAAACAACACAAATATATGTTAAATACACAATGAAGATTAGTCTTAATGGACTTCAGGAAATACAAGATGCATGGCAATAACACCCAGTGTCTGTTAATTTATTGGAGACATTATAATTAATGACAAGATCATAAAATGTTAGAGGTAAATGAATAGTTTCATAGACAAATGATGAAAAAAATAATTTATAAAAGCCTTTCTGGAAAACATTTTATCAATATCCATCAAAATTTTTGGACAAACTTATCAAATTATTTTGCCCAGAAATTCCATTTAAAAACCTATAAATCTGCATTTTTAATAGGGTAGAAGTATGGCTTTGTTAAGCAGTAGCACTGAAGAAATCACTCAACTCATCCAGTAAATAATGACAGTAAGCAATAAGCAATCTTCAGGACTCATTTTTCAACAACATGAGCTAAACTACAAATAGGAAAAGCCAAAATAGTTCAGACTGGAATGGGAGGGGGAAAAAAGTAATTTTAAAGAGAAGTTTCTCATCCTAGGTAATCTTTCCTCTTTAAAATTAATGTTATCAGTAATTGTATATTTCTACAGATAAGTAGTAGAAAATTTGAAAGCGTAATGTGTTCATCATCTCTGAAAAGGCTTCTTTTCTTTGTTGTAAACAACATAACTCTATGCTGAGCAACTTTCTTTAATTTCTATTATGAAATAGCACACAATTCTACAGACATTATTTATATTATACTTGCATACTCTGTAGTCAATCACATAAGATATTAATGTGAAGTATAATCTTCTAGATCTATGTCTAAAGTGAGACTATTCAGTAATTCCAACACCTAATATCTATATTGATCCAAGGAAGGAGACCCTCTTGGCATAAAACTGTATAATATTAGACATTCATATCTGGGAAGGATAGATTGAGTGCTATGTGTTTGCGCATCTCCAGGTGATTGACGTAGGAGACTGAAACAAATTACAACATAAAACATCTTCTTTCATTAGCCCATTTACTTCTATCAGATATCATCTTGAGAAAATTTGGAGAATCTGGATAGCCTTATCTCCAATGGAAGTATGACAGATGGATCCTTCTCTTTATTTCTCTGTGAGTGAATAACCTATTGTTCTTTTTCATTTCATTCAAGAAACTCTATCCTCTTGCTGGGACTACTGGTATCTTTTTAATATATTTTTCTCATTTCTGAAAAACCTGTTTCTTAACCAAAAACAACATAAAATTGTTGAGAATTGCCTAGCTGCTTCTATTTTTTAATAACAAAAGAAACCAAAAATATTGGTAACATTTTTATGCTCTAATAAGAAAGTCTAAATAAACCACATCATATTTCGCTGGGTACTGGTGGCTCATTCCTGTAATCCTAGTTACTCAGGAGGTTGAGATCTGAAGGTCACCGTTCAAAGCCAACCCATGCATATAAGTCTATGAAACTCTTATCTCCAATTAATCACCAAGAAGATAGAAGTAGAGATGTGATTCAAGTAGTAAAGTGTTTGCATTGAGAGAAGAAGCTAAGGGACAGTGCCCTAGTCCACAGTTCAAACCCCAGTACACACACACACACACACACACACACACACACACACACAATAATGAATACAATTACATAATTTTTTTTCTTTTTTTAATTTAATTTAATTTTATTTGTGAACATACTGTACAGAGGGGTTACAATTGCATGGGCAGGATAATGCGTACATTTCTTACCAAGCATTGCATCCTCCTCCTTTGTTTACCCTTACAATTACATAATGTTTTAAGTAGGGTTCCTATCTTACCCTTTAAAAAAATTAGAAGGTCTATATTTATTGAGATAGTTAGGACCCCTAATAATGGTGTGAAAATAGAACTTTATAATACACATGACATAGATATAAATATATCACAAATATAAATATATAAAATGCATTGCTTAAAATTTCTATGACAGGGGCTGGGAAGGTGGCTCAGTGGTAGAGCGCTTGCCTTGCATGCATGAGGCCCTGGGCTCGATTCCTCAGTACCACATAAGCAAAAAGAAAAAAGCCGGAAGTGGCGCTGTGGCTCAAGTAGTAGAGCGCTAGCCTTGAGCTGAAGAGCTGAGGGACAGCGCCCAGGGCCAGAGTTCAGAAGCCACAACCGGATCAAAAAAATTTTTTTTTTTCTATGACAGTAGGTTCAAATGCAGGAATACGACAAGAAAGAGACTTTTAATTAAGTAAATGCAGTTTGGGGAAGAAAAAAAAACAAATTTCATATATTCTACCAAGTTTTTTTTTTTTAATCCTGGCCTAAATATTAGTTCTCTTTTATGCTGACTGGGGCTCAGGGCAGACTAACCTTTTATAACTCCTTGACATGGAAGAAACAGCAAAAAGCAGGATGGTCACACGCACTTACATTCTCCTTTCTTCCCTGACGCAAAGTATAAATTCTACACAGGAATTTCTGACCTTCTTCCACAGTAGGGCCTAAGAGGAAAGAATACCCTCACCTCTAAAAATACAGAGACAAGGAGAAGAACATGAACAACAGAATTTGCTGTGTCTTCTCCACTTTATTACAATTGGAGCCAACATTTTTATTTCAACAATAAGTCTCCATGATGATTTATTAAGCATGAAATGAAACTACAGATATTTATTATTTCTTGTTTCATTATTTCCTGCCACATAAAATTTAGCTGAAATAAAGTTGTATGCTTTTTTTTTTTTAATCATGGAGGCTCCATCATGAACCTCACAATTGTGAGGAAGATATATTTCCCCCTCTAAAAGACCATTGGGCCCATTTTTTTTAATGTCTAAGGAATATAGAAACTAAGTCATACAGTTGTAGCTAGAACATTTTAATCATTCCATCCAAAGTTTCATTACTCTCTGTTTTAACTTCTAATTGTGATTATCCAACTCTCTAGTTGAATTACTCCAATGTCAGAAGAGGTTAAGACATCATATAGTTTGATCATTTAAATCTATTATTTGAAAAATAGTTCCTTCATCATTTGAGATCTCTGGAATTTCCACAGTAGGTAATAGTTAAGGGCATAATTTTTGGACCAGCTCTCTTGCTGAACTGAAAAATGAGTATCAACTGATTCTTGGAAAGGGATCTCTCTTACCATCTGTGAACATTCTTATGGTATAAATACTTTTGTCGTGGATAATTCTAGCCCACCAATATTGTAGAGTTGAAAGGATAAATACATCAATTCTCACTTCACCAGTTCACCACAGATTAGTTCTCAACTCCAGTACTTGGAAGCATGTGTTACAAGCTGACTATCTGGGTGATATATGGTCCCAAGAAAAAGTTATGGAGAGGGAAAGGTCTGGAGGGATCCTGCTGAGAAAGGTGCTCAGGCAGTGAAGAAAGTAGTGATTAGAATCTCTACCACCCTGGCAAGGAACAGTTTTCATTGCCAGAGTGTCAGAGTGGACTCTGTGTACCAAGCCCATAGCTGCAATAGAACTCAGCCTCTAAGATGGGTGGCTAGCAGGTCTGGAACCTGGGAGGCCAGGCTCCCCTGGGACTTAACAATAAAAATAGAGGGTTGGAATGTGGCTTGCCTAGCAGGCATGAAGTCCTGGGTTCAATTCTTCAGCACCACATAAACAGAAAAAAACAGAAGTGGCACTGTGGCCCAAGTGGTAGAGTGCTAGCCTTGAGAAAAAGAAGCTCAGAGACAGTGCCCAGGCCCTGAGTTCAAGTTCCAGGACTGGCCAAAAATTGAAAAAAAAACAATAAAAATAGAAATACCCATTTAAACATGTCACACAAGTAACAACAGCATAATTTGTGTTCATTTGGGACATTTTAGGAAAATTTGTGATTATTTGAGACATTTCAGGATTATCTACCTGATGTACCACAAACCTGGGCTTGGAAGCATGGCTCAAGTGGTACAGCATCAGATGAGTGAGCAAGCATGAGAAGCCTTTAATTCAAAACCAGATACCGGGGGAAAGTGTGTGTGTGTGTGTGTGTGTGTGTGTGCGTGTGTGTGTGTGTGAGAGAGAGACAGAGAGAGACAGAGACAGAGACAGAGAGACAGAGACAGAGGGACAGAGAGGCAGAGAGAGACAGAGAGACAGAGACAGAGAGAGAAGAAGAGAGAGATGGAGAGAGAGAGATAGAAAGAGAGAGTGTATGTTCTGACTCTTTCCTGGGAGTTGCCTGATTATGTTTGTCCTTGAGACAATATTTTCTAGGGTTCAGGTATGTTTATGAATCTGTTGCTTACTCATTAACCCACTGATATAAAATTGAAAATTATCTCAATTATTGTCTTCATTGTAGACAGAATTATCCAATGATACTTCTACAGTAAGTCTGAATAATGATGCTTTCATTGGCTAAAACTGTATGCTTTCCAGACCGATAGGGCTAATGGTTTGAGTTATGAACAAGATTTTATGCTGTATACTGGGATTCTTGTGTATTTGTATCCAAGTGTGCCTTTTTGTCCTAAGAGGTAAAAAGCAATCAGCTTCTCAACTATGTCCTCACATTTTAGGAAAGCAGCAGCCTTTCAGAGTGGACACATGACAAAATTGGTGTTAATTTCTACACTCTGTTGATGGTAAATCCTTGATCAACTGTGCCCCCCTTACTCCTTTACCTTGCCTGGAATGTACACAGGAATATATACAACAGCCCTGTGGGTTGTGTGTGTGTCTTTGTGTGTGTGTACATGTGCATAGAGGTATAGAGATGCATGTAAATGTATGTAAATGAATGGTTGGGCACTTGGGGCCAAATATTTATTATAAAACGAATGCTTTGTGACTGCTAATCTTGGCGTTTTGGCTGAAATTCAGAAACATTTTCCAACAATCTGTCTAATGTTACAGAAGATTTTTTTTCCTTTTCTTTTTTTGGCTTTGCTATTCCTCACCCCAAACAGCAGTGGTTCCTGTTGCTGGTTTTGAATCACTGCCATGTCCTAGTTCTTTAAACGGCAGTGTCTGCATAGTGAGCCAGGGACCAGGCCTCTGACACAAGTAAATATGAAGAGTAAATACAGCTTCTAGGCAGAGTCTGGGATGTCCATAGGGGCCAAACATATTCTCAGGAGCAAATGAAACACCTGAAGTAGCTTAGATAAAGGTGTTACTTAACAATATGATCCAAATCCTTTACTTTCATTACTCAACTAACACACTACAAAGTATTTAGTCATTCTTGCCTGTACAGAATGTAGACAATTAAATTGTCTAATATTCACTTGGACTGTGAGTGCCATCATGACAGTCCTTTTAACTCTGGAGAATTAGATGAAGTTCAAGGATCCAGACAGGGAGCTATCCCAAGCCATATAATGACATGCCACATTACCTCAGACTTTAGAGTCCTGGACAAGAATGGCATGTACAGCCAGTGGTAAACACAAGCATATCCCAGGAGGAACCAGAAGCCATGAAGGGGTGGCCTCCTGTGGAATCTGACTTGTGACATAAACACGTAAGTGTCAGGTGGTGGTAACGAGCATACAGGCCTCTTATTTCTGGGCTTTTTGCCTTTGCTGCTGGAGTTAAGCAGTCACGGGCACTGCCTCGGATGGCCCATCAGTAGGGTCCTTCCAGCCTGAGACACTGGCTCCCTCCACTTTTCCCAGCTCTATCTGGTGTGCCAAGGTTAACTCCCTGTCTGTAGGCTGGCAGTTCTCATTACAGTGGTATTAGGGGAAATCCAAAAGCAACACAATGGAAGACACAGGCCTGTCCTCAGAGCCAGGGCACATCTTCCCTAGCTTCCTGCTAAGCATTGCTTTTCTTTCTTAGTAGCCACAGAGGCAGAATGGCTCTTACTAGTCAGGTCTCAGAGACTATAAGTTTGCTGACTTTCAGAGCACCCTTCAGCTTAAATACTGTGATCTTTTTTCCAGTTTTGGAGGTACCCCAAATTGCAAATTCCTATTTGTCCTACAAGACCCAGTTCTGATTTTCTAAAGCTTTCTCTGACTGCCTCTTAGGCTTAAAAAAAACATCTATATACTCTGTTGCTGCTCCTGTGTACTAGAATTACTTGTATGCAGGGCTGTTGTTACTAGATGTGACATAGTGGAGGCCAGTGAACATGTCTTCTTATTTCCTGGCTTATCAGCCACGTCTAACTGGCCATCTGTCATATGCTATATACTCAGTAAATAACGGGTACATGAATGAAAGAATTATATCCCTGCCAAATCTTTGTTTGTTGATTCATTTGTTCACGAGTACTTTCTTCTTTAGAAATAGCCATCACTTGAAAGAAATAAAAATAAAGTCCATATGCATCCAAAATAGCCAAGTATTATTTGTTAGAATGGTTTTAGTTGCAGGTACAGATGCCTAGTCAAAATAACTCAACCAAAAAGGAAGTTCGTTATTATAGCTACAAGAAGACTTGGATGTCTGCTGGAGTCAGGCCTGTGTGAAAGCAGCTCAGGACACTGCACCATCCTCAGTGTATTACTGCCCCCTTCTTGCCCAAAGTGGGGTGATATCCAGCAGAGGAGACAAGCATTTCCTTTCCTGATCTCTTTTTATTATGTAGGCTACCTTTTTCTGGAGCTTTCAAAGCAGTGATTCAAGAGAAGTGAACAAGGCTGTGGGACAGGTGCTCGATACACCAAGTATTTAAGTAAAAATTCTCACATCACTTAGAGAATGAAAGTCTATAAAACTCTGACAAAGACTGAGGGAGAACTCCCTGTACCAACATCACATGGTAACAATAAATGTAAATTTTTATGTATTGTTTAATTTTAAATTTTTATTGATTAGCAGCTGGTTGCTGGTGGCTCACACCTCTAATTCTAGTTATTCAGGAGGTTGATATTTATAGTTCAAAGTCAGCCCAGGCAGAAAATTCCATGAGACTCTTATTTCTAATGTACTCGCAAAAGCCATAAATGGAGCTGTGGCTCAAGTGGTAGAGGGCCAATTTTGATCTAAAAAGCTAAGGGACAGCTCCCAGACCCTGAGTTCAAGCCCAATACTGTCACCAAGATATTGATTATTAGCTACTTATTAATAAATACCAGGTTCTTCATGCTCCAAAATCTATGAGCACATATATTATGTGCTTAACAATGTTTGTGCAAAAAAGTGAGAGAGAGAGGAAGAGAGAGAGAGGAGAGATAAGGGGATTTACTGGGGATTTTAATTTTTGACTTTCCGTATTTCTTACAATAGTAATTTGTGTAAGTATGCCTTCCTTTTTTAAATGCAAACCAAAACATTAAAAAAAATCTTGAATGTACAAGTATCCTCTTAAATAAAACATAGGCTTCTTTCCAAGAACAAACTAATTTTGGAATACAGAAGGGATCTCTCAAAAAGTATAGCCTGTGAGCCCAGTATTTAAACACTACTGTGGATGAGCTCCTTTATAGTCACTAGCAAGTCTCCTTAACAGAAGATCCAAACCATGGGAAGCTGTTCTTGGTTTAAGCAGGAAAGTGCCTTCCTTGGCATGAGACTGGTAATGATGACTCACCTATAGGAAATCCATTGGCGGAAGTCTCAGGAGCCACATTACACCAAGAACCTGTCTCACAGCCAGACCTCCTGTGCCTTCCTGTGTCCCAATTTCCTGTCAGGAGAAACTCAAGAGAATAAATCCTTTGACATAGACTTTCACTCTGTTACTAACTGGCCAACTTTATATAACAACCTAGGCAAGTCCAACAGTTCTCATGGGTTTCTTGAAACCCTCTCAGTGATAAGTAATTTTCATTTGAAAGTGGGATTCTCAGCCTTTTTAAAATCTTAAAGCAAATCCTTAATTATCTGCAGAAATCTCCCCTAAGGAGTCTCATTGGTAACTATAAAAATAGGTGGTTATATTCAGTCAGGTTCAGGATACAGTAGTATGTATTTGATTAACCTATCCAATGTCAGTTGGAAAATGTGACATGGTATTATAAATGAAAGAGGTACGTTGCTCCACAAAAATACACAGACTGGAATTCTAGAAGGAAATGAGTGATGGGTACATTTTCAGCAGCATGGTGGTTTGTTCTTTTTCTGGGTTTGTAATAGTATTACCATGTCTCAAATTATTTTTCTAGGCACTTAAGAAGTGGTCTAGGTTGTAAAAAAATCCTGGACTTATAAAGAACATCTCTTCCAGTTCTTCACCTCTTCTAGCATCTCCTTCCTGGTACATCTGTTCTCCATCATTCTCTATATGCCCACTATGTAGTGCTTACTTTAGAGGGGAAATTTGCAGTTCAGTTCATACTGTACAAGAATTGCCATGCAGAAACCATAGCCCTGCTGGCATTGGTGGCTCATACCTGTAATCCTAGCTACTAAAGAGACTGAGATCTGAGGATCAGGGTTCACAGCCAGCCTGGGGAAGGAAAGCCCATGAGACTCCAATAAACCACCAGAAACCCAGAAATGGTGCTGTGGCTCAAGTGGTAGAGCACTAGCTTTGAGCCGAAGAGCCTAGGCCCAGCGCCCAGGCCCAGAGTTCAAGCCCTATGACGAAAGGAAGGAAGGAAGGAAGGAAGGAAGGAAGGAAGGAAGGAAGGAAGGAAGGAAGGAAGGAAGGAAGGAAGAAGAAAAAAGAAACCAAATCCCTCCATTGTCCATGTTACGAAATTTTCAAAGGAAGGCAGAAATTTGGACTTCAGTTTTACCCTGGCTATTTTCCTTTCCGTAGTAGTAAGATGTCTGGGTTTTAGCTGAGTGCATGGCAACATGGAATATAAATGACATTTCTGGCAGCAAAGTGAGTGAGGCCATGTGCTATGAAGGAAGCTAAGGAACTGAGGTTGTGTGTGGCGAAGCTATAAGATGGAAGGAGCTTTAGTCTCTGAAGCTAAAACTTTAGTCTCACAAGTTGACTTTGTGCTCCCTACCTGGATTTTTGCATGAAGGTGGAATAAACTATGTGGCTGAGGCCTGTGTTACTTTGGTTTTCTATTACTTGCAGCTGAGCCTAGTTCAACTTCAATTTTTCCCCCTTAAATAAGTAGATTAAACTAATTTTTGCTCATTATGCCTCTCTAATTACAATATAAAGGAATGATACTTCTTCATCAACTACTACACATCACCATATTTGGGATATTGTGATGCCATTCAAGTATCTATTGACTGGATATATGAGTGAAAGAAAAAAAATGAATGAACAAATGATTAACCCTTGGGTTGGGAAAAATTCAAGATGAACTAAGATAAGAAAGGTTTGGGGCCATGGAGGGACCGTTCCCTGATTTAGTTTTAACATTTATTTTTTATATTCATAAGCATGGATTTTATGCCAGGCATGCTTTCATGGTGGCTAAAAAAAAGACAGGCAAAATTTTCTGCTCTTATAGAATTTATTCTGGAAAGGGAACAATATATATGTTAAATAATTCTTATATATATGTGTGTTCATATTGATATATGAACTTATCAGGCAGTACTGAGGATGTGATGAAAATCAAAGTTCTTGATGTAATGAAGTACTTTAGCTGGATAGTGAGGAAGTTTTAAGGAAGATAGCATTTGTGTTGAGATCTACTGGGGAAGGATTCTTGCTCAGGCAGAGAAAAGTGAATGCAAAAGGACCTGGGAGCAACTTGCTTGGCTTTTTTCTAAGGAAATGGCACAGGCCATTGGAACTATAGTGCATGTGGGTGCCTGGTAACAGGTAGGCAAGTGCCAGGACTTGTGTGCCAGAAAAGAAGCTGAACCTTATTCCAAGACTAACAAGAAGCCATTAGAGCCTTTAAGCCGAGGATTGACATATTCTGATTTACATTTTAAAAGAGTTATTTGGGTTCCTGTTAGGAGAATGGGTTGTTGGAGGACAAGAATGGAAACAAATGATGTTTTGGTTTTGTATTGATGCATAATCAAGCTCCAAACTTACCACCTCCAGATTGCCACATTACTTTTTTCACTACCTTTTGGATCAGGTGAAAGGACACAATGGAGCAGTTCAGGAAATATTAGCCAATATGATTGAAGCTAGAGGATCTACTTCCAAGATGGTTTCCAATATGCAAACATTATGTCCTCATGCTACCTGATCCTTCTCATTCCCCACAGGGCAAGTTTTCCTCCAGGGCTTACATCGTGGATTTGGGCTTCTCACAGCCTGCTGTTATCAAGGATGCTTGTTTCCAAGAGAAAAGGGGTAAGAGCTCCTATCTAGAGCTCCACTTGGACCTGCCATCACATTGCATTTTTTCCTCTGTATTTAAAAAAAAAATTGGGGGAAGGGTCTGTCATGGGGCTTGAACTCTAGGCCTGGGTGCTGTCCCTGAGCTATTCAGCTCAAGGCTAGCACTAGCTCTACCACTTGAACCACGGTGCCACTTCCAGCCTTTTCTGCTTATGTAGTACTGAGGAATCGAACCCAGGGGTTCATGCATGTGAGGCAAGCACTCTACCACTGAGCCACCTTCCCAGCCCCTCCTCTGTATTTATTGATCAAAGCAGTCAAAGACTTACCCACATTTGGGAAGGTGGAGAAATAGACCATAACTATTGATTATCGAGCAAAGGGTCACATTACAGAAGGTCAAGTGCAGTGAGAAATACCATCAAAGCCACCTCTGAAAGTATAGTATATTATGAGTGAAGAAGCCACTTCAGTAATTTAGGCAATGGTGGTGGCTTAGATGTGGACATTTGCACTGGAGCAGAAAAAGGGGTGGATTCAGAAGACTATAGGAACAAAATACGCAGAACTACAAAGAACTAATGAATGTATCTGAGTAATTGTTAAGTGAATTGTATTTTACAAGATTGCAGTGAGTATTACCCAGCACTGATGAAATTTGCACAAATGCATATAATTTATTCCTGGGATACATGCATCATTGTCAGGCTGCAATATGTGTTCTGTTCTTAAAGCATCTGTCTTTATGTCAAGGACTTAATGCAGCACAGATATGAGAGCTATTCAGTGAGTTACAAGTATGTACCTGTCAACAGAGATATTGCAGGGACGGACGCCTGTAATCCAGGGTGCTTTGGAGGGTAAAGAGCATTATCATTTCAAAGACTTCATGGATATGAGTACATTTGACCACAGAAAGATCTGGGAATTTCTCCCTATACTTGAGGAGACACTTTGTAAAGCATGAAATTCACCACACCAAAGAGTACATAAATTAAAAAAAAATTGACAAAAACACTGTAAGTGGTTTCTTTTCCACATTAACATATAAGAGAATGATCCAGAATTTTCCCCAGAGTTCCCTGGTAACATAAGGGCAGAACTGGTATCATAAAAGACAGGTCTCTTGATTCCGGTGTGAGCTTCCCCTCCCCCCCCCCCGAATTACCTGCCATTTTGCCCAGGACACAGCTCTACTCTACTGTGGTCATATTGAACTCATGCTATTGCTCAACCGACTTTCAAATAGTGCCAGAAGACTGGGAGAAGACATAGTGAATAGAGAAAATATGTTCCAACTACTGGAAAAAATAACCCTAAAATATGCTTTGCTAATTTTGACTCTCTTGTGTCCCTTTGTGGAGTGGACAGTACATAATGTTCACGTGAGACATCATCACATTAGGACCACTTACTGGACCACAAATGTCTCCTAGAGTTTTTCTTAGAATTCACAGAATGCCTGAGATTCTGAGTCCTCCTAGAAACCTTAGTTGTTAAATTTCTACCCAATAGACATACCAGAATTGGAAAGTCAGAACAACCAAATATCTATATAGATTGTGCTTGGCAATGATGTTGGGGTTATATACATTATATTTTACAGAATGCTTGCTGCATGAGTTTTGCTTTCTCACTAGTTGAAGTAGGCAGAGCTCCATTCCAGGCACAGATATGTTCTAAATGTTATAATTTTACTATCAATTACTTTTAATTTTTCAGTATTTTCTATAGCTACACAAATGGACATTCACTTCTACTTTATTTTTCCTTTATTTTATTTTATTTTTTTGGTCGGTCATGGGGCTTGAACCCTGGGCCTGGGTGCTGTCCCTCAGCTCTTCAGCTCAAGGCTAACACTCTACCACTTGAGCCACAGTGCCACTTCCAGTTTTCTGAGTGGTTTATTGGAGATAAGAGTCTCATGGACTTACCTGCCTGGGCTGGCTTTGAACCATGATCCTCGGATCTCAGCCTCCTTAGTAGCTAGGATTACAGGCATGAGCCACTGGCCCCCGGCTATTTTTCCTCTTTTATTTTAACTAATCGAGCACTCCTACTATAAATAGATTTGGCACTTGGCAGTTACCTGCGTTTTATTTACTGGGATGAGACTAAATTGACTCAAAGATCCAATGTTTTCCTATAGTAGATTTTGTTTCATATCTGAGCTAATTTGGGAAAAATATTACCTGCCCACACACTTAAACAATGTATAAAATATAGCTTCTAGGTCTCAGCATGAGAAGCAATTTGTTGGCACTAAGAGTTGGAAAGCAATAACCTTAGACTGGTGCTTGGGAATGTATAAATCTTGCCTAGATTTCAGTGTCTGTTCAACAACATTGCACCACAAAAACCTCACACCTTTATTATGTTTCACATGTTGTGTTGCAATGGCAAGTTTAACTGCACCTAGGATTGAGCCAGATGGTATTTTAACCCAAGAATATTCTAAGTTTAAGTTCCTGAGGTGAGAACAACTGGTTATTCTGAAAGTTACAACTTGTGGTGTTTCAGTCAAGATATTGTTCAAAACAGAGACAGTATAGGTATTCCTAGCAGAAGAGGGTATACGTATTCCTCTATGATTTCATAAGGCATAAAACAGATGCTTAAGTAATGTTTTTTCTGAAAGTCTTCCTGAGAGCATCAGTATTAATTTGTTTTGAAAAATGTCCTACAGAATCCCAGGAGCTGGCCTCCTCCCCCATTCTTCAAGCATTTTCTTCTTGTGGCTAAAAAAATTCAAGTACTCTCTTCACCAAGTGCAGGCTGAAATATCTCACTATGGATTTGAACAGGAGCCAGGATTGATGTGAAAGGAAAACTCTCTATAAAAGGTTTATTGTTAGTGTTTTCTAAAGATGTAGATTTTTCTAACACAGGCTACTACCATTTGCACAAACATTGATGGAGCCTTCTCCACCTCTCCTAGACCTTTGGCTGAGTCCTTTTCTTTTAGGAATGCTCTGTGTCTAGCCTTTGACCTTCTGGAGAGCCAGCTCTATCAAACTGCTCCCTCTCCCATCAATATAATGTATATTATAAAAAGAAAGGGGGTGGGGTGGCTGGGTTCTGAATCAGCTATTGGAAAAGTACTTGAAATTCCTCGCATTCCTTTGCATCATCAGCTTATTAAGATTAACACAAATCCTTGCTTCAAACTCATCTATTGAAACCAGACTCCCATAGATCTTGAGATCTTTGTCTCTAATACCAATCAAGGGTGAATTTTAAGTAGCTGTCTTATTTCTTAAGAATGATATTGGAAAAATATAAAGTTTTCCACAAGCAATCTTTTATAATATACTCTTCAATTGTAGTCCATCTTTCCCATGGATTTAGAGGTGGGCAGGCATAGGACATATTTTCATAATGACTTACCACACCTTGCTTACAGAGTGGAGACTTTAAACTTTGAATTCTTATGAAAGTAAAGCATTGTATTCAATTGAAATCACAAATTGAGTTTCAGCTTCTTTCTTGTATCCTTCACACAATGCTTATACTCAATGCCTGTCTTTAAATTAAAAAACAAAAACAAAAACAAAAAAAACCCCACAAACCAGTCCTGGAGCCTGAACTTAGGGCTTGGGTTCTGTCCCTGAGCCTCTTAGTGCTCTACCAGTTGAGCCACAGTGCCACATCTGGACTTTTCTGAGTAGTTTACTGGAGGTAAGAGTCTCACAGACTTTTCTGCCTGGGCTGGCCTTGAACCATGATCCTCAGATCTCATCCCCCTGAATAGCTAGGATTACAAGAGTGAGCCACTGGTGCCCAGCTCAATACCTGTCTATCAATTAGATGGCCTTATAAGCAATTTTTCTCTTAAAAAAATTTAAAGGCAATTATTATGCAATTTTCTTTCAGAAGTTAGCTCACTGCTATGTAGGTACCTAGAATAGTTCCTGACACCTGCTAAGCACTTGAAAAATCCTGTTGGATTTATTGGAACCACACTGTTCCTAATAACTTCAGATAGTTTCTAAAAATACTGAATAGCATACACTGATATTAGGTAAATATTTCTTTATTAAATGATTAATTCCATAAATAAATTCTTTTCACTGAATATAAAATTAAAATCATTTACAAATTATTCCAGTATTACATTTCCCCTCCCTCCCCGGAAGCTACATTTTGATAAATAAAACATTCAGTCTTAAAACACCTGATTTCTGTTTGCAGTTAAGAGTGCAGGTAGCTGCCTCTCTGGGACACTCACAGAGTGTCTCCCCCATTCTGGAAGGGATGGAAGGCCCTTCCAGTTACTCCTGACATACAACAAACAAAGCGTTCACTGCCCAACTAGTCTTATCTCTATTACAATCACAGAAATCAAAGGGGGAAACAAAAGCCTAGAGGGAAAAAAATATGTTTAGCAAATAATTTACAAACAGAAAACAGAAAGTCATCAATCAACACCACGAGCTCCAAAATGAAGCAGTAACATGTGCTCCAATACTATGAAGCGAAGTATTCTTCAATCGCGGTTGCATTAAGTGTCCATCCCACCAGCCCCCTTAGCAGTTTGGAAATACTTCATGCCATTCCAAGAATGAGCAAGGTATTCCTTCTACAATGAGTCCCTTCACCCCACCGCCCCCACCCATGTCTCCGTGATCCTCTCACACACCTCTCTCCTCCTTTCCATCCTGCCAGTAACCCAGATAGCATTTAGTCCCTAAATTTGTGTATGTCGTTGAATAGCCTGTAGAAAGGAATCGCTGCCTCGTTGGCCTGCGGGCAGTTGTAGTTGCATCTGCAGGACTGTATCATCATGACGTTCTTGGAAAATGTCTCCCCATCTTCGCAGCGGAACCTCATCTTCACCGTCCTGGTCTGCTGGGGTGTGCAGCACCGGCCATCCACACAGGAGCCACAGTACTTGGGCCGGTATTTCTTCACACTGGTACATCCAGCATAAGTAAACCTGACTGGTTCGGGAGATTTCTTGGTTTTACTGCATTTCTTGCCCTTCTGCAAGAAAGAGGGAAGGGGGAAAAAAAGAATATGAGGAATGGGCTTTCTCTCTTTCTTTCTTTCTTTCTGAAAGGGGGTCCTTATCCTGCCTACTTGCTGGGGATCAATGTACAGGTCCCCAAAGAAACTTACTTTCAGGCTGCTGTACACGGATTGTCCACAAGGCCTCACTTCACAAATCCGGGTTTCTTTCACCAGGCGGCATTCAGGGTTGTCATTGGTGACTCGTGTGGACATACCAGTTCCACAGGTCTTGGAGCACTGGGACCATGAAGTTGTTTGAACGATACATTTCTGGCCATGCACAGGGTTGTTGTAAAGGATCCGAGGTTCCATGCTGAAGACTACAGACAGAGACAGAAAGGAAGACCGTTCAGAGGCCCGCGGGCATACACGTTCATTTCTACAAAAACTTCTAACTAGGAAAGCATTTCAGGACTTGCTCCGCAGGGTTCCGTCCCTACTTACCAGGGAGCCGCTTCAGCGAGCTGCCTTTCCCAACCGCAATTAATTCATTGTTTCTCGTTAACTCCAGCTCGGAAGCGTCGAAGCCCAGCCCCTGGCTGAGGAGGTCCTCCAGGCCATCGCGATCGTCCTGGTCGTCCTGGTCGTCCAAGGCACCAACCTCGTCACACACCCACTGCTCACAGCACTGCCCGGCCACTTTCACCAAGCGGGGGTTGGGGCAGCCCAAGTTGGGGAGAGAGAGTTCTTCGGGACAGAGCGGCAGGCAGCCCACGGCGCCATCGATACATGTGCACTGATGTTTACAGTTGGGTTGGAAGCTTTCCCCGTTCTGGTAGATTCTGGAGTTATATTCACAGGGTCTGCCCTCTGACTGAGCTGCAAAGATCATCGAAAGAGAAAGAGCATGAAGTGAAGAGTCCCAAGCAGGGCCTTGGACGCATACATATTTTTTTTCCTGCTATTAAAATTCAATGTATGGTAAAGTTCCCTAACAATTCTCCCGAGAGACTCCAGACCAGAACAATAAGTTAGTCAGGAATCACTTTTCCGTATGCGCTTTTCGTTGGGCCCAGACACACTGAATTGCATTCCAGACTGCTGAAATCATGTGCCTTTCTGCCAAGCTACCAACAACAAAGCATCACCATACATGGTCTCAAAATTACTAAACTTCTGGACTATGGGGACTATTATTTTTTTAAAGGGGCCAAGCCGCAAGCATCTTACCTCTGCAGATCCCCTTCAGAGCGGTGGAACTGGCGCCGAAATTGCATTCCAGCCCCTTGGTGTGGTCGCAAGGCTGCATCTTGCTGCAGTCTTCGTTGAGTTGCTTGGCGCAAACTTTACAGCAGCCGCAGCCGTCCCGGACCAGCCCGACGCCCGGGGCGCACTTCGGTGCCTCCAGGGGGCAGTGGCAGGCGGCAGGGCAGGTGGAGAGAGCCTGGAAAGCGGGAGAAGAAACGCGTGAGTGTCGGTGCGGGTGAGAAGAGGCGCCAAAGTGGCTCGAGGAAAAGACCGGGGTCCCTCGACTCGTGTGGACAGGGAGATTCTGATCGCGTCCAGCCGGCCTGGCCACCCTGGCGGCTGCAACCCACTGAGAGTCCCCACTTACATCCCCCCCCTCCATTTCTCGGGGGAGGGGGTGCTTAAAGAAACAGCTACATCCAAAAGGCCCCCTTCCCTCCGCCCCAAACTTTTTAACCTAGCGTTTCCTGCCATGGATAACGTGAGCCAAAGGAAGGGGATTCGAGAGTGGACAGAAAAGCGGTGGCCCAAAGGTCCAACTCACCAGCCTGGTCAAGTGGAGAAGGGTGACGGTGACGGCGAGCGTCCTGGCGGTGCTGGAGCTCATTGTGGCGCGCAGGAGGAACCGGGGAGAGCGCGGTGGCCAAGACAGCCAGAAGCCGGCGCGCAGCGGACAGGCCCCGAGCAGATGGATCGGAGCCGCGGGGCGGAGGGCCGGGTGGACAGAGAGGCGAAGAGCCAGGCGGAGAGCGGCTGCGGGCGTCCTTCTCTTGGGGTCCTGGCACACAGGAGGCGCGGAAGGCACGGGAGCTGCTCCAGGACGCTCTCGATCGCGGTCTGCCCAGGCGCCCCGGGCCCGCCTTTATATGCCGGCCAGCGGCGGCGCCGCGTGTTGCAGTGACGTCGGCTCTGTCTGCGCGTTCCAGAATTCTCAAACATCTCAGGAATGTTGGTTGGCGCGGGCTGCTGCCAAGCACCTCCCCTGGCTCCATTGCACCTTTTTTTTTCTTCTTCTTCTTCTTTTTCTTTTTTTCTTTTTTGGCCTCGGACCCATAGAGAAAACAGTGCGTTTTTTCCACTTTAACGGCTTCCACTAGGGAGGGAAGTTTGAGACGCGATGGTGATCGAAGGGTCGTCGTAGGGGGGCAGGGGGAGAAGATGTTATTCAGACCTTTGCCTGGACTGGGAAGGTGGGAGGACCTGAGAAGGAGGAACAAAAGTCGTTTTGTGTGGTGATGCCCAGCTGACCGGGCAGCCACCGAACCCCTCCCTCGGGAAAGCAGATTGTTTGCGTGTTTACTGGGAAGGTGAGATTCAAGTGATCTATGGAGAGCCCAACGGGGAGGGGGAGTCGGTCACTCTAAGCCAAGAATCTATTTGTGGACTTCAAAGAGGCATGCTCGGATCAAGTCCCAAAGCTCTGGTATGATGTTTATTAGCCAAGTTAAGTGTATTGCAAATTAATACCCACGGTGGCATTTATGAATGAGAGGGGGTGGGGGAAGGGTGATCAACTTCCTTCAGGGTCTGGCACAGTCCCAGGCCGAGGTCTTCCCCCACCACCGCCTCCCTTTTTTGGTATGTTGTGCTTGTTTGTTTTTGGAGGTTCCCACTTTAGTTCCAGCCCACTGCCTGAGTTGGAAGTCCTAGAGGAAACGAGCGCAGGGAGTTCTCCGGGAGGCTGACTTACACTTCCTCACGGATGCGGGAGAGAGGGTAAGCCCTCCCAGCCTTGCTCGGCCGAACTCGAGCCAGAAGACCAGGGGACCGCCAGTGCAGTGATTTGGCCTGAACTCACCACCTGCGAACACTGCCAGACCCAAACACACTCCAGTTAGTACCATTGGCCCGGTAGATGTCAGGAAAAAGGAGACTCCTTAAAGCTGGAAGTTTTGCAGGGGTCTGTTAAATCCTTTCCTTGGGACCACTTGGAAGCCTTCCATTTCAATAAGTGAATTGCAATGCCTTTCTCCCCACGTGAAGAAATAGGAGTTTAGAGTGTAGACTTGTTGAATAAAAATGCAAAGCGATGTTTAAGATACAGCTCTACATGCAAGGCACACAGATCTCTTACAAAAGCAAATTACGTGAACATCACCAATAGTGTAATTGATAAACTTCCCTTGAAAAGAAAAAAGACACTGATCTGCCTTGGTCATTTTAATTAATAAAACAAATAATTGCATCAGGTTCCATTTTTTATGTGCTCTGGAATAGCTATTCTTCCTTTTTTAATACATACAGCCTAATTTTCTAAATTTTAAAAGTCTGGCTTAAGAAGGCCTTGATGCTGATTTTTCTGTGAAAGATTCTGATGAGCACAATAAAGACCTAGTGGGACAAAAACTCCAATGGAGGGGAGAGTGAAGTTCATTCATTCAAAAGTGACCTTCCAGAAGTCTCAAAGAGGGGGTGGGGACTTTTCTAGACAATGGATTGTCAGGTGTTATGCAAATAAAGGGAGAAAAGTCTGGGCCCTATCCCTTAGTCAAGCTATTTCATCTATGAGAACACATTTTCATTTTCCTCCCTGCCTTAGAGGTTCATTGTGTCCTTGGGGGCTCAAGGAGAGTAGGCTATGTACAAAGCACTGAGGGGGAAGAGGTGATGGAGAAATAGACACACAAATGGGGGGGAGAGGGAGTGAGAAGGAGAGTTCAATGGAAGAGGTGATGGAGAAATACACACACAAATACAGAGGAGGGGGGGAGAGGGAGTGAGGGGGAGAGAGAGGAGGGTTCCTGGCTGCTGTTGTGGCGTCCTTTCTATTTGACTTCATGGTTGTAAGTATTTCCAGATGGTGAATCAGACACCAGACGTAACAATATTTCCATATTTGGGTATAGCAGTAGCCTGCGTTTTTAACATTTTTCTGCCTCTGTTATCCAACCACAAAGCATTCTTGACAGCTTCAAATGTTGTTAAATATAGACTTAACTTCTGTTCCCAGAGCATGAAATTCTTTGGAATTCCTTGTTTTTCACGCAATCTATCAGGATTTAAAATAAAATTGCACAGATGGCATACACCTTGTTTCTCTATGGTTGGGGGGGATGGATGGAGAGACAGAGAGGTCCAGTCTCTGCACAGCGTTTAAACAGGCAGGCCATTCCAGAGATTCCTTTAAAAATCAGATTAAAGCTTTCTAATGAGAGTGTGCAGGTTTTGTTCTTTTGGATTTCAACTGGGGAATCTTGGAGACGAAATTTAAGAGAACTTTCCCGTCAGCAGCCCGTGGAAAGCAAAGGATGTGGGGTGGGAGGGGGTGGGAAGCGGGAGCTACAGTTCCTGGAGTGAGGGGAACCGGAGAAGTTGGTGTAGCCGTCTTGCTTGTGCTCTGTCCTGCTTTGTTTGGGCAAACGAAATAGTGGCTCCTCGCGTCCAGCCCCGGAATGGCCTGGAGACCCCAGACGTCCAGTCGCCTTCTCGCCGCAGGCTGAGTGCTGCTGATCGGTTCACAGATAGGAAGAGAAATATGCAAATGGTGTGGGTAAGTGTTGCTTCGGGTACTAAGTCTACTCTCTGCTTGTCTCTCTAACGCTATATGGGGGCAGGAAGGAGGGGGTAACGGACCACCTAGTTTCACTGGGGCTACAAACCACGGAGAAGGGGCTGCGTGTCCCCTGCAGCTCCTAGCTTGGGGCTGAGTTATGGGGAACCTTTCACTAACAGCTACCAATGAACTGTAGGTCACTCAAAGGTTTCACTGTCAGGCAGCAACTGAGCCGAGTCAGAACCCCATACTCGGCTACTCCGGCTCCCCACCCCTAGGTCCACTGGTTCTAACTTAGGGGCGTGCAACACAAATACCTGGAGGGTTGGTTGAAAGTGGGATTGCTAGGCCCCGCCCTAGAGTTCAGATTCGTTACCTTTGAACAAGTCCTTAGGTGATGGTGTTGCTAGCTGGGAGGCGGGGGGGGGGGGGTCACACCCTGACACCCTCTACCCCGGACGCCCCTAGCCTGTACTAGCTGTCTGTGTACGTGTGTCCCCAGGATCAGCCTGCACACTCAGTCCCACAACTCAACTTTTTTTTTTATGGCCACTTTAATGAACAATGTATGTAGTCTCTGCAAGAGGACAGCTTTCCGTGAGCACCCCTGAGCCATCTCCTTTCCCCTGCCTGCCCCCCTTTTCACTGTCATAAGTACCACCCATGCCGGGATAGTGATCTCCCGGGGCGCCCCGGAAAGCCAGGATTCTGGTGGCCCCGACAGCAAGGAACTGAGTGGCAGATACCAGGTGGGGCCCTCTCGGCCCAGCATCCCCGCGGAGCCTGCAGGCAAGGAGGGACGCGGGCGAGAGGACGCGGGCCGGGGGGCCACCAGGGTCGGCCGGAGACGCGCGAGCACTGCCGGCGCCTGCTGCCGCGGCCGCCGCCCCCGCCGCCCCCTGCCGGCCGCCCGGCCTGCGTGCGTCCAGCCCGCGTTGCCAAGACCGGAGGTTTCCGGCGGCGCGCGGCGCAGGACGTTTCCAGCCCCGGCCCATATTTGGTGATAGTCTTTCAAGACTCCATCATGGATCTCTGGGGGGCGGCGGCTGCTCGGAGAGCCGGCCGGGCTACCGCCGCACAACCACGGCGTTCCTGAAAAGTGAGCCTCGGCCGCCCAGGCCCGGGCCTCGGCTACGCGGGGCCTGGAGTGTTGCTGGCGCGCGCGCGCGCGGCCGGGGAGACCGCAGCCACGCCGCCGCCGCCACCAGCACCAACCAGCACCACACCCCCGGAGGGCCCGAGGCTGCCCCGCGCGGCGTGGGAGTCTGGCGTTCCGGGCGACGGGTCCCGATTGTGTCACTTTTCCCATCCACCTCGCTGTTGACTCGGCCTCCCCAGCCAGGCAGCGGGTTGATGCTCCGTGCCAGATTGAAGGGGTACGCCCAGGCGCCGGGCCGGGTGGAAGGGGCCGGGCGGGAATCTGTGTCAGAAGGTGGCATTTGTTTTCACAACCATGCACACCCGAGAGAAGACGTGGAATTGTCTCTCAGGGGAAAGTTCACAAGGGTCTGAGCTCCTTAATCTTCCCACTGGACACATGCTACAGCTGACTGATTCTCCTGATCTCATCCTCTTGGTCAAATCCCTTCTTAGCTTCTTCCTTCGGAGGTCCTCCTATCCTTGGGTAAGCTGCTTATCCTCCCTGGACTATGTCAACTTCACGCGGACCTTAGGAAAGGAGAAGCAGATAGTAAAATGGTACCCAGGACAAAGTCTTCTGTCCTCCTCCCAAATAGGAACAGAAACGAACATTTGTAAAGGGCTCACCTTATGCCTTGCCCACATGCTGCGAATTGGCTCCATTATTCACTGCCCCACCGAGCAGGCAGGTTCTCTTGGTAACATCTTTTCTTACCTAAATGACGAAATGGTGGTACAGGCGACCACTACTTAACACTGAACAGGATCTGTTCCTAGGCATCTTGGTTCAGAAAGGTTTTATCCACTGGCCCGGGTTGTTTGCTCTACCCTAGGCGTCCAGGCCTGCCTTCTATTTACCCAAATAGTCTAGAAGATGTGCCTCAGAAAAATCATTGGTAAGTCAATGGAAACTTCTCCAACTTGTGAGAATTACTTACTGTTACAAGGGAAACAGTTGATACATCTTGATAGGAAAAAAAAGGCATTAATACAAATAAGTTGATAAAGCGACTTTAAAGCACTGTGGCAGAGTAGTGGGGCAGAGTGCTTGGGCTCTTCTTATATCTACTGAAGCTACCTGGGTCAGGCAGTCCCTGTCTGCCTGCTTCAGTAACGGTAAGGACAGACTTCTTGAGAATGAGTCAGAATTTCAACTTTATTCACTACTACGTGGAAAATGAACTATGCATCTGTGGGCAGGGATGGGAGGGGGGAGTTGGGAGAAAGTGAAGGAAGGGGTGACATTGAACAAAACCAAAATGTACTCATTACCTGACATATGAAATGGCAACCTCTGTGTACAAAACAATGATAACAATAAAATTATATACATATATATTAAATATATGTATATATGTTAAAGGAGTTTACATTCCTGGCCCAGTGGTACGCACTAGTGACCTTAACATTGAACTTTAACATTCACATTAATTAACATTGAGGAGGACTTTAACATTGAACTTCCCCTGGTAGACTCTAAAGTGTGCAGAAGAAGTAGGCACATGGTGCAGTGTGGAGATCTCATTGCCTGAGGAGTTAAAGTGGATGTACTAATGTGAGTCTGACAGCTCCAGGAAGAATCTTGTAGCAGAGGACTTTGGGGACAGAAAGAACAGAGCTTTGACCATAGATGAGGACAGTCAGGCTGGTGTGGCTAGACCACAGGATTCCTTTTGGAGTACTAGGCAAGAGAGGTCAGCTAGGACCATGTGCAATGGGCTAGCCTGTCATGGTATTAGTACTCTGCCTACAGAGGCAACTAGGAGCTTTGTGCCTCAAGCTAAGACGGTTTTGCCTCGGCTTCCTGAGTATAACATAATGGGATTATCCTAGCTCAGGGGACTTACACCCAAGGTTTCAATGAGGTAACAAAATGCCATATAGAGTGTTAGTACTAATACTTTACCTACCTTGATATTGGGGACCCTCTAAGGGGAAGTAAGTGTTTGCAAGGTGAAAGGCCTACCTTTTCATTTTAAAGAAGTAGCATAGATTTATGTACTGGCCAAAATAAAACCTTTTATTTTTCAGAGAGGGTCTCAAGTTTGGGGGTCCTACCGCTGCCTCCCAAATCAGGTTACAGATGTGAGTTACTACACTTGGCTCCACAGATTTGAAATTTTATGTGGTCTTCAAATCTTTGCAACATTACCAATTTGTTAAAGTGCCATCTAGGCTGACCTAGGAATACCAAAGAGGACAATATGTGTACATGATCAGTTGTAAGCTCTCTACTGCCCATTTCAAAGAACCCTCCCTGATCCAGCATTTGGTAACTCCAAGGACCTGTGAAATTTCTGGAAAGAGCACCCTGGTGTCTATTAAATTGTGAGGTAGTCTAGACTTTCTTTAAGAATCAGAGCCACCACTTAAGTCTTAGTTTTAGGTGTTTATGCCTTATCAATGAAATGGGGGATAACTTGTTCTTATTTTCTATTTTATCTATTCCCCAAATGTCACTCTGTCTCCCTCTCTCCTTCTTTTCCTCCCCAATCGATGTTGTGAGCAGCTGTCATTGCCTTGGCAGCCTGATAGGAAACACATTTTTCTTAGGGCATTCGTATCCAATGGGAACCATATCTGTTTATTTCCTCTATCTGGCATCTGTCCACAGGAAGCCAGGCATTTCTATCTAAATCCCTTACCTTACAGAACTTCTTGTCTTGTGCTGACACAGAAACATTTCACTGGAAAGGATTGGAAGGCACCTCTCCCACCCCACCCTACAATCCATCTTCTAGAGATAATTGAGCAATATGAAATATACTAACTGTAAGTCACTATCAAATGGGCTGGCATCAAATAAGAAATTTGAAAAAAAATGGGCTGGCTCCAGATTCAAGAAATCAAGAATGAATCTCTAACTCTTGTGTTTTATTTCTGGAAATACCTGTCTCTTAACTGCCAGAAGTCACACATACCACACTCACAATTTAGAATGAACTTGATTTGGACACCATAGAGTCTATAGCGTCTATAGACAAACTGAAGCCATTTACTTATGTCAGCTTTTTATTTATTTGCAGGTCACAGGAATTAAGTATAAGGAAAGAGTCTAGCAGTTGGGCTGACAATCTGAAATAAAATATAAGATGTTTGTTAAAGCTCAGCATGATGTTTACCACTTAGTAAGTACTTAATAAATTGTAAGTATTCCTTATGCTAAGCACCATCATTATAGTAACTTCCAATTTAATAATCATAGAATCAGCCTCGTTCTCTAGAGAATATTCTCTATATTTTTATGTTTATTTTGGTGGTACTGGGTTTGAATACAAGGCCCTGTGCTAACATTGTTATGCAAACATTCTACCATCTAAGCCATGTCTTCAGCATGGTTTTCTTGAGGTTATTTTTCATTTAGGGTCTCCGTCCACCTCCACTCTTCTACCCCTCCTCTTCCCATTCATCCTGGGACCATGATCCTCCCATTTAAGTGGGATTATAGATGTAAATCACAGCAACCAGCCTCTTTATTCTTTAGGTTAAATGAACTTGGGTCATAAAATCAGTAAACTTCTTTGACATATACTATTATGGTAATGTAATTAAAAAGATCCATCCTATCGGGGCATAATTACCTCATGCTTGTAATCCTAATCACTCAGTAGGCTGAGATATGAGGATTGTGGTTCAAAGCTATCCCAAGCAGAAAAGTCCATGAGACTCTTATTTCCAATTAATTACCCAAAAAGCTGTAGAGCTGTGGTTCAAGGGGTAGAACATTAATCTTGAGCAAAAAAAACCTGAAGGACAGCACCCAGGCCCAGAACTGATGCACACACACACACAAACATACACACACACACACACACACACACACACACACACACAAACACACACACAAAGACATAAAAAAAATGGATGCTGCCCAATATTCTGACTTACATGGCCAGTGACCATTCAAGAATGCACTCAGATGGCCTTTTCTTTCATGGCCTTGCCACTTTGCATACAGCTAATAATGGGCCATGAGGGATTTTTGCTTTGGTTTCTGGCATCTCTGAACTAGTAGGATTGCCCAGCTCAGGGGTCAGGTACTCAAGTACCCCAAAGGATGAATCAACTAGGTTAAAAACGCTGTTTCTAAAGACCAGTACTAGTTGCTCTTCAGCCCCAGTACTAGGGAGACATAAGGAAAGGTTGGGATTATGTATGGAACATACATCTTGGGTTAGTTAGTATGCAGGATCTAAGCTGATATTTATAAACAGCCCTGTGTAGAGCATTTTATTTCCATTTAGAAGGTCTTCCATTAGAAGATGAGTAAAGTAGATCTTTGTTAGAAGTTTGTAACTGATGCCCGTGTACAGGGCCACATAAGTAGAGCAGAGGGTGCATTTCCAAAGGCCATTCTTCTGTTTGTTTTTGAGACAGGGTCTCTCTTTGTGGACCCAGATAACCTCCAACTTCTCTGGAATTACAGGCATCTGCCACCACACTTGGCCGAAAGGCCATTATTTTCAAAGATAGTAGAGCATATCCTTCTGTGAAATTAGTCTTGATGGTTAGGTATTTGTCTTCTGGACTTCCCCCTAACAACTGACTGTGAATCTGCCTCTTAGATACATTTTGAGATGTATGCTGATTATTTGTGTTTCCAGCAATTGTGAACTCCAATTTGTTAAGGACAGTTTGGTAATGAGTAAGTTAAGTAACAAAAAAAAGTTCCCTTGTTCAGGTCCTTGCCTAAACTTGCTCCTATTTCCTCTAAAAAGAAAGAGAGCGATGTGTCAGAGCAGAGGAGGAGCTTCTCATAGATTAAGAGATACCTTCTCCTGTAACTTAGTCATCACCATCGATTTTGTGACCTGAGGCAGACAGAGCCACCACCTCCCACACTTGTGGTCAGCCTCACAACATGGTTACTAAGCATAGGTCCCTCCAGGCACTGGCCAAGCACACCCTGTGTGTGCTTTCGCAAGATGTCCTTGGGTGGGTGGGTGGTGCCCTAGGTTATGGCAATAGAGAAAAAGCATAGAGCAATTTACTGCTAGCCCCAGATATTCCTTTAATCTCAGGTTTTAGCTTTCAAAGGGGGAAAAAAAGCAGGTTTTAAGACAGTGAATTCCCAAGGAGAAAGGCAGCATGTGTTCACTACTCAAAATATTTGAGGCTCTAAGAAATGCTGCTGAGGATGATTGTAAGTGTAGAATAGGTTCTAGGGCATTGCAGACCTGAAGATGAATGATACAGTTCTACGAATACACATGATATGTATGGCAGACTTCTAGCCAGGTGGAGGAGCAAATAGGAATGCTACATGAACTTTGGCATCTTAGCTCTCGAAGTCCAGGGGAGATGGAGATGCTTGTTTGCACAGGTAATACAACACAGGATCCCAGCTTCAGGAGTGCAGAGAAGTGCTATTTGCCTTCATGGCCCACCATTCAAAGTGTGAATTCTTCTTTGACTCATATTTGGTAAATGAGAGGGATTGTGCATAGTTATTCCTTAACATACAGGTTTCCCTGAGAAATTGATGACTGAAGAGAACATGTGTAACTTGTAGGGAATTAGAAAACATCTGGAAAGAAGAATTTTCCAAGGGAAGAAGTGATAAAAACACATAAACTACATACAAGACCAACTTTTTGGGTGTTGTTGGAAATTCTGGTCACTAAAGATCCTTCTTTCTGTTGGAGAAAAAGAAAGGAAGGAATATTTACGGGGTACTTGTGATGGGCCAAATGCCTTAGAAGTTATCCCATTTATGTTCAAGAGAGTCCTCTCAGAGGAACCTTCTGATATTTTCCCATATTCAGAAAAGCTGGCCAGGTGCCAATGGCTCACACCTGTAATCCCAGCTACTCAGGAGGCTGAGATTTGAGGATCACAATTTGAAGTCAGCCAAGGCAGAAAAGTCCATGAGACTTTCATCTCCAGCTCATCAGCAAAGAAAAAAAGTCCAAAAGTGGAGATGTGTCTCAAGTGGTAGGGCACCAACTTTGAGCAAAGAAGCCAAGGAACAATGCCTAGGCCCTGTGTTCAAGCTCCAGAACTGGCATAAATAAAAACATTCAATGAAGGAAGTTTTTAAGCTCTCAGCGTTTACCAACTTGCCCAAGATCAGGCAGTCAGAATGTGACAAAACTTAGTTTTCACCCACGCTTATCTCACTCAGTACTTTTTCTCTATTGCCACAGGTCCTTTCTAAGTGTCTGGGACCGCAGCCTGACTCCTTGACTTGAGTGTTTTCTCTTTTTAAATTGTTATTATGACCTTGTTGTTGTTGTTGCTGTTGTTGTTGTTTTAATGGAGTCAGTTCTTAAAACTTCCCTTAGATGTTTTAGACCCATTGATGTTGAAGTCTTTGAGTTGGTGGAGACTTTAAGCTTCTGAAAGTAGGTGTAAATTAATGTGAATGGGCTCATTAGCCTCATGGTCACGTCACAGAGACAATCATTATAATCAGAGAACAAGCATAGTGATGTTAAGCCTGCTTAATCTTGCTTCCATGCCAGACTGTCAAGGATGGTTAAGGTATAGGTGATCACTTTTCTGGGAATAGATGATAGGTTACAGAGGTTGTGGTGAGGGATGATTAAAAATAGTGAAAAATACATGATTAAGGGCGTTTGTGTTTGAGAGATGGATGGAAGGCAACATGGCAGACCCAGGCTGCCTTAGAGAACTATGGTATAATTTGGAAGACTGCTTCAAGAAGGAAGTTAGGTGATTATCTGAAAAAGGAATTGTCCAAATAGACTGTGGGGTGTTGTGGGGGGGGAGCATGTGTATGCGTGCATGTGCTTGTCCAGAGGGCTTGAACTCAGGGCCTAGATGCTGTCCCAGAGCTTTTGTGCTCAAGGATAATGCTCAACTAATTGAGCTAAAGCTTCATTTTTACCTGAGGTTAATTGGAGATAAGTATCATGGACTTTACTAGTCCTTAACTGTCTGGAACCACATGGCATTAAATTAGCATCATGTTGGAAACCTTCTACCATGACCCAGATCTCCAGGTTAGGCATATAGGTTTCCATCTTTTGCAAACACCTCTCTTTGGGAATGCTATTTAATGTCATTTCACAGGAACTCATAAGTGTGCTGAGTTATGAGTCATCAGCTGTCTGCTTTCACCCAGAATACTGTGGGAAAAGGATGGGCAGATTGATTCTGATAAAACTTGAATCTGCCCAAACTCACACTGGAACTGGAAAAAAAAAGATGTTAAAAATATTTAAAAATCTAATCACAAAAAGAGATAAAAGTCTCTGATCTTTGGTTTCAACTTGGATCTGAAGTCTTTTTCTTTTTCTTTTTCTGTTTGGTCTCCTGGCTCTCAGATGGGTGTTATCTATAAACCTTTAGATTTCTAGATTACCTTTTAAAGCATATTTATGAAAATGATTACACCATGTTAGGATTTGAATTGACAAGGATGATTTAGACATGGTTTCTGACTTTGAGGACAGCACATCTAGGTCAGAGATGTTATAAATACTGTGGAATAGATGACAATAAAAGTACAGTATACAGGAACTGTTTCAGAAGCCTGGCCTGATAAAGCCACACACCAGGGCTGAAGTCTTTCTATCACACTGAATGGCACTGCTCTTGAAATTCCAATGTTCCCTCTAAACCCTAGAAGGACAAACTATATTTTTCTCTACTTGTACTTAGTTGACTGTTTCAAAAATGGGAAATGACCAGACTTGCAGTTGTAAAAGTTCTGACAATCATTTGGTATGTGACAGGACAGACATGCATGCTTCTTGTATGCTTCCTGTCATCTTCCAATGGACATCTGACTATACTGATGATTTTGTAAAAATAGAGAATAATGTTATAAATATCCAAATGGCCCTTGGCAGAAAAAGGTTCCCTGCCCTTAGCAGAAAGTTTCCCACCCTTGGTAGGATACACTTGCAGCAGAAGACAGGATCTTCTAACAACTTTTTGTTCATAAGGGGTTGAATATTTTTATCCAATTGTTCATTTACCTTGATTTGGTAAGCAATCCAGGCTTTGTAATGTTTGTAGTCTTTTGGTTTATCTGTGTCTTCTGACATCCTAATAATGGCACGTAGACTTGTGAATTATATTCTTGGCCTTACTTGAAGTGATGTGTGATGAAACTCCACATTTTCTGTTGTGTGAAGTCTAGTTATCGCAATGGAAAATACTAAAATGGAGAACACATTGGGTTTTTTTAATTGTTATTTTGTGCTGTCACTAGGTCAGGTCACTGGTCCTTGGCTTTTCTCAAGGCTGTCACTCTACTATTTGAGCCATATCTCCACTTCTAGCTTTGGGGTGGTTCATTGGAGAGTCTCATGGACATTTTTTGATTCCTCTGTTGATCTTGGTTGCCAGCTTTCTTTCCTTTGTGTCTAGTTTCTTAATGTGGAAGTTTGGTCACTAATTTGCATCCCTTATTTCCATTAGAAGCATTGGGTGCCATAAATTGGCCTATGCCTGCATGAACTATGTCCCATAATTTTTGACATGTTATGCTTTCATTTTCATTCAGTTCAAAAGACTTCCTAATTTCTTTGGACTTATTTCTGATTCAGTCTATTTCAAAGAGGGTTATTTAGGATTATGCCGATTATTTTCTTGGGTGTCATTCTGTAGTTTATTTCTAGTTTGATTTCATTGTGGTCTATAGTATCTATGGGTGTCATATTTTCTAAATCAACTTTATATCTCTAATTAAATGTGAGCTGTTAATACAGTGAAATTATTGCTGTAAAACTTCCATTTTGCTACTCTAAAAAAAGATTATTGTTATTTTTCCCCCTTCCATTTCACCCTTGACCTGAGAATAGGAATTAGAAGGGGTTCAAACTGAAAATTGTAAACTTGGCTACCATGATGCTATGTTAAAGTAACTTCTTGCCTTCATATAAAAATGAATACTGAATTATAGTTTCATTTTATGGAAGAATTTGAAGCTACTCTATTGATTCTAGGTTCCATTTATAACTTCTTTTTAGAGAAAAGTTAGAAAGGGCATCACTCACCTGCTCATCATGTAACACCTAATAAAGTTTATTTCTATGAGCTAATATCATCAATAATAGAATCATGGCCAAATTGGAAAAGAAGTCATAAAAATCATAAAAGTATACAATTGACACCTGGCTTTCTAGGGTAATCATAACTGTTTAATCATGCTCATAAATACACAAGCTTTCTACAGTAGAAAGCAATTCTGAGATCACTATCATTAAGTTTATAGTATGCTATAATAACTGAAGTATGACTTCAATTTTAATTTTAAATATGACTTCTATTTAAAATTTTAAATGTAACATTCTTCCCAGTAACAACTTCAAGAGGACAAATATCCTGATTCTTAACATAATGGAATATACTAGCTTCTTGGTAAATATCTGTGTAAAGGACATCAGAAGGAAAAGAGGAAAAGAACAGGTAACTGAATGAAGCCCAAAGAAGGTCAAAATCATGTCTGCAGTCATGCAAATAGTGCTAGACAAGACTAAAACCAGATCCCCTGGTTCTTGTGTCACTTTCTTCATATCTGCTACGTTTGTTTTCTCTGTGCATCTCATTAATCTTTGTACATTGTACCAATTTTCACGAATAGCTATACTGAACACTCCTAAAGTACAGTAAGTACCTTCAATATATTAATTCATTTGATCCCAACTCTGTGAGGTAAGCACTATTATCTTACATTATAGGAAGCTAAACATACACTAATACTAAGTGATGTGCTCAAGATCAGGTCTGTTCTATGGTAAAGCTGATGTTAGAACCTAGACAGTCAGAGTATAGGCATTAGAGTCTATATGTAAACCATGATGACATGTTTCCTGAAATGCAATTACACTTCCTTTTTGTTAGAGATGTATGTGAGAAAAAGCTAAATAATACTTAATAATAAAGAACAACAAAGCAAAGATTTTACTGCACAAAGCACATATGCATTAGAAAATCTGCTAATGTTGTGCTCAAGATGCCCACTAATTTATTTTCCATCAGAGTCAGCACCTGCAGTTTATAAACTAATATTATTTAGAGGCAAATTAAAGATATTTCTTGGATAACACATATAACACATTGTACAAATTCAGAACTATTCTCATTATAATTCCTCCCAAATATCTTTCTATTCCTTTGCTTTACTCCAGGGACTTCAATTCCATATATGTTAGGCTGCTTGTTATTATTCCCCAAGCCCAAAAGCCATGATTGTTAAAAATAACTTTCCTGCCTGTACTTAGAGTTAGATATAGTCTAATTTCCTATGTCCTCAAAGTCACTGATCTTTTCCTATGCAGTCTTTCCTCTGCTGTTAAACTCCTCCAGTGAAATTGTATATTCCCTTAAGCCTTAGACGTTGTAAATGACTTTCATAATTTTTTGAATTTTTTATTATTATATTTATTTATCTTTTTACTTTAAACACTTGTACCTAGCTCTAATAGCTTCTTTAATATCTCTTCTACTTTTTTATTATCTCTGTTATTTCTAGATCTCTTCTATTGAGTACATTTTCCTTACTCTGGATCATTTTCTTAAATCTTCACATTTCTGGTAATTTTATAGTAGAAGCTGAGTATTATGAATGCTATGCCATTGAGTTAATTTTAAAAATAGTGTTGAGCTTTATGTTCTTTAATGACTAATGTGCAGATCAGTTTCACCCATTCAAGATCTATTTTTAAGCATTTCTAAGGTTGGGTTAGAATAACCTTCACTCAAGAGATAATTTAGCCCTATTACTGAGGTAGGAGTCTATGACTATCTCTACCCAATACCTAGGATAACACTGATGTGGACTATTCTATAAGCCCAGTTAAGAAGTCAGTCATGCAGTCTCAAGTAAAGTTGTCAAGGATGATTTTACTGACAATTTATACATAGTTTTCTTATGCCTTCCATCTGAGCAATGGGTATAAATTTACTTAAGAATGTTGGCATATAATATCAAACTACTTTCCAGAAGATATAGCATTTTATATATTCATCAATAATCTACAAAGTGTCTTTCACAACATCCTTGCCAGAACTAAGTTTTGTTATGGTGCATGTCTTTCAAGACACTATGTAAACATTAAGATCAAGTTTATGACCTGGAGCAAGTGGCTCATGCCTGTAAGTATAGCAATTTAAGAAGCTGAAATGTTAGGATTGCAGTTCAAAGCCATCCCAGGAAGAAAAGTTGGTGAGACCCTTATCTCGAATTAACCACCAAGAAAGTTGGAAGTGGAGCTGTGGCTCAAGTGGTAGAGTGCTAGCCTTGAGCAAAAATTAGAAAGCTGGGGGAAAGCACCCAGGCCCTGAATTCAAGCTCCAGAGATAGCATTAAAGAAAACAAACATGGAATCAAGTTTATGAAGACTAGTGACTTGAAGGAAAGTTCCAAACCAATGTTAATTGAATAAAAGCAGGGCAAACACTTCCATATAAATTAAAATCTCATCCAATATAACCTTTTTATATGTTAATCACATTTATCTTTAGAGAGTAGAATTATAAATTATTTTATCTTGCCAATTTTTAATATAACTTCAAAATTTTTTTTGTATAATATTAATCATCTGATAAGAGAGTGTGTTGAAAGGAAGGGCTTTATTTAAAACTATGAAAACACATCATGTCACATGTTTCTGTCTCTTTATTCACCAGAGATCTTCTGAAAAATGGAGCTGTATCAAGGTAACACATACTACCACATACCTGGGAACTTATACAAATTGTAAAACTGGTCAACTTATACCCATGGAACAGAAATAACAAGCTGATTTGTGCTAGTTTTACTTATTTCTTCAGCTCCTGTTTCACATTTTAATGATGAACATGTTAATTTGCCAGGACTGCCAAAACAAAGCACCACTAATTGGATGGCACAAATTTATTTCTTCACATCTCTGGAGATTAGAAACCTGAGATCAAGATGTCAGCAGAGTTGGTTTATCTGGAGGCCTCTCTCCTTGGCTTGTAGATACCTGTCCTCTCTCTTGCATACCTGTGTTATCCTTATGTCTTCACACGGTCTTTTCTTTATACATCTCTTCATTTTTAGCTTAATTTATCCTTTGAAGACTCTATCTCCAAATGCAGCTACTAGAGATTAGGACTTCATTATATGAATTTTGAGGGAGACAAAATTCAACTCATAACACTGAGTAGGTTTAGTCCTCTTCAAATTTCTCATGAATACAGCAAAGACAGAAAGCCCATTTATTTATTTTCTACATAAAAGTTCTGGATCCCAAAGTGCGTGATGGTGCATATTGGCTCCCATGTTTAAGAGCTATTTGATCTTGGACAATATGTTTAACCTCTCTATTCTTCAGAATACGTATCACTCAAAGAAGAACAATGATTCAATGGAATGATTCATTGATTTAATTTATGCAGTATTGATAAGATTATGCATGCCATTCATAGCCATCCTCTAAATGCTCAATAAAAATAAGCTGTTATATCCATTTTCCTATTAACAAAGCTTAGTTAATGTTACATTTGACACAGGGAAATACAGTGACAAACACAAAAGATGGTTTCTATCTCTTACTGAAAAAAGATTTTTCTCTGGATCCAGAGTTTGGTCTTTATTTCTAGTGAGGAAGCTTTTGTTCTAACCTGTGAAAATTCTGTGTAGAAATACTTTTCTCAGGAAATATCATACACTCAAAGCATGCTTGATCTCTTTGACCTTTCCTTTCATTGTAGACACTAATTTTCATTATGTATGGTTTGTAGATTTAAAGAAAAAGAAACCTGAAGCAATAAATCCTGTATCTCCTTTATGACCATGTTGTTATAGCTCCTCTTTTGCTAGCCCTTGAACACCGTTGACATCACACACACACACACACACACACACACACACACACACACACACACATCCCTTTAGCTCTGCTGGACACATTATTTCATATCATGTGCCCTGATTCCACAGCTAGATAATTTCTTTCTTGGGAGGTTGTGGTATCTGATTAATTAAGCAGTCCTTTTAGAATGCTTTGATGACTAAGAATATGGATGAGGTGTCTGTCCTTTGTACTCTAGCTCACCCTCCTGTGGGAACATGTGCTTTGGGTACTTATTCAAGCAAGGACTTGTACTGATCTAGCTCATGCATTAATTCTAGCTCTAGTAACACTTTGGGAAAGGAATATAATCCCAAAATAGCCACCAAGAGAAGTATGTCATGAAAGGTCATGGCAATGGGGCAGAGGATGTTGGACATAAGAGTTCTAAAAATAAAGAGCAAGGATCAAAGAACCAGTGGTGATGAGGAACCTTTTTTGGCTCTGGTTCCTAGGAAAAGAGGATATGGAAACAGCAGTCCCTGCCTGCCTGGCTTGCTGCTACCCATACCCTTGTGCCAAAATACAGAGGATGAGAGGAACATAGGCTCATTTTTCAGTCCTGGGTACTGATTGTTTTCAAGTCATTTTAATGGAAACTATAGCTATAGATTGCTTAAAAACACTCAAGGAACATTATAGGAAATCTTACCTTATTTCCATATTGAGACTATCACGAAGAAGGTCTGATTATTTCTGCTCAACTTTCTTTAATTTCAGCTCCCTTTCATGGACCTGACTTTAGGTTGTAGGAGTTCAAGTGGACTTTTCATTATCTCTCTGGGTTATGTACCTGATAATTAAGCATATTTGCAAAGCTAAGCATTGACTTTTTGTGTATACCAGAGAATTTGGATCAATTGTTTCAGCCATGTCAGCTTTTGTGGACCACTCTAAGCTCTGTATGGATTGAAGATGTATATACAAAGCTGTAGTTGAAGAAACAGATTCACTAGATTAGCTATCACATTTCCTTCCCCCAAATACAACTTTGACCATAATTATGAGAATAGACTAAGACATGCTGAGAACATGGGCCTCTTAAATTTGGGGCATGTAGTGTGTGTGTGGTGGGGGTGATGGTTTTCTTTTCTAATTTCACATACTAAGAAATCATAAAATCTAGGATGAACCCCATAATCTTCCTATAGGCCTATTTCCTCAACAGAGAAATAAGCTTATTGCCATTTGGTTTCAAGACAGTAGATACAGGGAAATGATTGCCAACAATGCTTGTACAAATGTTTCTTAACTCACATGGTTGTCAGAGACCCAGTGTGTACCTTCAACCTGAATCCACTCCTTCATACTCAAGGAGGCTTCTTTTCATTCTTTCCAAAACGATTTACTGTGTCACTTCAGTGTACTAGGCACTGGGCCAGGCTCTGTAAAGCACTCAAAGATGAGTCACACTCAGATCCTGCCCTCAAAGAACTTAGAGTACGAGCATGCAGATACACCATAGACATTGCACTGCTTGGTTTCTCTGATTTAGCTTCCATGATTGCATAACTGAGCCTAGCATGTCATTGTTTATTGGCTAATATCAGTTGTATGAGAGACAGAATTTCATCGTTATATCTCCACTCACAAGGTATCATTTTAAAAGTGATTTCGTCAAGAAGCTTGAACATATTGTTGTGGTAGGAGGTCCAGACAAATGGAGAGAGGAAGGGTGGGCAAAGGTAGTCTTAATAGTCATTGTACAGATGTGAAAATGGAACCAGGTAGTTTAAGGGGAAGGGGTGGGGTTGGGAATGAAGAGACAAAACATGGATGGGTGACATTGATCAAGATGCAGTGTATTCATAAACGGACATGTTGAATTGAACCCCCTTCATACAATTACTTAAAGATGATTAAAAAGAAAAAGTGATGTAAAATCCTTCTTAAACAATATACATGTTACTTAACATGCATAAACCTGAGAATAGTATAAGTAACATGCATATGTTTAGTCAAGAACGTTGGGAAATACCTACAAAAGCAAGCAAAGGTGTCTTGACTCAAGCACACACTTTGAGGCCCTGTGGTGAGTAAGTGACTGGCAGAGCACTAATCTTAGTCCTTGTGGAGTGGTCAGTCTTCATCAGGCTCCCCAAAGCAAGACTGACCTCAAAGCAATTGATTCTGTCTGGCCCCAAAGCTAATTTCTCCATTTGTTTTGATTTGAGGCTTTCATTGCCTGAATCTTTGAGTGAACAGTCCTTTTGTTTAACATGGTAGCTGCAGTGTGTATGCTTAATAAATCTCTGACTCCAGTCTCAAAACAGAGACAGGAGTCCTAGTGTTTCAAGGGAGAAATGGGCACCTTTATAACCATGACTCTTAGGCAATTTGTTTGGAATTTAATGAAATTAAGATATATGACAATAGAAAATTTCCAGTCAATTCAAAGTCACAATAAAAACTCACTCTTATAAGAAATTTAATTTATAGCACATACTGAGACAGAATTACAGCTTCAGAAACATTCCTTGGATAAGAATACGAAAGGTCTCCTGAAAATACAGACCATGATAACAGATCTCTTCTCCCAGTAGAAAGCTGTTTTAGATATCTGAAATCTTACCATTTTCTTTTCTTTTTTTGTTTTGTTTTGTTTTTGGGTCTGGTCATGGGGCCTGAACTCTGGGCCTGGCCGCTGTCCCTCAGCTCTTCAGCTCAAGGCGAGCACTCTACCACTTGAGCCACAGCGCCACTTCTGGCTTTTTTCTTTTTGCTTATGTGGTGCTGAGGAATCGAACCCAGGGCCTCAGGCATGCAAGGCAAGCGCTCTACCACTGAGCCACCTTCCCAGCCCCCATTTTCTTTTCTGAAAGCTATATGGGCCTGTACATTGGTCTTGTGTCACTTCTCTCTCAGGCATCAGTAGATTTAAATCAGTACAAAAAAAAAATCTTAAATATGGCCCTTAGACAAAAGAAGCTATTGTGCACTCAGAGAAGAATAAGATTTTATGAAGTGCTAGCAATAATGGCTGGAGAGCTATTTAGGGAACCTGTGGGTGGGAACATTGTGCTAATGACTTCCATGGAATATGAATAGCAGGGAAGAGTATACAAATACTATGTGAGCAAGAAATACAACTTTGGACTCAAGATGTTCAATCGTAGGTCCAGAGACCTGAAGGCAAGATAGATACAGATAACTTCCAGCGAAAGCCCTCAGGAAGTCCCTCTGCAGGCTATCCAGCAAGCTGGCTAGACTCTGAGTAAAATATGCAAGTACAGGTATATTGTGGCACCTGTGACCCTTTAGTGGCCTATTGTCTTCCATCCCTGGATGCAGTCAGCTGGATGTAGTCAGCTCATTCAACAAATACTTATCAGAATTTTGGTCTCTATCATTTTTCAGGCATGAAGAATCTGTACATGCTTCTGATCTCTGATTTGTATTTCTATAAAGTAAAATGAGTGTCCCAGGCTACGACCATACACCTTCTACTGGCTGGGTTAGCAGTACTGTCCTCTGCTGGTAACTTCTGGGGCCCCATCACTTCTAGTCACATGCTCACAGTCAAGACCCAAGTACACTCCATGGTATACACCAAGCATCATGCTTGTGTTCAGGAGATCCCAGTTTTTATCTTGAATTGGCCAGTGATTATTACTCTTACACAAGACTGGTTTAACTTTAAGAAGAAAGGACTGAACAAAAGTTTAAGGTACCTATTCCCTGGTTTGCTCAATATTTGCTACCAAAAAAAACCCCCGAACTATTCCTAAATGGAGTAACTTAAACAAGCATCCACTATGTCGTATTTTTTTTAAATTATTTTCAATTAGTTGCTCAAAGGTATTTCATTTTAACATACATATTTATGTATACAATACATCTTGATTAGAGTTTTCCCTACCTCATTGTCTCCATTGTCATAGGTGTATATTGAGTATTCTGACCATATTCGTCTCCCTCTCTTTCGCTGCTCATTCACTCTCCTCCCAGTAGCCCCTAAACCACTGTGAAGACATCCAGCTGGGCTAGATAAGAGAGTCCAGATGATTTTCCTTGCCCTTCAGGTACCTTGCTGGGGAGGGCTAGAAGCATTGGCTCAGCTGGGTATGTCTCCCTACACATGGTCACCTACACATGGTATCCTCAATGCCATAGTCTCTGCGTGGCTGCTTGTCCTAGATGGCAGCTTACTCCTCCCAGAGCAAGAAACCCTAGAGAATGGGGAGGATGGTCATGGTCTCTTCTGGTCTGATTGCATCCACAAGTCTATTGGCTGCAATCTAGTCATAAGGCCACCCCATATTCAAGGGGATGGGAGATCACATTGGAGAAAAGCTTGGAAAATATTTTGGAAACTGTCTGTGGAAGATGTAATCATTCACTTTGGCCTTTAATTCTGTCTCAACTCCCTCCAAATACCTGTGTCTTCTGTAGGGACTAGATATTGTGTCTTCCTGTCCCTTCTCTTTTCTTCCCTTTTCCCATTCCAAAGAAACTTCCATAAACCACCTATAAGACCAGGCAGAAACCTCAGAGTTTAGTGGGACCCAGCAACTAACAGATGGAGAGAAGGAGTAATCATGGTGAGAAGAATTAGGGGGACGCTTTATTGGAGATGTGGCCATTATGCTGGGTTCTGATAGACACGGAGAAGTTTGACAAATTCAGAATAGTGAAGAAAGGCCTATGATTCTCACACAAGCAAAAGTTACAGACATGTACAAAGGTGTGAGGAAACAGGTAAAACTGCTAAGGAATTGGGGTCTTGGATTCCCTAGCCACTGAGAAGCCTCGTTTTAAGCATGTTTCAAGATGAGGCAATGTGGAGAGATGGAAATTCAGAATGAAAAGATCACTAGTGTAGGTAGACTATTTGGTTCAGGCATTCACATACTGAAAACTTGGCCCCAAAAGTCAGATATTGAGTATTTAGAAGTAGAGTCTAGAGGAAGTAATTAAAATCAGACAAGATCGTGAGGGAGGAACATCCATGATGGGATTGATGGCATTTATAAGGAGAGGAAGAGAGTCTCAAACTTGCATTATTGCTCCACTCACCTGGTTATGCCCTCTGCATATCATGGGGGCAATAAGAGGCCCTCACCTGATGCTGAGCAGGTGCTGGTATCATGCCTTTGAACTTCTCAGTCTGTATAAATGTGAGCCAAATAAACCTCTTTACAAATTCTCCAGTCCCAAATTTTGTTGTAGCAATACAAAACAGACTAAGCCACTAGTGGTGTTAGTAGTAGTAGTAGTAGTAGTAGTAGTAGTGGTGGTGGTGGTGGTGGTGGTAAGAGTAAGAAATCTTGTTTACTGGGAACGAACATACTTTTGTTCTCTTTCTATCCCTAAGAGAAATAGAGAATGGCTTAAAATGGTACCATACATCACTAGGTTTGGACATTCCTTCAGCCAAGACGTGTCCAGATCTATTCAGATTGGATCATAAGACTAGTCAGAGCTTGGGATTTCATGCCACCCCCATTCCTCCTTTCTTGTGAACCTATTCCTCAGCATCCTGGGAAACTTCTGTTTCCCAAGTCCATTCCAAACCCTTGTCTAAGCCAAGAAGGTTGAAACTGTCCGTTGTTTCTTCCAGCATGCCCTCAAACTTCCTGTGTAGCCAGCACATGGCCTTCTCACCATTATGTGAGCCATGCATACTCTATCACACTGCCTAGAATCCTTTCTCTGCCTTCCTGGTCATCTTTTAACACCCAGCTGAAATGTCATGTCTGAGAAGCTTGATGCCTTAGGCTTCTGCCTCCTGATCTCCCACGGTAGTCTGTCTTCTGTGCTAACACTTGTCCCATTGTAGCACTATGTATGCTTCATGTTTATTTTGTGCATTATTCGGAGCCCCTTGAAGGTGTAGACCATCTCTTACCATCTTTGTACAGCCAATATCTCTCCCAGTACCTAGTACAGGTTACACGAAAGAAGAAATGTTGGACATTCATTTAACCCTGGTGGGCTGTGTCTCTGAACTAAAAATTCTAACATGGAATGAACAAGACTTGGGATCATTCGGTGAAGAACAGTAAGTCTGTTTAGAAGAAACTGGGTTTCTGTTAGTCTAAAGCTATGGAAGTCATCTGGGAAATCAGCCAGTGAAAACCAGCAGATCTCAGAGTAGTAGGGCTCTTTCACAAACCCTGTTTATTTCTAACAAATGGTTTCCCAGAGGAATCCTGAGCAGCCCAATTGCTGAGTCTCTCACACCCCAGCAACTATTAAAACTGCCAATTCCCTGCCTGCTGTCAGAGCCACACAGCAGCTTGTCCTCTAGATTTCCTTAGTAACATTCTCTTGAGCTGAAAGGTTGACATTCATGGAGAGTTTAGATCATTGTCAACTTCTGTGGTCTCCTTTTAAAAACTAAGGTCACACATTCATAAAATCTTCCTGACATTGTGCGGATAATAGCGGGAACTCAGCTTATACACACACTAAGCCCTAAAGAATGCTGGTGGGCAGAGTTCAGCTTCCTTGCAAGATGCTTGTTTGCATAGGGTTTCAGAGCCTGGGGACATGAGATGTTTTCCTTTTTACCCAGGACCCTGCTGTGAACTGCCTTATATAACCAAGTCAGCTAGAAAGTTGCTGCTTCTACTTTCAGTGTGACTAGAGCATTTTGATGGCCAAGGACCTTAGCATTCATGTACTCATGGAAAATATCTAGATGCTATCTTTATAGTTACTTGCTTGGGATATTCATGGGTGTATCAAAGAACAGTGTGTAAAGGTGTAATATGCTGCATTTTTCTGACTGAAACATCTTGATTTAACTTTATTCATGTGTACCCATGCTGCTGCTTCTTACTTAATTTTACTTTCAGATTTTATCTAAGAAAACACTTTTATCTATATAAACATGATAATTCTTTTTTTTAATTTAATTTTATTGTAAGGGTGATGTCAGAGGAGTTACACATACATAAGTAAGGAAATGAGTATATTTCTTGTAGAACATTGTTACCCCCTACCTCGTTTTCTCCCATTTTCCTCCTCCCCTATCCCAACTCTCCCCGCCCCTCCAGTTGTAAAGTTCATTTCCAACATAGTGTCTTGTGAGTGTTGCTGTTGCATTGGTCCACACTTATCCTTTGTTTTACCATTTTGTTATTCCCCCTTCCCTTCCCTAAATCAAATGAACATATATACAAGACACAGGGTATGAAAATCAAAAACTGAAGATAAACCAAAGGGGGGAAAACAAAAGAAAAAAGAAATATCTTCACATAGTACATTAAAAAATAAAAACAAAAACAAAGGAATAACAACAACAACAAAACCTCTTGTTTCCCTATCTTGGAGTTCATTTCAATTAGTATCATTTTAGATGGTCATAAAACATGATAATTCTTAAGACTTACAGATATTGGGTCCTTCATTAAAACACTGAGGAATTCTTGCCTAAAGCTGTGCTTTAAAGGAAGATCTCCCCTTTCTATTTCAGGATAACTAGGGCTTGGAGTCTTAGGCTAGCTGGGATGAAAGCAACATGGTAGCCTATGAGTGCCCATGGTTAGTTGTATCCTAACATTGCTCCTATCCAGAATCTCTTGGGCCTCAACTTTTCTTTTGCTCAAAGCCTTGCCACAGATCAAATTATAATGGATCAGTAAAGATGGTATATGTTTAGGTTTTTGGGGAACCTCCAGGCTGCTGTCCACAGTGGTTGCACTAGTTTATATTCCCACTAACAGTGCAATAGGGTTCCTTTTTCCCCATATCCCTACCAACATTTGTTGTTATTGGAATTTACGATGTTGGCCAGTCTAAGTGGGATGAGATAGTATCTCAGATTTATTTTGATTTGCATTTCTTTATGTCCAGATATGATGAGCATTTCCTTATGTATTTCTTTGCCATTCTTACCTCTTCTTGTAAGAAGTTTCTCTTTGCTCCTTTGCCCATTTAATGATTGGCTTCTTAGCTTTGGGAGGGGTTAGTTTCTTAAGCTCCTAGTATTTTTTGGATATTAAACTTTTGTCAGATGAATTGCTAGTAAAGATCTTCTCCTAGTCTGTTGGCTGTATTTCTAGTTTAGTAACTAAATCTGTTGCGACGCAAAAACTTTTTATTTTGATGTAATCCCATTTGTCAAGTCTGTCTATCTGTTGTGCCCCTGGAACTCTTTTCAAAAAGTTTCTGCCTATGCCTATAAGTTCTAGTGTTTTTCCTACTCCCTGTTGCAGCAATTTCAATGTCTCAGGGCTGACATTGAAGTCTTTGAGCCACTTTGAGTTGATATTTGTTCATGAAGTCACCATCATTTTAAAGACTTATGACACTCTAGGATCTTTGGTATCATAAAATATTATATTGTAGAATTATTATATTATAGAAAATATTATATTGTAGACCTGGAAGTTCCAGTGAATGGATCCCCAAACCAAGTATCAGTAGAAGAAGATATTCTGAATATATTCTACATTCATCTTTTAAGAGATAGTCATTGGTCAACCATGGTAAAACATTTTTACAATCCTTAGATAAATATATATATTTCACTTTATAAAAGCTATAACACATGTCCAACCATATTTATAACTTATATTCTTCACCACCCTCAAAGAGAATTTATTCTACTGAAATTACTGATATTTAATCCATGTGACTTAATGAGAAACAAGAAATAAAGTCCTCTCTTTCTTTTTTTCTCTCTCTCTCCCTCTCTATTTTGGTACTAGAAAATCAAGCCAGGATCTCACATAAGTGTTTTCTCTACCAATTGGGCTATCCCATGCCCCAGTCTTTGTCTTTGGTTTGTTTATTTTGTTTCGTTTGTTGTTATTAAGGATTGAATTCTGGTCCTTGTACTTGCTAAGCAAGTGTTCCACCACTTAAATCACACCTCCAACCTTTTTGCTTCCAGTTTGTTATACAAAAAAGCTCTTGTCCTAAGTTTACTCAGGCCGGCCTCCAATCAAAATCTTCCTACCTCTACCTTCCAAGTAGTTCCACCATAACCAGCTGAGATGATCTCTTTTTGTCTTTGTTTTCTGTTTTTTTTTTGGGGGGGGTTATTTTGTTTTTTCCCGTCTGAGGTATTTGGTTTGAACTCATGTCCTTGTGCTTGCTAGGCAGACACTCTACTGCTTGAGTCATACTGTTGTTTTTGTTTTGTTTTGTTTTGTTTTTTTAGTCACGGGCCTGAACTCTGGGCCTGGGCGCTGTCCCTCAGCTCTT
>NW_012267255.1:7274114-7308169 GCF_000151885.1 Dipodomys ordii | reverse complement strand
AAAAAAACACTATGCTAGATATATCATCTCTGATTTCTGAAGATTTTGACAATTTTTTGTGTGTGTAAAAACACTTAAAGCACAAATAAAATACCGGAGATATCTGGGCACACGTCTTAGAATCAAGAAACAAGAGACGAGGTATTTCATGGGAAAGCAGAGATGAACGAGGCATCTTCCACATTCCGTTCCAAGGCATTATCTAACCCTAACAGAGGAGGTCTAGCTGAGGAAAGTAGGCCCCATGCAGCCCTAGCATCACCTAGGAACTTGTTCATGTAAAACCTGGGCCCAAATTCCTGATCTAGTGCGTAAGAAACCTTGAGAAGGGGGCTAGACCATCTTCACTCTAACTAGCCTTCCAGGAGATTCCAATGATAGTAACTGAGGACCAGAAACTAAAAATGGATTTTGAGGAACAGAGGGACATAACCTTTAGAGTGGCTTATGGTGTGCTTGTGGTGAGACAAAAATATTAGCAATCTTTATACTCCTTAGATTACTATATCTTTTTCACTGAAAAGTTTTATGAAAGCCAATATTATAAAATTCCAGTTTTTGGAAGAATCTCAAGAAGTCACTTTTTATACATAGCCTATCATGAATATACAGAAATGATCCAATAGTACAAATTGGATTATGATCTTTGGAACTAGTTCCATAAAATATTTATGTACAAAAGGGGTTTAATGCTGGGCACTGGTGGCTCATGCCTGTAATCCTAGCTACTCAAGAGGCTGAGATCTGAGGATCATGGTTCAAAGCCAGCCCAGGAAGGAAAGTCTGTGAAACTCTTATTCCCAATTAGCCACCAGAAAACCAGAAGTGGCGCTGTGGCTCAAGTGGTAGAGTGCTAGCCTTGAGCTGAAGAGCTCAAGGACAGTGCCCAGGCCCAAAGTTTAAGCCCCAAGACCAACAAAAAAAGGGTGGTGGGGGGGGGGTTGTTAATGCCCAAATATATTTTGGGTGCCTTGGGCTACACACACACAAAAATTTTTGCTTGGTGAGAAATCTTGCAAGGGAACCTATGGAATATTTTGTGATTAAGTGTCCTTAAAGACTTCTCAGGCTTTTAATATATGAATGTGGAATTATGATACTGCAAGAGAAGACATTCACCACTGTATAAGGAAGTCTTTTATTTTATAGTTTTTTAAACTTGTATAACAATGGAAACATTATTTTTCCTGAGGAACACCTACTGGAACCACCATTCTGCATAAACCATTTTTGGTAAATGCGAATGTAAATTACAGCATAACTGCATTTTTGATGTGTAACTCTCCCTAGAAATCCGCCAGTTGAATGTTCTCGTTGTAAGCACCTGGCTTGCCTGTAGTCCCAAAGCTTATTACCCTGGAGTCACTTTCAGCTTGCTGTTTGTGTTCTTCCTAACTCTTGCAAGTATAAAAACTTTTAAAAATGATAATGATGTTTATTATTAGGTAACTGAAATTTAATGTAGGATCTCATTCATGTTAAGCAAGAAATCTCTTTTACACATAAAATTTCCTATCTCCTACATATATATTCATGAAAATAGGTAAAATCTACATTGGCCAGTTAGAAATTGGTCCTACACTAGATAAACATGGAATAAGCTTTGGAGTCAAATTCCAGCTTCACTGTTTGACACCAGTAAAACCAAAGCCTAGGTTACTTAAACTCTCCAGATCTCAATTTCTCATTTGTAAAAGGAGAATGTTGATTTTATTTACATATTGGGTATAATAAGAGGTAAACAAAACAACCCCTATTAATGCAGAATAATACTAACTACTATTGCTATGACTGATTAAGAAATAAATAAAGGAAAAAGTTACAACACAAAAAGTCCATAACACTTTCAAAGAACTTTTATTAAATCAAAATGGTTAAATCCAAGCCAGGTGCTGGTGGTACATGCCTGTAATCCTAGCTCTCAGGAGGCTGAGATCTGAGGATTGAAGTTCAAAGCCAGCCTGGACAGGAAAATTTATGAGACTCGTATCTCCAACACAAAACTGGAAATGGAACTGTGGCTTAATTGGTAGAGTGCTAGCCTTGAGCACAGAAACTTAGGGACAGTGCCCAGACTGAGTTCAAGCCCCAGGCCCAGCACATGCATGCACATATGTGCACACACACACACACACACACACACAGATATATATATATATATACACACACACATATAGAGAGAGAGAAAGAGACATTCATTCACATGCATTGTGGAGAAAGAGTACTGCATATGAAAACAAAAAGTGATTCATTCTTCATTGTTTCATGTGCAAATAATTCTGCAACATTTGAGATTTACAGATGACTGGTTAGGAACCAATGGCCTATATCAACCTATTTTTGTCTAAAAAATATTGCCTATTAAAAATATTTGCTTGAGGAGAAAGTCCTGAGCCTTTTTTGTTCCATATTCTGCTGTTTAAATCACTTAAATATCTATTTTTTACAGATTGCTTTGTGCCTGCTCAAAACTCATTTCCTCTGTTCTAATCTTCCACAGTCCTGAACAACAAACTGGTCACCATCTTCCTCAAAGAAATCTTTTATTCAGAGTCAAACCCTTTTCTAAAGTTATCCTGTCAATCACTTAACAATATTATGGGCAGAATTTGAACAGAGACATTTAGGACCATTTAGACTCTTTGTCCCTTCTAGGAACTTAATGTAGTTGAGGGAAAATATTTGTATCTAAGTGCCATAATTATAAGATTGGTTAAAAATGTGATTGATGTAAAAAAGACACAATCTATGTAGAACATTTGCAAAGCTGTGTGGAGGTGGGATCATGGTGAGTGAAAAAATACTAAATTAGTAATAAGATTTTAGTTTCTAGCCGGGCAAGGGTGGCTCACGCCTGTAATCCTAGCTACTCACGAGGCTGAGATCTGAGGACCGTGGTTCAGAGCCAGCCCCAGCAGGAAAGTCCATGAGATTCTTATCTTCAATTAACCACCAGAAAACCAGAAGTGGTACTGTGATTCAAGTAGTAGACCACTCACCTTGAGCTGAAGAGCTCAGGGACAGCACCCAGGCCCAGAATTCAAGCCACACAACCGGAAAAAAAAAAAATTAGTTTCTAGGTTTGGAAACAAATTCACCTTGTGGTCTTGGGATAGTCACAACTTCTCTAGAACTCATTTTTCTTGTTTGTAACAAGAATGATGGGCTAAGGTTTTACTTGGTGCTTTTTACAATGTAAATGCTATCTACCAGGGCGAATTGTCTCATTGAACACTCATACATAGATACTTGGACATAGGTACTACCAGAGGCCCCACTGTCCTGCTGAGGACACTGAAGCTCATCTGAAAATATGTCAGAGAGGTTGTGGCCATGTCAACTCTACTACTTCCACTGGGTTTTCTCCTCCTTAATCTCTTTGCTGTTAATTATTGGGCCAGATTTCTCTTCTGAAGGTTTGAGCTGGGCTTTCCAAGATGGATGAGGGCAAAGATTGAGTTACACTGTGGGTCTAACTCAGTCCCCAGAGTACATAGTAATTTATAGTTCAGTTCCTTGCATGAGTCTTAGAAAGCCTATAATATAAAGTTATTTCTGTCCTCCAAAGCCAGCCTTATTGTGGAGATCAGCTGAGCATGAAGTTGATTTTTGTTGCTTGTTCATTGATCTTTTTTTTTTCTTAGGTCTCTCTTTAACACTTACATCATTTTAATTTTTTTTCTGTATTCTTCATTTCTCAAATGAAAGTCTGCCTGTTTATCATTCAAAATCAGAGAGGTCATTTCTCCCCACCTAGAACAAATTATAAGCCTGTAAATTATTCCCCATATAGTATTATGCTTAGACTTTTAATTAAGGGAAGAGAATTGTGTTGATTTTCATTTGTTTCTCTTCACTATAGTTTAGATCTACTGTGGAGAGCCTTCTCTCCTTGCATGGTCTGCCTTGACACTTACGGGATGGAAATGAAAGTGTTAACAATAATATCTTAGCCTGTTTTGTGTTCCTAAAACAGAATATCCCAGCCCAAACTTCCCAAGTTTTGTAAGGAACAGAAATTTATTGGCTCACAGGTCTGGAGGCTGAGTTCAGTATCAAGGTGCTGGCATAACATGATCTTCCTTGTGCCATCCAATGGCAGAAGGCCAGAGGGTAAGAAAGAGCCAGAAGGAGGCAGAACTTGTCCTTTATAAGGAACCAACACGATCACCTTAGATTGATAGCATTAATTCCTTCATAAAGATGTAGCCCTCTCAGTCTCTGAAAAGACTCATCTTTTAATACCATCACAATGGCCTAAATTCCTAACACATTGAAACCATAACTAATAGTAATCCTGAATCTTTCTCTTTCTTTCTTTTTTCTTTTTTTAATGCCATGGTGTTGCTATGTAACCCAGGCTGGCCTCAAACACATAGTCCTCCTTCCTCAGCCTCCCTAAGTACTTGGATAACAAATATGTACTATACTCAGCTGTTGGAATCATAAAGTTTTATTGAGTGTTTACTTGGTTTTGTGTATTCAAAGGATGTGCATTGTTTTTCACAATCACACCAGAAGTTTGAAAGTACTCATGATCCCGTTTTATAAGTAAAGAACCTGATACAAATACAAATAAAGATATTGAAATGAAAGGGACTTGCCAAAAGTCGCATTAGGTACACATTTGGCAGAGTCTGTCTAGCTCAGAGAGTGCAGCCTTTAAACTTGAGACCTGCTTTTGTCTTTTCAGAAGAAAGGGTGGAAACACTTCTCTCTTTCTTCCCATTCTTCTTCTGTTCTTCTCCTTGGATTGAAATGCATTTGAACAGAATTTATGTGAGCAATGTAAGATGATTAATTATTTAAACTAGGAGGAAACCAGGGGCAAGGGAAGGAAATGAAGAAAGGGAACATTCTGGATATACACTTCCATCTTACATGTGCCTCTTTCTCAAATGCAGAGTTGTTTCTGACCAATTTTCCTAGTGAAAGAGGTCATTGACTGCAAAGAACAGCAGGCTTGTCACTGCCGGGCCTGGTCTGCCACCACTGCTTGAAGTTAGGGTGAGCTGGGGAAATGAATAGTTTACTGCCTTTTCTAATCCCTCTCACACCTGAAAGAAAACAAAAGTGGATCCTTATCTTAAAAAATGTATACAGGGGATTCGGGAAGTTATTCCTTCCATTTTATCATCTCTGCTGTTTCATGATCATGATACAATCATGTCTGATGTTTTTTTTCTTTTCCTCTGTTAATAGCAAGAGAAAATTCTTAAGGCTCCTTCATGGCAGCTTCTCACCCAGCTCTGGGAACTCTATGATTTCTTGAGTACCTCTCTCTCTGCTCTGGAAAGGGTCACTCTCTGCTGGGAATCACATCTGGCTCTGCTCTGTGCCTGCAAGGAAGGAGGGCAGAGTTTGGACTGCTGGATGAAGCTGAGGAATGTTTGAGTAGCAGGAGGAGGGGCTTGTTGACTTTACTTAAAATACTTGAGAATATCTCCTATAATGTTAGGTTTTGTACTTACCTCTACATCTTCTTTAACCACCTTCCTCCCATTTATAAATAAATTTGTAGAATTCCAGTCGTGTAGAGAAATTAGAATATGAACCCCACAGTTGCTATCTCCACAGGCATCTGTGCGGGTGTGACAGGGTGAATGGGCCCTTTGGAAATTTTAAGGGGAATCCTCTAGAGCCAAATTCCTCAACCAGGGCAAACTTCCATCAGCTGTGTAAATAGTGTGGCAATGTGTGGAGGCCACAGGCAGTTTTCTGATAGTCAGCTACTGTGCCCAGGTAGTTAAAAGGATCCGTGTTCCATCCACCCTAAGGCTGGTAGCATGAGAGTTGGGTCTTGTAGTCCCTGGTGAGTGGGTGGCTAGAAATTTCCTCTCTTCTTTACTTAGTACTGAGGGCAGTCTGGTTAAGTTAGGTTGGGCTGGCTGGACCAAACCACCCCAACAGAACTTCTGGGTGTCTGAGTGAAACAGAAGACTGCGACTATAAATTAGGGACAGATCTGCACTGGCACACACTCATCCTACCTAGCTCCAAAAATTCTTGGGGGTTGGAATAGGACATTATGCTCTGGAAATTGTTTACTTAACTCTCTGTGTCCTCTGTGCCTCTGTCTCTGTATCTCTCCCTGTCTCTGTCTTTCTGTGTCTCTGTCTCTCTCTCTTGCCAGTTCTAGGTCTTGAATTTACAGTCTAGGCACTGTCCCTGAGCTATTATTGCTCAAGTCTAGTGCTCTACCACTTAAGCCACTGGCTTTTTTAAACTTATTTATTTATTTATTTTTGGTGTTGTATTGAAGGTAAGACTCTTACTGGCCCAGGCTGGTGTAGAACCATGATCTCAGATCTCAACTTCCTGAGTAGCTAGGATTATAGACATGACCAAAGTCTGGCTTTAACTTTCTCCCCCCCCTCCCCACTCCTCTCAAAAAAAAATGAGATATTGCCAGGTGCCAGTGGCTCATGCATGTAATCTTAACTACTGAAGAGGCTGAAATCTGAGGACTGTGGTTCAAAGCCAGACTAGGCAGAAAAGTCCGTAAGACTGTTATCTCCAATTAACCACCAGAAAGCTGGAAGTGGTGCTGTGGCTCAAGCGGTAGAACACTTGCCTTGAGCTGAAGAGCTCAGGGACAGAGCCTAGACCCAGAGTTCAAGCCCCACAACCAAAAAAAAAAAAGATATCATCTCTAAGTAGTTGTATAAATTCAACATGCCATTTTTGAGTACAGTATTTCTTGATCAGTGTTACCTCTCCCATCATTCTTCCCTGTCTCCCAATTCCACCCGTTCCTTCAAGTTACCTAGTTCCATTTTCACATATGTACATGGAAGATGATGACTGTGTAGCTGATCCTTAAAACTTTGAAGCTAAATGCAAATGATATATCTTCTTTCTTTAGAGACTTCAACTTCTGAAAGGAAGGCTGTGTGTCTGTCCAGCAGTGCTGTGTGCATGTGCCTGTGCTTTGTAAAGGGCTGCTTTTCAGCTGCACTGACTTCAACTCTTCTCCATGCAGAAATCTGGATGTTGGCCCACCTCCTGGGATCTAAAGTTTCTATGGTTTTCTAGTGCTTGCTCTGTAGTCTTTATCATTCTGGCATCCCATGTCTTTGGTTAGCTTAAAGGAATAAAGATAGAGGAAAAACACCGAGGTACATGCAGTCCTCTCTGAACATCACTACCTAATACATTCCTGAAAATATGAATAAATGTGCAAAAGTCAAAAAACAGACTCATTTCTTGGACATACAGTTCTAGTACCAAAGGAATAAAATGCTATAAAAATCCAAATACATCATGCTTTTAGAAATTTTTTTAAATGGCATGTTTTTATCATTTTGATTTAATTCTTTTCCATACACCAGTGGACACACAGAGTACTGGCTGAAACTCAGGCTTCAACCAATTGAGGTAAAACTTTTGCTGCTTCTGGCTTGCTCCCTGTTGGCCATTTTCAATTTGGCCCTATTAAACATAGGAGACTTAACCCTTCTTATCAAGTGTCAGTATTTATTTTTCTACTGTCAGCCCCAATTTTATAAATGTATAAACTACATCAAAATGTTCACTTAAGTAGACATTCTGTCCTCCATCTATATCAGCCAATATTCAGTATCTCCATGACCAGTTCAGGACTTACTTTCTCTTTCCTCAATCTTCTCCAAGCATTCCAGATCTCACAATTATAAACAGTTGTGGGTATGTTTTCTTGGAGTGATCAGCTGCTGGCATTGGTCAGTGCCCCAGAGTCACAGACGACAGGTCAGAGGCAGTTGGGTGTGTTTCCTGTGTGTATTGCAAACAAGCCCACCTCACACCAGTTCAGAAAAAAGCAGGTCCCTCAAGTAGGTACCTGTATTCTCTGCATATACTATACCTGTTGTTTCCTTCAAAGCAATAAAATATATGCACTTTCTTTCCTTTGTTCTTTTAATATTTCAATGTGCTGAACAAGTAGATAAATAGTTGTGACTAAGAATTGAACTAAAAGTAATTCTGGAGAAGAAAGAGGAAATGAAAATGAATAGAAGATTTGGATCTCCTGGGTTTTGTCTATCACATCTTCTGACTCCCTGTGACTGCAGTACACAAAGATAATCGTGTGATTTTTGATATTGCATTTCACCTACACATTACCATTACCTAAAATAGATCTAAGAAGCAGTACAGTAGAACCAGATCAAAATCTTTGAATGATAATACATTGGATACCAATTCCATTTCTTTCTGGCTCCTGAGGCTTAAACTCAGGGCCTGGGCGCTGTACATGAGTGTTTTTTACTCAAGAATAGTGCTCTACCATTTGAGCCACAGCTTTTTGGTGTTTAATTGGAGAAAAGACTTTCCTGTTCTGGCTGGCTTCAAACCATAATCCTCAAATCTCAACCTCCTGAGTAGATAGGATTACAGGTGTGAGCCACAAAACTCCTGTCTCTGGCTCTGTCATCTTAGATGGGTTATTTACCCTTGCTTAGCCTCAGTGTCCTCATTTATAAAATTGAGTTCATTATGTCCTTTTCTTCAGATCACTATAAAAATTAAACCTCAATCTTTTTAAACATCACTGAAGTCACTCAGTGTTAGCAAACATACATATGTTTGTTTCAAAGATTTCTTAGATATGATCTGAAAATTTGTATTTCTCTTTTTTTCATCTGTAACAACTATGGACCATATAATGATACTAACCATAGATGAAGGGGAATGGATATTGGCTGAAGGGCCTAGGTGTGAAATACTTTTTAGTGGACAAGGTGGACCTAAGCATTGGTGCCATCACTCTCTCCCTGGTTAGCTGTGGCATTTATAAATCAATACATTGGTTTAGAATGTGAATAGAGGGAGCTATTTCTGTAAAAAGAACTATTTCTGTAAAAAAAAATTCAGGTTAGAATTTAAGGTACGGATAGATTTTCAGAAATTGAGATATGAAGTGAGATAGCCACTTATTTTCTTGTGACATGGATTCCTACCCAGAGAGCGAGAAATTGGAGCACTTAGAGAAGTTTGACAAGAAGAGAATCACATTTTCAAGTTGCATAGGCTCCACACATGTAAACACTGCAGCCTTTTGGGAATATTCATTCTTGGTATTTTTGCAAAAGTCATCATATAACAGCACCAGACTCTTCCATGAATAATACCATACATGAAAACATCACTTTCCTTATAGTATTTGAGACCATGGAATATAGAGATGTAGATTAAAATTGAACCTCTGCCATTCCTTTTCTGTTGTTGCTGGTCATGGGTCTTGAACTCTGGGCCTGGGCACTGTCCCTGAGCTCTTAAGCTCAAGACTAGCGCTCTACCACTTGAGCCACAGTGCCACTTCTGTTTTCCGGTGGTTTATTGGAGATAAGACTCTCATGGACTTTCCTGCCTACGCTGGCTTTGAACCACAATCCTCAGATCTCAGCCCCCTGCGTAGCTAGGATTATAGGCATGAGCCACCAGCAACCGGCTACCTCTGCCATTTCTTATTCATATGACCTTGAGTGAAAGAATTCTAAAAACTCTGAGCTGGTCACTGGTGGCTCATATCTCTAATTCTAGCTATTCAGGAGGCTAAGATCTGAGGATTGTAGTTTGAAGCCAGTGCAGGCAGAGAAAGTCTGTGAGACATTTATCTCTAATTAACCATGAAAAAGCTAGAAATGGAGCTCAAATGGTAGTACACTAACCTTGAGCAAAACAATCTCAGGGGCAGTATCGAGGCCCTGAGTTCAAGCCCCAGGACTGGCATATGCCCACACACACGTGTGCACACGCACAGCACTCTGTACCTCAGTTTATGCACTTACAAGTGTATACATTAACATCTACTTCAAAGGATAGTTTTAAGGACTAAGTGAGAAAGTATGTGTTTTAATTCATTCAGCTTGCTATAACAAAATACTGGGTATTTTTATTTTATTTGCTATAACAAAAAACTGGGTAGCTTTATCAATAAATGTTTATTTCTCATAGTTCTTTTTTTATTTTTGTGCCAGTACTAAAGCTTGAACTCAGGGCCTGGGCACTGTCTCTTAGGTTTTTTATTCAAGACTGGTGCTCTACCACTTGAGCCATACCTTCACCTCCAGGTTTTTCACGGTTAATGTGAAATAAGAGTCTCATGGACTTTCCTGCCCAGGCTGATATCAAACTGTGATCCTCAGATGTCAGCCTCCTGAGTAGCTAGGATTATAGGCCTGAGACACCCAGTTCCAGCTCTCACAGTTGTTGAATCTATGAACATTCAAGGTGAAGATGAAGAAGATTCAGTATGTGTTAAGGGTATGGTGCCTGGTTCCTGGCTCATAGTTGGTCATCTTCTCACTGTGTTTTCACATTCCTGAAGATATCAAAGAGTTCTCTGGGGTCTCATGTATATAATTTCTAATCCCATTTATGAGGGCCCAGCTCTCAGGATATAACAACCGTGGCTCTGAGAAATCAGGACCAAGGTCAATTGGGCAAATTAAAAGAACAAGAAGAAGAATAAGCAAAAGAGTGAAAAGATAGACTATAATACACAGAAAAAAATGATTGAATTGCTTTAAAAGATTAATATTCAATTTTATTTTCCTTGTTTCAGTGTTTTTACAATACTAAACAAAACTTTTCTTTTTCTTGTCTTTCATTTTTTTTAAGCTGAGGCTTGAACTCAGGGCCTGGGTTCTGTCCCTGATCTTTTGTGCTCAGGCTAGTGATCTAGCATTCTAGCACTTGAGCCATAGCTCCACTTTCTGCCCTTTTTTTTTTTTGGTAGTTAATTGGAGATAAGAATCTCACAGAGGTGGAATTTCAATGTTGTTTTGATTTGCATTTCTTTTATGGCTAGAGAAGTTGAGCATTTCTTCATGTGTCTATTGGCCATTTTTATTTCCTCTTCAGAGGAGTTCCTCTTTAAGTCTTTAGCCCACTTATTTATAGGGCAGTTGTTTCTTTGAGGATTTGTTGTTGGGAGATTTAATTTTTTGAGTTCCAAGTACATTTTAGATATGAGACCCTTGTCCATTGTATGGTGAGTGAAGATCCTCTCCCACTCCCTGGGCTTTCTATTGATCTTGCTAGCTATGTCCTTGGCCATGTAGAAGCTCTGCAGCTTCATGCAATCCCATTTGTCTAACTTTTCTTTGATTTGTTGTGTTTCTGGGTCTCTATTAAGAAAATTTTGGCTTGTACCAAGGAAACCTAGAGTTTGTTCTATTCTATCCTGTAATGTTTTCAGGGTGTTTGCTTTGACTTCAGGGTCTTTGATCCATTTGGAGTTGAGTCTGGTGCAGGATGATATATAAGAATCTAGCTTTAGTTTTCTACAAGGGATTAACCAATTTTGCCAGCACCATTTACTGAAGCGGCTGTCTTTCTTCCATTCTATTTTTTGAGCTCCCTTATCGAAGATTAAGTGGCTGTAGGTAGATGAATGGGTCAAGAAAATGTGGTACATACATACACACACACACACACACACACACACACACACAATGGAATTCTATGCCTCCATCAGAAAGAATGACATGGCCCCATTTGTTAGGAAATGGAAAGACTTGGAAAAAATTATATTAAGTGAAGTAAGCCAGGCCCAAAGAAACATAGGTCCCATGGTTTCCCTTATTTGCATATGTCTGGGACAAGTAGAAAAGGTCAAAAGCTATGTACATATGACCAGATAAGATGAAGTTAAATGAAATGAACCCCAAGATAGGGACACAATTGGTTTTTTCTTGCTTGTTATTGTTTCTAATGTATTTATAAGGTACCATGTGATTTTTTTGTTGTTGTTGCTTTGTATGTTCCTGCCCCAGGGTATAACCCCTGTTTTCACTGTATTTGATGTCAGTATAATTTGAGGAGAGGAAGGGAAAAAACAAAATGTGTAAATAGGGATACAGGTTGACCCATTGTAACAATGAGATGTACAAGACACTATGTTAAAAAACGAACTTTACAATTTAGGCTGTGGCAGGTGGGGGGATGGGTGAGTAGAGAGTGTAGTGGAGGTGGGAGGGAAGGGATGGTAGGGGAAAAACAAAGGAGGAGGCAACAATGATAAGAAATGTACTCATTACCTTGTTCATGTAATTGTAACCCCTCAGTACAGTATTTTCACAACGAAAAGCTTATTTTAAAAAAAAAAAAAGAATCTCACAGACTTTCCTGCCTGGGCTGGCTTCAAACCTTGATAAGCAGCTTCCTGAGTAGCTAGAATTACAGGCATGAGCCACTCGTGCCCAGCTAACTAGTGAGAAAAATGTTTACTGTCAAGACCCTGCTTCCAAAGATTGTCACTCTAGGGATCATGTTTCACCAAATGAATTATGAGAAGGCACAAATATTCAGTGTATGTGTTTAAAATTTTTTGCAAATGCATAGGATCTTGCTATAAATTCTGAACATAAACAAAGGTAAAAATAAGAAAAACCATATATAGCATCATTCTCTAAATTCTGAGAATCCAGCAATGTAAATACCTGTGAAACACTTTAAAAATATATAAACACTGTAACACTTTTCTATAAAATACTAGAGCTGCTATTTCATAGAAAAATGTCATTAACACCAAGACATATTTAGGGTCCTAGCAACATCTTCCCCTGTATACAGTGACAAAAACAAAATAAAAAAGCCGGGAGCCAGTAGCTCATGCCAGTAATAATAGCTACTCAGGAGGCTGAGATCTGAGGAAGGAGGTTCAAAGCCAACCTGGGCAGGAAAGTCAGTGAGATTCTTATCTCCAATTAACCACTAGAAAACCGGAAGTGGTGCTGTGACTCAAGTGGTAGAACACTAGCCTTGAGCTGAAGAGCTCAAGCTGAAGAGATAGCTTCCAGGCCCAGAGTTCAAGCCCTAAGACTGACCAAAAAAAAAACAAACCAACAAACAAAAACCCCACCAAAATAATAATGTCTATTTGGGCACACAGATCGATTTTTCTCTTTTTTTAAAAAAAAATTTTGCTTAAAAAGATTTTATAATTTTTAAAGGGAGATGGGTTTAAGTATTTAAGTGCTTCCAGCAAAAAGAAATGTTTCAATTCTGGAAAAATAAAAAGAGCTTATCACTTAGAAAAGTGCTGCTGTGTAGGCCAGTCAGCTGTGACTTGGTTATAACAGCAGAATGAACTTATATTGAAGCATGACATTGCAGTTCACTGAAGAGTAACAAAATGATTGCAGACCATCAGTATTCTTTTGGCCACAATGAATAGTAGAGAAAAATCACTACATGTGTTTATATAGTCATCTAGTTCATTTTGTGTGTGGTGTGTGTGTGTGTGTTGTGTGTGTGTGTGTGTGTGTGTGTGTGTGTGTTGTGCTGGGGATGGAATCTGGGCCTTGCATATGCTATTGTTGAGCACAATACCACTGAACTACATTTCTTACACATACTTTTGATAGGTTCTAAGATTTCCTCTTAGATGAAAGCACTAGAGCAGTCTGTATAAGTTATAGTCTAGAGTTCAAAGAAACTTACCCTCTAGTGGAGAGAGAGGGTGTGAGCATCCTTAGCACAAGATCCAAAGGAATTTCATATGACAGTGCAGAACATATGGCAGTTTAGAGAAATAAAAGGTTATTTTAATTTGGGTAATCAGGAAAGGGTTAGTGAAAGAGGGAGTGTTTAAGTTAGGCTTTGAAGCTTGGCTGACTTTGGACATTCAGCAGAAGGAAAACTTCACTATCTTGGTAGATGAGAAAGCAGGGCCAAGGCCAAAGACCTGATTAGATACATTTAAGGGACAAAAAGAGGAAAAGAGATGCTATTCTTTACCTCCATCTCATGTACTTCATCACTATAATGGAAAATAGACTAATACAGCCATGAAAATTATCTGTCAGTAACATGAAGAATCAATTGGAACTGAAACTGGGAAACGATTGTAATAACTTGGCAGGAATTAATGAAAGGGTAATCTAAGAAAGAACTTGTGAATGACATGTGTCTTGCCTTGGAGATGCTATTGACAAGGCTTGCCAGTGGATGGAGTGTGACAAAAAAAGAAGTAATAGTCTCTCAATTAGCAGTCTCTCAATTATTAACAGAATTATTAAAGAATTGCTGGGCACTGGTAGTTCATGTCTGTAATCCTAGCTACTCAGGAGGCTGAGATCTGAGGATTGTGTTTCAAAGCCAGGAAAGTCCAGGCAGGAAAGTCCGTGAGACTCTTATCTCCAATTAACCACCAGAAACCCAGAAGTGGCACTGTGGTTCAAGTGGTAGAGTGCTCGCCTTGAGCTGAAGAGCTCAGAAACAGTTATTACAAAGAAGCGGAAAATACGGAAGAAGCAACTAGTTATATTTGATTTCATACACATTGAACCCAACTCCCCATAATGTTGCCCAGGAAGTATCAGAAATCTCTAATTTAAGTCTGGGATAGAGATAAGGGTAAAGTAAATTCAGAGTAATTTTCACTTAGATGATAATTAAAGCCATGAATGCAGACAAGATATTTAAAGGAAGGGAATAGAGAGAAAAAGAGAACAGGATGAAGGATAGAAACTCTAGTGAAGAGCAACATGTTGCAAAATCAACCAGAAGAAGAAGGATTTGAAAGTTTGAGGAACTAGAAAAAGGCCACTATTTTGAGGCAAAAGGAAAGTCAAAGCTGGTCAAGAGTGCAAAGGATAATTAATTGAATCCCACAGATATGCATTTATGGACCAAATACAAATCAGTATAAATAGATGCCTCTTTCTTTGCACACTCAAGTTTACCTTGAATGTTTCTTGATATTTGGCTTACAAATTTTTTGTTTGTTTTTGTTTTCTGTTTTCACTTCTTTCTCAGCAATTTCTGAGCCCTTTCATTTTGACCTGCATTTCTGTGGTTGCTTTAGTAGTTTGGAGTGTTTTCTTTTTCTTTTTTTCTTTGCTTGTGTACTTGTGGGAAAACTCAAAGTACAGACTACCTGAGGAAGCCCTTAATATAATCCAACACTGATGCTTAAGAATGTCAGAGGCAAAAATGAAACCCAGCCTACCTGGGCAAATCATTGAGGCAGGACTCTAGGTATTTCTCTTTCAGAGCAGGCCAGCATTAACAATACTACTACTACTACTAATAATAATAATACCAGATGGTTTAGGGTCTGTGTACCTACCCTGATTCACCCTACTATTTCCTGGAAAAGATGGTGCTACCTCTCATCTAGGACCTTCAAATACCCCCCTCAGCTCCTTCCATATGTTGACGCTTTTGTTTTCATGTTGTTTTATACAGAAATTAATTCTGTCTTTACCTCGCCACTAAGGATCCTTTATATGAGATCATATATATGAAAATTAGTTTAAATATTGAGAAATTTATTACATAACTTAAGTTGAATGCATTATACTTGCAGACAGTGGTAGTCTCCTATTTGCCATGATTACATTTTTTTATGTGATAATGTATTATACATCAATAGCCTTTTGGCAGCATATTTAGTTCTAGTGTGGGAAACTTGTAGGAGAGGATTAAAGCTGATTTTAGTTATTTTGTTAATGGGGATTATAGTGACTATGTTTGGTACAGTACTAAATGCCTGACTCGGTTAATGTGTCACCTTTAAGTATTAAGGTGAACAGGTTTTCCCAAAACTGCTTATTGTTTCTGTTTTGTTTGATTTTATTTCCATTTTTAATAATGGCTTTTAACCTATTTTAAAAAATATGTACTTATTGAACAGGGAAGGGGTACCATTGTCCAAAAAGAAATATGCTCTTTATCTGACTTATATAACTGCTACCCCTCTGCACATCACCTTTATAACAACAATTTTTAAAATTAAAAATATACTTATTAACTAAATCAAATATAAAGACACGTGAATAAGAATACTTACAAATGCTAGGGCCTCAAATATTATACTTTATTACATTTAGGTCAAGACTTGAATAACTTCTTTTTTATGAAGCATCCCTAATTTTCTAATTAACCTGAAAATCTGATGAACACCATTCTTCTGAAATAAGTTAGAAAGATGACTACAAGTAGGTAACTATTTAACTAATGAGAAATATACTGAAATATGCTTATAATGGCATGCACTAAAATAATAGAGTCAAAGCAGGTCTACCTATGAATATGTAAAAGAACACAGAACTTTCCGAAAACCAAAGAGCCAATATGGTATCTAAATTTTTTTTGAAGCAATCAAGAGATCTAGATAACTACAAACTGTGTATTTAATTAAAACTGTGTGTATTTAATTTCCATTCCTGAAAAAAAGAAATACATAGTGTTGGGAATATTGTCATTTTGTGGGCTTTTGGTTGACTGACTGTTCTTCAACCCCTGTTTAGGCAGAGCATAGGGAAATAGGCTGAAATTAGAGTGTGAGGATGTAGGTTAGGATCTAAGAGTTTTATAATGGGGAGGAATATTGGAACAATAAGAGACATTGTGCAACCTCTTTCACTAGAGATCTTCAAAACAGGATAGATTTTCATGTCTGGTTTAAATGGGGTGTTGCCTAAGGGTGAAGGAAATCCTAAGTATTTTATTTTATGCCTCAAAATATATATGAAGCATAAAATAATTTTGAGGACCTTCTCAAAAATCTATACTTCACTTCAAATGATGACATTATATAGTGTCATCACTGATTTTTAAAGTGTTTTTTTTTTACCTCCAGTGAGTTTTGCTTTATAAGACAATATACATTTCTTTTTTTTTTTAAGATTTCTATCACATTTATATGGGGGAAAAAACCCCCAACTCCCCACTTGTTCCCATGTCTCCTTTTCTTTCTTTTGCTTGGTACACTGTGTTTTGGGTTACATGTATACACAACAAGTTCAAATAAGTAGTCATAGAAACCTTTTCTGGCAGGCTTTGGCAAATCAAATATATGCTATTGATATGCAATGTATAATAATTATAGGTGGAGAAAAGAGGCAGCGGGCCCAGGGTTCTTGGCAGCTGTACTGTCTGGTTAGAAAAGGAAGCAAGTTACACAGTTTGGACATTCAGTTCTGAGACTCTATTCCTGAGTCAACAGGATTTTAATTATGTATGTGGCCTAGAAGAGACATTTACGCAAGAAGAACATATTGTTGTCAAATGTGTTTGTGATTTGCTCATGTTTCAGAATTGGAAAAAAAATCCAAAAGTAATTTCTCAAGGTACATAACTAAACTGAAAGAATAAGTATAATGGATAAATACGAATAAGGATAAAGAATAAATAATAATAATGTCTCTGCTACTAGAGGGAAAATAGCTGATATTCCATTTCAACTTTCTGGCCCAATGTATTCCCTTTTCTTTTAGAGTTATCTTTTTGTTATCTATATTTTTCACACAATATTCATATACTTCAAATTATACTGTTTAAGAAGAAATGAATGATAACTTAATTGTAACTTAATTTTGAATTGTAACTTCATTATAACTTCGTCAGCCTGGGCATGGTGGACTACACCTGTAATCCTAACACTTGGAAGGAAAAAGCAGAAGAATCATGAGTTAGAGACCAGCTGACATCATAAGAGCCTACCTCAAAAACCAAACTGAACTGAACAGCCTTTCATTTTTAAACATTATTTTCTCATTTAAAGATAGAGTTGTTTATAAGTTCATTTTGTCATATACACTTTAGACTAGTTTTAGAAAAGATAAAAATTTATAGAATCTATTTCCTATTGCATTGAGATGTTTCATGAGGTACAGAAAGCCAGTTCTGAGTTACAGGGAATAATTTAATCTCTTAAGAAGAAGTTAGAGGGAATTAAAAGGCCTATGAGTAAAGTTGCCAGTGATTTCTTAATGATTCCTTCACTGGTTGATTGATTGGATCATTCATTCAATATTTAGGAAACATTCTAGTGTAGTAAAACTATAATTACCTAATTTTAACTTTATCTTCTTAATGTTGTTTAATTTACTGTCTCCATACCCTTTCAGGTATGCTGTAATGTATAATGACACTTTCTACTTATAGTTATTAAGCACTGTACTCATCAGTTTTCTAACATGACAAAATACTCAAGAAAATCAGCTGATAAGGAAGGAAGATTTGTGTTGACTCACAGTTTCAGAATTCAATCCAAGTTCACTTAGCCCAGTTGCTTTGGGTCTATAGTATGCTTTGGGTCTATATTCCTCCATCGAGGAATGGCTACATTGATAGAGAGAAAGAAGGAAAAGTATGGAGTGACAGGGAATCAAGGTCTCAGTATTGCTTTCAAGGATACACCTCCACTGACCTCCCTTCATCAGGCCCATCTCTGAAAGGTTCAGTATCTTCAATCAGCTCCCCAGGCTGGTAATAAAGTTAAGGTGGAAACAGTTATATGCACTTAGCCAGACATTGTCTTAAGGTCTTTTCCTCTTTCTTCCTGTCTCCCTTTTTACCTTTTTCCCATTTTTCCTTCCTTCCCTGCTTCCTTCTCTCCTTTTGCTTTTGTATGCCAGTACCAGGACTTGAACTCAAGGCTTTTTGCTTTCCACTCAGCTTTCTTATGTATGGCTGATGCCGTACCACTTGAGATAATGGCTTTTGATATATTGTCTTACATAATAGCAAGTAACCTTCAGAGTTAATTATTAGCAAGCTCATATAACTAGGAAGGAATTAAGTCTAGCCTAGTTATCTTGTTCACAGTCACATCCCTAGTGAGTGAACGTAAGCTGAAACTTAGTTCTTAATTTCATTCTGGACTGCTTCCTAAGATTATTAATTCTGTGATTTTTTAAAAAATTTTATTTTAAAAATCTTTTTTATGTCCAAATTTTTAAAGCCATTTCTATTCTTCATTCAAAGGTAATTTTTACATTTTGTTTTCCTTGTTTATCTCTTGAGAAAATGTATTGGTACTTCTTTCATTGTTTACTTGCTTGCTTGCTTTGAGACAAGATTCACTATTTAGCCAAGGCGAGCCTAATACATAATCCTCTGCTTCATTCCGCCTAGTGCTGGGGTTATTGAAATGCCCCATCAAGCCTGGTTTTTCATTGTTTTTAAAGAAAACAATAAACTACCTGAATTCCCAGTTACTTTACATTTTGCAATACTTTCTTAATGTTATTTTGATTTCCTCTCAAAGTCTGGTGATATAACCAAATCTGTGTGGAACATTTATAAAGATCAATATAAAATGATTATTTTAGAATATAAAGTGACTTTTGTCTTTAATGTCTATATAGGAAAAAAATGATCTTTAGTTCTCTGGGTAACTAAAAATACTAAAACCTTCCAAAGTGGTGTTTTGGTGAAGGGAAGAAAAGTGCAGAATGTACCTAAGTGTGTATAGTGTTGGTTTTCTCTAGCTTAGTCAGAAATTACAAAACAGAGTTTTCAGCAAACCTAGAAAGGACAACTATGATTTTATGAGTATGAGAACCCGAATCATGTTTCTTTAATGCCAGTTATACCTTCCAAAAACATTTTCTTTTAAGATGAGCCAGATCTGCCAAACCAACATATCATCTTGGAGCAATTAAAGGTTTTCAGGGTTTTCCCCTCTGGAATCTCATTTCCACTTGACAGATTTTGAAGGTTCCTCAAGGATAACCATTTGTAGATGCTATGCTCTTTTTAATGTAGGGTTTTTAAAAGAGAAAATTATCACTTGTTGAAACCTGGGGGCTCAGAAGTGACTTTGTTTGGTGTACCCCAGTGTTTACATCTCAAGTAGCTGGGGACAGATTAAAAACAAAACAAAACAAAACAGGTCTTCTCTTTGTGTATTACTGTGTGGTCCTGAGATAGTTTCTTTAACTTTCAATGTTTTGAATTTTGCTTCTGTACAATGGGAATACTGAAAGTGTCCACTTCATAGATTTAATTTGAAATAAAATGAATGATGGCACATGGCAGCATGCTTGGCTCATTAAAAACACCCTTAAATATTAGCCTTTATTCAACATTGAAGGTGTTGCCATTGTTGAACTCAATCTTTTTTAAACCAAACCTTCATAGAATTTACTATTCACACTGTAATGCACAGCCTCATGATACTAGAGATTTCTAGGTTTTTAGTATGTTTGATTATTAATTTTCTCTGTATGGACATGAAAAGAAAAACACTACTTTATATTCTCAATTTCTATTTTGCGTTAATCTTTCCAAACATATTATATTGATTTAATTCCATTATAAATCTTTAGGAGATAACCAGCAGTGTAATGTAGCCTCTGTAGCCAATAGACAGACAGCAACTAGAGACTATCAGATGTCTAAGGGTAAGGAGACTAGGGGCATGGACTTCTCCACGGGAGAAGATAGATAAAGCAATGAGGAGGAAATTGGTCTTGTGATTCCCACGTTGTTTGTCAAAATGACTAATTATAATTCTAGGCATTGCCTATTAATCATGCTTCCCTAGTCAATGCAGTTTGGAAAGTCCTGGATTAAACATTGATAAATGGATTTCTTGATTGTAGAACCACTACTGTACAGCCTAAATCTGAATTCCTACCCTGTCTCTTTCCAGCTGTGTGACTTTAGCAAGATTGGTTAACTTCTTCAGCTTCTTGCCCCATTGGAAAATAGGGATAGCAATACCACTGATGTCAGTTTATTCCGAGTTGAATTGGTTAAAATTTTGTGCCTGGTTCATCGTTAGCACTATGTGTCAGTTCTTATTAATGAAGTAGAGGGATTATAAGCATTTGATGGCCTGAGACTTGATACTAGTGATACTAGTGATACTGAGACTTGAGCTCTTAACTTTTATGCTCAAGCATGGCACTCTACCACTTGAGCCGTGCCTCTGTTTCCCCCCAGTTATGAACTTTGGATCACAAGCTTAACATTTTTAAAGAATGCATATAAAATATGGACAAAAATACGTACATCCTAGGCTCATTATTAGAAATGTGGTATAACATGAGATATATAAAAATGGAAGGAACAACAGCATGAAAAGCACATGGCACATACATATTATAATATTTAAAATGTGTATTATGAGTTTACAAACCCCCACTAACGTTCATTCAAACACACCAATACTGGGCAGATGGCATTGTGAGACATGAAATCTGTAGTATGAAACTTGTGTATTGCCATGTGGAGTCTGGACTCCTGTCTTCTCCCCATTATTAGGAAACAGTGAGAAGAGTTGGAGTGGGCTTCTGACAGGGTGGAAGGTGGGATGGATCCAGGCTCAGACAGTTGTGATTGAGATACTTGGATCACAGGGTAGAAGTATAATCACTGTGATTGAGTATACTGTGATAATGGACATGCCTACAAATAACATATCTTTAGTCAAATTGATTTGGAATATCCTGGCTTAAACGTGTTAAAGTGACCTTTTGGTTAAATCGTAGTACCACTTGTGTTCTTTGATATGCTAATGTGGTATTTTGGTCCATATTTTGAAACTCTAGGGAAAGGGTCTTGTTTATATTATTTCCCAAACCAGTCTTTTACTTTTTTCCTCATAAAATGTTTTGTGGAGCTACAATGCCTCATAGCACACTTCAGAAAGAATGGACCCAGTCATTCTTGCATCCTTCATGTCCACTTTGGTGCTTAATTCTCTCCTAAGGCTGCCAATGCCTGATTTACCATTCAGACTTTATCATCAGCAGGATTCAGTCTTGGCTTGTGTTTAATGATGCAGTGGCAATTTAAACCTGCAATGTGTTGAACTATATGAAACTGCTGATACTTGACCTACTAAAATGACCATTTCAAAAGGTTTAAACTAATACTTAGGACAATAAGTGGCATTTGACTTCACCTGGTTAAATTATTTCTTCCTAGTATCCAAAGAATAACAGTGTGTGGCACTGAATTCTCTTGGGTATGCCTTCATTAATCAAACATGTATGGGAGAATTGTATATGCCTCAGACAATGTTCAATATAGCCATTTATTTGTAAAATTTTTGTACCCTCTTATTTGAGTAGTGAATATTTGCCACAAAGATTTGGAGGAAGACAAAGGGAAAAAAAGACGTGGGGTCTTTTCTTTCAGGTCCTGGATGCTCCTAGATTTGCTGTTTTTGAATTTTCCACATGTCTGAGTCAAAAGTTTCTGCCTGTTCTAAGATTCTGTGGCTCCTCCACGGTGCTGTGGCTGCACTTCGACTCTGGTTGGAGACCTCCTGCATGTCACTTATCTCATACAGGCCTGGTACAGAAAAGGCTGACTTATGACTGAAATTACTACTCAAAGTAAGTAATTAAGTTGCTATTGGTTTATCATTTATTCATTCCCTCAATACACTTGTGCTGGCACCCAGAAAATGTGCTCCATCCACCACTGGGTTAGAATTGGGGATGTTGGGCTGGGAAGATGGCTCAGTGGTAGAGTGCTTGCCTCACATGCAGGAGGCCCTGGGTTTGATTCCTCAGCACCACATAAACAGAAAAGGCTAGAAGTGGCGCTGTGGCTCAAGTGGGAGAGCGCTAGCCTTGAGTTGAAGAGCACCCAGGCTGTTCAAGCCCCACAACTGACCCAAAAAACAAAACAAAACAAAAATTAAAAAAGAAAAAGAATTAGGGATGTCTCTGTGAATAGGATATCCACCATACCACTTAGTCTAGTGAGGGAGGCAGTAGGCACTAGGCAATCATACCAAGTGAGGTAGACAAGTCAGGAAAGATGACTTACTGCATTGATTTCATATGGCATAAACTATACTTAGAATGATAGCTATCATTTGAATTCACCTGGCTAAGATTTTCCCATCTAATACCCAAAGGAACTGAATAAAGCTAATTGGGATTGAGGAAGGAGCACATATTGAGAGTCATGTAACCAGAGCTCCTCACTTTGAGGGAAGAAGAAATTTGCACGATGAAGAATAAAGTCCATTGAGGAGATGCTCAAAGGGATTCTTACCAGAAGGGTCTAATTAGCTTGCTGTCCATCAAACCCATTTTGCCATATTTAGGATTTTAAAATCTGTATCTCAGCAAGTAGCATCAAGAAGTTCTGGTAGGGACTAATTCTAATTCAAATTGGAGTTTAGTTTAAATTTATGAACCAGATGCACAAGCAGAATTCACCATATGTGTGTGTGTGTGTGTGTGTGTGTGTATCTATCTATCTATCTATCTATCTATCTATCTATCTATCTATCTATATATATATATATATATATATTTTTTTTTTTTTTTTTCTGTCTTGTTCCTCTACTCTGGGCCTGGGCGCTGTCCCTCAGCAGTTTAACTCAAGGCTAGCACTCTACCACTTGAGCTACAGCATTACTTCCGAATTTTTCTGCTTATATGGTGCTGAGGAATCAAACCCAGGGCCTCATGCATGCAAGGCAAGCACTCTACCACTGAGCCACCTTCCCTGCCAATATTTTTAAAAATATATTTTATTGTTATTGTAGAGGTGATATACAGAGGGGTTACAGCTACATGCATCAGGTAATGAGTATAATTCTTTCTGAACTATGTCTCTACTACCCTCATTGTCTCCTAGTTTGTCCCTCCCATCCCCACCCACAAGATGTACAGTTCACTTTCTAGTGTCACCACTGTTAGGTTTTTAAAAAGAGGTTGCCGAGTAAGAACTGCACCAGCACGCACGTGGTATTCAGGTAAGGGGTAGGTTTATTCAGTAGACCTGATGGGACCAGACAAGGTTGGCACTCCACGTGGCTGGGAAAGAGAGGAAAGAGCTAGAAAAGAGCAGAGAGAGGGGTAAGAACAGTAGCACTCACGTGGTATCCAGGTAAGGGGTAGGTTTATTCAGTAGACCTGCTGGGACCAGGCAAGGTTTGCACTCCACGTGGCTGGGAAAGAGAGGAAAGAGCTAGAGCAGAGAGAGAGAGCAGAGAGAGCTAGAAAAGAAGAGCAAGAGCAAGAGCGGCAAGAGAGCTAGAAAAGAAGAGCAAGAGCAAGAGAGCGTCTGGGCCTGGGCTAGGCCTTATGTAGGGTATGGGCGGGGAAAGGTGTGGCCACATCAAATTCAGATGTGACCTCTTCCAGGTGTCCCAGTTGCCTAGGTAATGCAGGTACTGGGTGGAAACTTTGCTGCGAGGAGGGTGGAGTCTGCTTGCCATCCAGGGGTGGACCTTACAACCACCTATTTTAAATACAGTATTTCAAGCTGGGCGCTGGTGGCTCACGCCTGTAATCCTAGCTACTCAGGAGGCTGAGATCTGAGGATCGCGGTTCAAAGCCAGCCCTGGCAGGAGAGACCGTGAGACTCCTATCTCCAATAAACCACCAGAAAACCGGAAGTGGCACTGTAGCTCAAGTGGTAGAGCGCTCGCCTTGAGCTGAAGAGCTGAGGGACAGCGTCCAGGCCCAGAGTTCAAGCCCCACGACCGACAAAAATAAAAATAAAAAATAAATAAATAAATATAGTATTTCAGTGTCTTGAGCCTGCAGGGCTCTAGGTAGCCCATCGCTTTCCATGACTGAAGGAGCTCTAGATCATGAATCATTGCTCCAATTAGAGAATGGTTCTTCATTTTCACACGTGGTCATCACGGAGTTTCTCTAAATTTTAGTGAACATCTGATTCTATCTTGAAAAGGCAGCTTAAAAAAAATTGCCAGTCCTGGGGCTTGAATTCAGGGTCTGGGCACTGTCCCTGGGCTGCTTTTGCTCAAGGCTAACACTCTACCACTTGAACTACAGCACCACTTCCAGCTTTTTCTGTTTATGTGGTACTGAGGAATCAAACCTAGGGCTTCATGCATACTAGGCAAGCACTCTACAACTAAGCCACATTTCTAGCCCAAAAGATAACTTTTTATAGCAAGTTTTAAGGAAACACCAAGTGCCCAGAACTTGACTCTGCATTTATTCCATGCTACATGTGGCCTTCTTATAAAATTCAAAAGTAAAATCATTCAAAAGCCTAGGCTTTTGGGCTGGGAAGGTGGCTCAGTAGTAGAGTTCAGGTCCCATGACCAGAAAAATAAATAAATAAATAAACCTAGACTTTTAATTGTGTATTCCATTCAAATTATGACCTTTTCTATCTAAAAAAAAATTAAGGACAGGATTTGGAAAGCCTACACTAGGGGGATAACTTTGTTTTTATATTTGAAAGGTTGTGATAAATGATATAAAAAGAAGAAATAGATTGTATGACTAGTCTCTTCTTTAGAAAGTTGACATTCTTCATAATATGATAAAATAATGAAAATTATCATAATTAGGTCAAAATATTTGTTCATTTCTTTGAATATGTATCCATATTAATGCACTATAATAGTTCATTTTCTTTCATAAGATTATGACATTAGTTAGATAATTAGATAGAATGGTGTTTTTCATATTCTGAGTCACAACCCATCAGTGGGTAAGAACATTAATAAAATGATTCATAATCATAATCAATATTTCATAAAAAGGAAGCAATAAATAGATTAGAAAATTTCAAAAATGCATCACTCTTGTTGAGGGTAGATATTATGAAATTTTGTTCAATTTTATGTATATTTACATATACATTTCTACCTATATGTCTGTAAATAGTATGAAGCTTACATCTGATTATACTATATTGTGGAACACAGGCAATTTGAGACATTTTAAAATGAAGAACATGCCAAATAAAACTAAAAAGTAAATAACCATCTACACAATAAGTGTAATTTGAAGTGCTACATTCCTTTCTTGAAATAATGTCTTCAACAGGTTCTTTATAGTTCTAATAAATAAAAGAGACACCCAGACAAAATAAGGAATATTTATGTACATGCATATAGGCGTCTACCTATAAATAGAATTTTTAAACTTTTTAAATTATTTAAAACCTAAAAATACAATCAGAAACAGAACTTCCCAATTCTACAGGTAACATTTGTGAATGCTGTAAATTGTACTGCAAGTATGTAGATATTTTAAATGCTCCATACATTCGTATATTCTAAAGAACAGTGTGAAAAAAATGCGCATAGTGGCTTTTTAAAACTGTATAGCCTACTTTGCATCTGCTCTCTCCTATATCTGGGATAATAGATAGTCTGTGCAATGCAAGAGGGTTCCAGAAAGAAATTCTGAATTGCATTAAATGCTTGAAAGGAGACAGACCCATCCCTCATCTTAATGATTTCTTCCTCAGTCTCTCCCTGATGTGAAGCAGTCTTGCTTAACGTTATAATATGGTTTTGCCAATTCCTTTGGACCATATAGGCTTCCCGGAAACTCTCAGGACTAAAAACATTCCAGACATTCCTTAACACAACGTTCCTCAAAAGGTTGGTTTCTTGGGCTCCTGCAAGAACACTGCCTGCATGGTTCACAGAGACTGCCACACAAGCCTTCCATTATCACACAGCCAAGGTTGGCTGCCTCTCCCCTACTCTAAAAGGCTGGCTGTACTCAACCAGGGACATCAAACTCACTCTTAGAGGGGTAGCTGAGGACACTGGGATCCACAGTCAAAAGAAACCATCAGTGAGGCCGAGTTTCCAGCAGGACAGCGAAGCTACACATACAGCCTATGTCTTGGTATGATACATATTTTCTTTGGAAAGAGGGATTTAAATGAAGTTTCCTTTAGCAAAGTCTTGCCCCCTCCCTAAATGCAAAAGTCTCAAAACTACTTATAAGAAAACTCAAGAAATAGAAATTCTACACCAAAGGTTGTATTAGGCTGTCTTACTTATGGAAACAATTACAGGACACACCATTTCCCTGTCTCTCTTTTAGTATTTCCCATTCTACCTCCAGTTTCCCTCCTACCTTCTCTCCTTTCTTGCCTTACAACCACTTCATTTGAAATTCTCTCCTTCTTTTTCTGGACTAGGGAGAATGGATAGCAAACATTCCAGGGCTGTAGAATTTTTGAGAAAAGACAAATCCCACAATGCTTTTTTTTTTTTTTCCTCAAATGACTAGATGCTTCACTTATTCTGAGTTGATTAGATATTCCCAGACAACCTCAAGGACTTAATTTGCCTAGAATTATCTCTGCCTCTTCTTCCCAACTCTACCTTTCTGTGTGATTTCTACAATTTTGTTATAAATACAGATGAACCCAGCATTTTTCTCAGAAACATAACCCTTCAGTGCAAAGTCTTACAATTCCCACAGCATGAAATAGGAGTGGTACTGTTACAGGTGGTAACAGCACCCAGGGTCAGGAAGCTGTGACCACCAGTAGAGTTTGTCACCAGGCCTATTCTTTCTCAGTGACCCAGTAGACACTAAGCAAATTACAGGTGTTTTATATTCAGCATGTGACTATCAATGAAATGTGACTCAGAATGAAATGGTTCAGAAATTGAAGAATCATTTCACACTCCTAATGTACAGTATGAGAGCTGGAAGGACTGTTAGGCCCAGCAACCAGCATTTTCTCCTCTTGGTTTCTCTTTCCATGATCTATGGCCTGGAAGTATCGCTGAAATGAGAGTTGTATAAAGGACACTTTCTCCTCTAATCCAGATGGCACCCTTAGCTTTCCTTGCTCCTTATTTTTCTAGATCTATTTAACCAGATGGCCCTTAGATTGCAGGTTCTGTGATCAGATCTTTTAAAGCCTCTTCAGAAACAGAGCATTTCACCTAGACATTTCCTGTAAGATCTTGTCTCTATAAATAACCCTCATGGATTATTGGAAGCAGGAAATGAAGCAGAGATAGTAAGTTCACACTGACTTTCCAGAGTCACTATGGAGTGTTTACAAGGATCCACAGATGGCTAAAATTAGTTCATTCTGTACAGCATTATCTGCTGCTGACTCAAGGTGGTGATACAAGCAGTGTTAAGCTGTGAGCATACTGGGAAGCTCATTCCCTAAAATTACTCTCTGGCAGAGAATGACCCCAAGCTCCCATCAGTGGATGCAAGATGAAGTATAAATAGCAACTTGTTATGCCATCATTCAGAGGCTGGGTCCTGCGTGCTTCCTTTTTAGTTTTATTTTTTAGATGTGAGAGCATCTTGACCAATTTACTGTCTCTCAATGCTTCAGTATATGTGTGTGTGTGTGTGTGTGTGTGTGTGTTTGTGTGTGTGTTGTGTGTGTGTATGTGGTAGGACACAATAATTAGAAAGCAGAGGTTAAGTAATCTGATGAAGATCATCCAGCAATTCACTGACATTTAAAACAATGTTCAGTCCCACAATCCTCAAAGATGTTTTAACAAACCAAGCCTTTGATTGTCTCCTATAGCATGGAGAATATGGCCTATCCACTGACCCAACGTTCATGGTCAACTTAGAAATATGTTCAGATCCTTATAGCCAGAAAAGAGAAGGCTATATCTATGTAGTAGGAGCAGTTCTCCATTGTGATTTTTTTTTCTAAAGGGCAAAGTTGTCAAAATTAAGCAGTATCCACCCTCTATGCAAAGTTATTGTTTTGATTGCTTCATTCACATAGTGAATTCAAGAGTGAAGTCAGACCCTTGAACTATTTAGCTAAATTAGCTAATCCCTTTTGGGATCCACCCATTCCCTGTCATGTTCTTTCTTAGTGGCTAGTTTTGTATTCCTTTTCATATCTACTACTGATTTTCTATACTCTCATTTTAAGGCACAAATGTATTCTTATAGCATGCTAGACTCATTTCGTTTTTCAATAAATCTGTTTCTCCATAGGTGTCCATTCTTTGCCACTGATAGCATCGCCATCTGTTTAGTCCATTTTCTGCCTTATTAAGTCTTGGGATGATTTCTTCAGTGACAGAAATGCTATGCATCACTGATTTTCTATTTTCAAAGCCCTGGAATTTTTCTTGTTGGGACACTGAGTACTTCATTTCTAATTAAGCTTTCCTTGTTACTCATATTTGGCTTTCCTTTATCAATAAATTACACAACCAATAATTGAGAACAGGATCCAAGCATATGCTACAAGCATGCTTCCCAGTGATGCATGGGGAAAGAAGGGCATCCGGCGAGAAGGGGAATGGAAAGCCGGGGAGGGCAGGATGACTTTCCAGCCCAACAATGCAGTGGGAAGTTAAGTATTGTTCATTGTTAAGCAATGGCTGGATTCAGGTTGGAGGCAGTTCTGTAGGAACAATCCTATTTTATCAGATATTTCCTTTAACATAGGCTTTGTAGCCTGTATCTTTAGGAAAAGCTACAGGACGTGTTGGACTATATAACAAAAGTCCAACAAAAAGTCCCAGAAGTGAAGCTTCTCCAGTTCTAGTTCTAATCTCCAGCAAGCTTTTCCTGAACATCCCAGCTAAGAGATGTGGCTTCGAATTCCCACAGATAGCATCCTGAAAAAACCCATAGCAGGTACTTCCAGAGTCTTGCTGGAATAAAGACGGTTTTCAGTAAGTCCTTAGTCTGCTATTTTGTCACATGTCTCCTGCCTTGTGTCTCCATCCTGTCCGCACAACTCCTCTCCCTGACTATACTCTAAGCTTTGGCAGGATTGAAGGGGCCATTTTATATTCTGTAGTGACATGCACTTGTTTAAAATGTCATGAATGAAAAATATATTGTTAGTCCTTATCAGGTATCTTTGTATCTTCATGCCGGACAGTGATAAATACATGTGGCAATAGACCAAGAGATCTATTGTTAACTCCTTTGAAAGGCTGCCTGGATTTGGCCTTTGTTGTCAGAGGTTTAACTTTCCTATAACCATGCTAGTGAGAAAGACATTAGACAAGAACAGCAACTACAATTTGTTTGAACTCAGTTCCTATAAATGATGTGTTTCTTATTAAAGTAACTGTCCAGCTCACCTGACTGACATATTTCACATGAAGAGTGAAATCATCACTATTAATACTTACTGGACATTTACTTTGAACTGGGCTTTGTTTTGTCATTTTACATATACTGGATTATTTCATCTTCACTGTAATCTGTTCTAAAAATGAGGTCCTGAAGCACAATAAGGTAAAATCTCTTGACTTAGGGCAGACTCTAGACAAATAATTTTAGTCAGAACAGGGCTGGAGTTGCAGTGGAGCTATGGTTTGATGGCATATTTCTCCACGGAAATAAAAGTAAAACTAAGAATCCATCTAGCCAAGATACTGCTATACACAAAAGCTTAAATAGCTCTCTGCAATACACCTGGGCTCTCAGCTGCCGTGTGAGTGTGTGTGTGTGTGTGTGCACACGCATGCACACACACGCATGCACTCACATGTGTACCAATATTGAGGCTTGAACTCAGGGCCCAGGTACTGTCCTTTAGCTTTTTCGTTCAAGGCTGGTATTTTACCATTTTAGCTACACCTCCACTTCCAGCTTTCTGATGGTTGATTGGAGATAGGACTCTCTTGGACTCCTTTGTCTGAGCAGGCTTTGAACAGTGATTCTCAGATCTCAGCCTCCTAAGTAGATAGGATTACAAGTGTGAGCTACTGGTACCTAGCTGTAGCTAGCTTCTTTATTGTCGTTGCCCCAGGAGGAGAAGGGAAGGGGGGCTACAGAAGTGTTGCTTGGCTTGTGAGCACAGAAAGTATCTACCTGGAGGCGGCCTCACATGTCTCTGTTTAATTCTTCTGGCTCCATCAGTAAGCACCATCTTGCCTCATCTACCTCCTTTCCTCTAGTGCTCTGATCTCAGCTTTGACTTTTCAACTACCTGAGCCTTCCCTAAGTATCAGTTGAGATGCACCCTAGATAGCACTTCCTTCTAGAAGTCAGCCTTGACTATCCCAGACAGGTGTCTGTATAACTCCCTGCTCATCTCCCATTGTGGCTCTTATTGTTCTACATTGTAATGATTGGTTTGGTTGTCCCTACCACCAGATGGCCAGCTCACTAAGAGCAGGGACCCTGTTTTGTCACTGGTATCTTGATAGCCTAGCACAATTCGGGGCAAAAAGTACTATATCTGATGAATATTTGTTGAACGAATCAATGATTGCTCCCTGGACATTCCACTTAAAACATACTGTATAAACCAATTACAGAAACTATGAGCCTGCATATGCAGTTGCCCAAGCCTTGACGGAAAGTACACAGCCAAGAACAGCAGGTTACAAATGTTTTTTTTCTCTGTTCTTATATATCAGAGAGAAAGCATCTCACTGCTATCCAAACCCAGACCATAACGGGGCGGGGGGGGAAGGAAGGAAGCTTTGACGAGAAGAAAATTAAGCCTAAAAAGTTTGTGGCTGAAAAAAATGTTTCAGGCAACATTTTTATTTTTCTGTACTGTGGGATTGTTGTATAAATTATGTGTAAGGCAAATACGTGGTAAGAGGGAGGCAGTGGTAATTATTTGTTCTCAGATATTTGGTTAGTGATGCTTTTAATCCCACATACAGTAGTTTAGCATAGAATTAAATTCTGCCCTTTAGGCAGGATTAGCATTTGGAGTTTCTTGTTTCTGTTGTTTAAATATTTTTATCCCAATATTTATACTTTTCCATTTAGGATAAATGCAGAATGTGTGGGGGATAAGTGCAGAATGTGTGGGGGAGAAATATAAATAGCATGGAATTTTTATGACTCAACATACTATCCTTATTGGTTTGAGGTTGATCTTTATGGATACTAATGTTTTTAATTACTCAACCACAATTAGTTATAGAAATAGAAAAAAACTACTGGTCCATCTCTCTTCTATTCAATCTAGTATCTTCTCTTTGACAATAATTAAGATTTTTAATTTTATAAGGGAAAATAATTTCTTTCCACTTTTACTTTCAAAATTCAGACATTTAATAAGGCATTTATGTGAAATTCTTAAGGAGAAATATTTTCTTTACAGCATGTATAGAAGGAATGGGGGAAACTTTGTTGCTCTGATAAACTGAGGAGTCTTTTTACTCTAGATGAGTAGTATATGTTATCCAAGTAACTAGAATTATAAATCAATGCATTACTAATTTATGGATTCATCTGTTAATGTTTACTGTGGATTCACAATGTACCAGAAACTGCTACTTGGTAAAACTGTGAAAAGATCTATGACTGAGCCAGATACAGTGGCTCAAGCCAGTAATCCTAGCTACTTGGGAGGCACACATTAAAGAATTATGATTGGTTGGCGACAAGCGTAGGCATAAAAGTTCAAGAAACTCCATCTCGAACAAATTGATGGATGTTATGGTGCATGCTCAAGTCTCCATGGACATAGAAAAACAAGTAAGTTAGATGCTAACAGCCCAGTCAGGCCAAGGGACAAAGGGAGACCCTATCTAATAGATAACCAGTGTAAAAGGGGCAGGAAGTATCTCATGTGGTAGAGATAAGTGAGAGGCCCTGAATTCCATCTCTAATAACACCAAACAGGAAGAAAAAAGACTAGATCTCTGTCCTCAAGGAGCTCAAGGGAGTGCAGACAGCTGGAGAAACAATTCTTCCATGGATGTCTATGCACAGCACAGCAAGGGTTGAGATGAAGAACATGAGCTGGAGAAGTGGGCTGGTCAGGAATGTAGATTCCAGGAGGAAAGTGAGCTGCTCCCAGCTGGAAGGAGCAGAATGTGTTCTGCTGTGGCAGGCACTGGGATGGAGCAATGGCCACAAGCATTTTAGGCATGTGATTGAGAAAGGCTGCTTGATACACACTTTGAGGCTTCATTTTCAAACAGACAGCCAGTGAATCAACTCCCAGATGCATCCGTGTGAAGTGATCCCCCAGTGAGACCTTTGGAAAGGTTTGAAGCATGGCAGGACTCTTGCAGATTGGCAGCTAAATGGCAGGGTCACCTTTGGCATGTTCCCTCAGTGTTCCAGAAAAACAAGATGATGCTATGTTGGGGAAACAGGAGGTGGGTAGTAGTGAAGAGGCCGAGGGAGTCGGACCAGGCCACAAGTTCCTTTGTACTGGAAAACACAGTATGTCATGTAAGTTCTCAGGGGCTGTAGCTCCTGCTAAAACTTAGATTGAGAACTGCATTCAAATGCCCTCGATGACACAAAAGTGAAGTTAGCCCAACATTAGAATATTTTGATGACATTAGATTGGATAGTTTTTTTTTAATAGATTGGTCTTTTGGGCAAAGATATTTGTTGGTATTACTCTGTTGAATAATTCTAACAAACCCTAGAAAGATAACTATAGATTTCACACAGGGAATGAATAGAAACTCATTATTTTCAATCTGCATTCCTCTTTTTTTTTTCTTTCAAAGCCTTCAAATACCTTTTCTTTCAAATGTCTTCTTAATGCTTTATAATTTTACTGTGGAGCTACCAAATGTATAGGATAGACGGTAGTTATCAGTCAATTTAAATCTGTGATGACAGATCTACATCTTCTATTTAATTGAATATTGACATGTTTCTGTGCTCATGTCTATGTAAATCCTTGTAGCAGTGTTCCTGTCTTCAGAATTTCGGGGAAGGAATCTTTTCTTGATTCATTGACCTTCTGCTATTCTTAGCTGTCTCTGGTGATGAAAACTCTCCCTACCAGGAGCTTTGGCACAGTTTGAATTGTTCTCTCCTAGAAATCCATGAACTTCACCTTCAGATTTTGGCTCAACATGACATTTCTCTAACAAATTTATTAACTATCCCAATTACTTGTTTCTTGAAAGCAATTATGAACTATATTATATCTGGGTAAGTCAGTTTCTGTTTGAATCTTCTTAAATAGTTTTAGTACATTTTGGGCATTTTCAGATTATATCAAGTATGTATGTTTGATAACTGATGGACAGATAGTAGAACTATATTTCCACCTGTCCATTCTAATTTCTTTGAAAAATATATTTCTAAATTATATTTTTTGTCTTGTTGGGACCTTGAGTATATTAGGCAAACATTTCATTCCTGGGGTACATCCACAATCTTGGAAAAGTATGGAATAATAAGTATGGGATAATAGTATAGAATAATAAGCCAGAATTTTATTGTCATATATATTTCAGATAAATATTACAGATATGTTTGATTAACTTTTTGTAAATGTCTCTCATTATTTTCCTCTTTTTTTCTTCCTAGAGGCAACCACAAACCTGAGATTAGTGCATCTACTATTGACTTCTCTTCCTATCCTTTTACTATGTATCTTTCCATGATTAATGTTATTTATTATTTTAATGCTATTTATTAATATCGTGTTTATGTTCAAACACAATACTAACATTGTGTTTGAAAATTATAACTTAATGGTATGTTCACACAACTACATTTTATTTTCTCTGAGAATCTCTGTCATAATAAATAGATACAGTATATTTCTATTTAGTATGACTATTGTTACATTTGCAAATTTTTTTTTTTTGGGTCCAGTCGTGGGGCCTGAACTCTGGGCCTGGGTGCTTTCCCTCAGCTCTTCAGCTCAAGGCTAGCGCTCTACCACTT
>NW_012267255.1:7253471-7274064 GCF_000151885.1 Dipodomys ordii | reverse complement strand
CTTGAGCCACAGCTCCACTTCTGGCTTTTTTCTTTTTGCTTATGTGGTGCTGAGGAATCAAACCCAGGGCCTCATGCATGCAAGGCAAGCGCTCTACCCCTGAGCCACCTTCCCAGCCCTTGCAAATGTTTTTAGTATTTCACTTGGTAATTTTTATTTACCAAAAATTTCAATGTTTTATTATTTTCTTTCTTTTGTTATTTTATTTTTTGTTTTAAAGTGCATTTCAAAGTAAGGGTTAAGATATCCAACTTTTAGTTTTTTTTTTTACTGGTCAAGTTGAAAACAGAAACACTGATCACTTGTGTATTCTTCCTGCTATTATAAAGCAGTACTATTCACACAAACACACACATGTACATGTGCACACACACACACACAATTTTAGCTTTTTGGAACCTCCTTGTCACCCAGAAAGTTAACAGTGAACCATAGCAAGCACAAAAATGATTTTTTTTTTTTGGTCAGTCATAGGGCTTGAACTCTGGGCCTCAGATCTTCAGCTCAAGGCTAATGCTCTACCACTGGAGCCACAGTGCTACTTCTGGTTTTCAGGTGGTTTGTTGGAGATAAGAGTCTCATGGACTTTCCTGCCCAGGCTGGCTTTGAACTGTAATCCTCAGATTTCAGTCTCTTGAGTAGCTAGGATTACAGGTATGATCTACAGTTGCCTGGCTCAAAAATGATCTTTTAAGAAACCACAGCAACAATGTTTGGTGAATGATTGTGTACAGAGCGGCCTTCTGTCACTCGATAATGAATTTATTTCCTTTTGTCTCTACACTGACCTGGCAAATAAATATTGCATTATATTCCTAGTGTGGCTATCACTTCTAATACAAAAGTAATAGCAATGCATTTTTTTCAAAAGTCTCAAGTCTATGCATAACTTTTCTGTTATGTCACTTGAACATTTTTCTATGTCACTAATGTGGTTCTATTTCATTTATCTTAATCCATATAAGACAAAAAGGATGATCAATAACATTTGCTGAATGAATACTATATACGAAGTTCTTTGTCTTGCCAAACATTCACAACACTCATGTAGGGAAGAAGCCTTATTTTAGAAATGAGTAAGTTGAAGATGACAGAAGTACTTCAGGTTGAATAATAGGCCCTAAAGACCCAAATCTCTGGAACTTGTGGGTATGTTACCTTAGAAGATACAGTGGACCTGCCAGATGATTTTGAGCTTTGAGATGAGAATATTCTAGACTTTCTGGGCATGTCTAGTCTGATCATTCATATCCCTAAAACAGGAACTTCTTCCCACTAGTTTAGAGAGAGATGCACTGGTGAACACAACATCAGAGATATGGTAGCATGAGAAGGATTCCATACTGGGCTGATGTTCTTGAGACAAAAGGGTTTCTAGCAGGCACCAATGAGAGGAATCTAGGAGCTAAGAGCAGCCTTCAGCTAATAGCCAGCAAACAAATGGAATTATACCAACAGGTAAATGAGTAGGAAAGAAGTTCTCTCAGATTCCACAAGAAAAAATGTAACTCTTTACATTGATTTCAGTCCATACTGGACATCCAAACTGCAGTGTAATGTATTTATGCTGCTGTAATTCCTTTAAAATCCTAACAATTGGTTCTAGAGGTAATAGGAAATGAGTATGTGTCCACAAATAGTAAGGTATATTGAACAACTCAAGTTCAGTCACTCAAAGGGAGGTATATGACTAAATCATAATTTATTCAAGCAGTTCATATTCATGAGTATTTAGGCTGCTTTCACTTTACAGTATTTCAGACAACGAGATCAACTTCCTCATATTTATGTCTTCATGCATTCTATAGAGAAAATCCTAAAAATGAAATTATTGTGTCAAAGGAATTACATATTAATCCATTTTCAAAATAAATACTTGTAAATGTTCCATTGCAGTTCTTAGGAGGAGAATGGACAGAAAAGTAAGTATGGATGTGGCTCATTTAATAGAGCACAGGACTAGAATGAACACACAACACAAAGTGCCTTTCTGTTTTACTTTAGCTGGAAAGCCTGCAGATGACTGTTCTTAAAGAGTTCTTCTGGCTCTGTCTTCTCCATGTGCTTTGTGAGTATTCATTTCTCTGTGCTTTTCCTTTTGATTCATATTATTTGGCTCTTGAAAAGGTCCTTAAAGATACACAAAAATAGCCCTTTATGTAAGTATCATTTATAGTGCATATCTATTCAAAAGGCTATATTACTTCAACTGAGATCACATTTCCCATGTACACATTTAGATACAAACACAAAGAACATTTCATTAATATTGAGTGATAGCCTTTCCAAGGGGCCCTGGAATCTCAGGAGAAATTACTGATCAGCTAGATCTACTGAAAGGGCCCAGTGATGAGCTGGACTTTTATGAGAGGCAGGGTCGGAGACTCCCTTCAGGATAGAATGGCCAGTTCCTCATGAGATTTCATACTAACAGAGCCTAGGCTTTGAAACAATAAGAGTCTCTCTTACTGGAAATAACTTTTACTTTGTTTGAGTATCTTACCTTCATTCCTTACTTGGAACGCTCTTCATTTAACAATTGACTAATGTATATTTAGAACTTGTTAGGTGGTTACCATTTTAATGATCTGAATTTTGTTTGTAGTCTCATTATCAGAAGCTGGTAGAACATATGCTTTATTCTCTTCATCAGGCACTCACTTTGGCCATGCCAGTGTCATAGAGCTTCTTCACAGCTTGTTTGAGCTGGTGCTTCTTGGTTTCAACACCCAGAGAGGACACAGGCTACTCATTGACTTCCTGGCATCTTCATGGCTCCTTCAGAGATTAAAGGAGATTTGATATCGTAGTAATCAAGCTTGTTTCTCCAGGAGAAAATTGTTCTTCATTGGGAGCTACCAATAGAATAGCAATGGAATAGCAGAAAGTGGATGGAATTTGATTTTTGTGTATGAGTATGTGCATGTGAGCAGCGGATGTCTCTCAGCACAGCTTTCTTGGCCTACAGAGCTAGGCTTTGGCTTTGAGAAGGGTGGGAGCTTTCTTTACTTCCTAGCCATCTTGGCTGAAAAAAGTTGGTGAGCCACTGAATAATCACTAATTCCTGTCTTGTACTGAGCTTCTGTTGAGCTTATAGATTTGATAGCATCCTTTTTGTTTTTCTCATGTTCTTCCTTTGCCCTAGAACTTCCTTTTCTTTTATTCTACCAACTTGAGGACTGTTATTTTGTCCATCAGTTGCTGTGATTATTAATCATTGAGCTTGTAAAACCCTTTAACTATGTTGTTGTGCTTGTTGTTGTTTTTTTTAACCCTGATACTCAACTGCTTAATCTTTGTACATTACAATAACCAACCTCTTGGCTGTGATTGCTGGTGTTTATTTATCTATTTTTGATCCATTTTTATCTGAGAGACTAGAATGGAAATTTTGAATTCTAGTAAGTTTTAGGGCATTATAAATGAACAATAAAATCGAGTTATGGAACATTTCCTATGCAGTTAATTATATTTGTAGAGACTTTCATTAATTAAAGTCCTCAGGCTCATTCTGTGAGGTAGATGTTATCATTATCCCTATTCCAACACTAAGAAAATTGAGTAACTAAACAATGTGACAACCTGCTCAAGGAATAGACAGTGGTAGGATGATACAGCTGGATTTGGTAGACCAGTCTGTTCTCTTAACCACTGTGCCGTAATGTTCCTTGGCATTTCAAATTAGCTGTAAGCAATACTTCCAAGAACATTTTTAATCAGAAAAATAAAATGCAGAACTACTTAGTTGTGATGAAATAGAACACTGACTGGGAAAGGAACCAAGGGGAGTCCTGGCTCCATCCTTAACTAGCAGAGCGAGTCCTTGAGCAAGTCATTTCACCTGGCTCAGCCGCCATTATTCTTGTCTTGATTTCCTTGTCTTTAATTTTTCTTTCACTACAATAAATTAGAATTACCACTCCCATACCATTTGTGACAGTCAAGGCTGATATTAGGTTAGTCAGTTGGCGCAAGTCTCCTTGCTCTGAAAAAGAAAAGGCAATGATTAAATGTCATCCCCTTGGCAGAAAACAAGCTAAACATAATGACTCAAGTCCAAAGCCTAGAAAATCTTGGAGGAAACAGGGTAAATATATTCCTCTCTCTCCAATTTTCTCTGTGTATATTCATGATTGGCCTATATTCATCATTGGCCATAGACATATGGGTGAACAGGTGACTCATCATTCATCATCGACAACTTCTCAAATTAATGTGGAGTTATAATGCTACCAAACGTTGTCCAGACAGAAATGAGATCCAGCCAGAGAGACTTGCTAACTTTCTTAAGCATATCTCTTTACCATGTAGTATTTTACTATCCCTTATTTTATAGGATGTTCTACTCCATGCCTACATTAATATGCTAATATTCTAACCCTTAATGCTTTGGATGTAATCTGGTTTGGATATAAGACCTTTAAATAAAATCATATAGTACTCCAACCAAATATGACTAGTATCCTTATTTTTAAAAAAAGAATATTAGGACAAAGGCAACATATAGACTGATAGGTAACCCATGTTATTAGTTAATGAGTGAAGTTTCAGGAGAAAATAAACCTGCTAACACATTGATTTCTTTTGTTTTCATTTTTAAGTTATCTTTAATTATTTTAAACTGTAAGTTGGTTGATCAAAGGAGTTACATTATTGGTCTTCTCCCCTGCATATACCATACTTTAGTCAATTTATTTGTATTTATATGCATATGACCTTGTATAAACACAATGATCTTGAACTTTCATCCTGCAGAATCATAAGAAAATGAATTCCTAATCCACTCAGGCTGTATGGTATCTTGTTATTGAAATGTTAGCAAGTGAAGATACCATGTTTTAATTTGGGGTTGTTTCTGCAAAACAAGTTCCTGTTTTGGAAGTGAAGCTATGGTTCAAGTTGGTAGACCACTAGCCTTGAGCAGAAAGGCTCAGGAACAGCAACCAAGCCCTGAGTTCAAGCCCTAGGACCAGCACACAAACACGCGCGTGGGCGTGTGTGCACATGCGCACACACACACACACACACAAACAGAGCCATTCTTGATTCTTTCTTTTTGCTTGTCTTTCTTTTTTTTTTTAACCTAAGAAAAAAGTTTGAATTGGGAATATAAGTATGGGGTCATGACTGTGTGTGTGTGTGTGTGTGTGTGAGAGAGAGAGAGAGAGAGAGAGTGTGTATGTTGTGGTGTGTGTGTGTGGTGTGATGTGTGTGTGTGTATATGTGTAGATTAACTGCAGCTGTCTCCTGAAAGGATGTAGAAGCAATAACTTCTCCATTCCAATGAATGCATCTAGAACCCCAAAACTAGTTTCTATTCATCCTTTCCTACTAAAGAAAAAAACAAGATTTGGGGGAAATAGTTGATTCTATGTGTTGAGCAGAAAAATCACAAGGCAAATTTAGGACATTTGCCAAAAATCAAGAAAGTGCTCCTTGATTAGAGGAGACATGTTACAAGGACACAGGAGTAATTTGAAAACCAAATTTTGGCGCTGTGGACTTATATATTTTGACTGTAAAATATAAGTCATTATTGATATGATATTCAAAAAAGTGGGGAAAAAAGCATTAGAGGTGACTGACTATTCAATAAATCCTTACTCTAAAGTTGATACTAAAAAAAAGAACTAGGTATTTACCTTGCCTTTAAAGAATTATGTATCAGGGCTGGGAAAGTGGCTCAGTGCTTGCCTTGGGTGCATGAGGCCCTGGGTTTGATTCCTCGGCACCACATAAGCAGAAAAAGCCAAAGTGGCACTGTGGCTCAAGTGGTAGAGAGCTAGCCTTGAGCTGAAGAGCTGAGGGACAGCACCCAGGCCCAGAGTTCAGGCCCTACAACCGGAAAAAAAAAAAAGAATTATGTATCATCATAATTGATGAGGGAAAACTTACATACAGAGGAGAATATCAAAGAGGGATGATACTTGTATATCATTATTTTGCAACTATCAGTGAAATAACTGACTCAGACAAAGATCAGCAATGGGAAAATACCATTGTGAAACAGGATATTCACATAAAGGCAAAGCATCATCAGGCAGGTTACTTTGTAATTGTCAAGGATGCAAAGCAAAAATCTGGCAATTTCAACAATGTAGCATTGCATGATATTGTTTTCAATATAATGGACATTAAATTCACAGAACAATTTATGAAATATTCCTATCAAAATATTTAACTTGCATACAATGATGCCTTTGGACATATATTCCAATATATTCAGGTTACAAGGAACCAAAAGGAAATCAAAATGCAAAATCTGCAGAGGAATCTTGAATGAAAGACATTCCACAAGACAGCTGCTTTGAATACCTGCAAAACTCATTTTCACGAGGGAAGAAAAGTGAAGGGAACTATGCCAGATGACAAGAAACTAAAGAGATATAACAACCAACCAAATGTAACACATTAACCTTGATGAATTCTTAGCTTGATTTTAAAACAACTGAAAAGATTTTAGGGGCAGTAGAAAAAATCTGAATATGAGCTATACATCAAATGATATGGATAATACATGACACTAAGGAACTAATACTGTTTTCTCAAATATGATAATGACATTTGGTTATGTATAAGAGAACTCATTTTTATGGGTACATTATTTACATTTGAATAGTTATGAGTGTAATGATTTCTTCAACTATATATATATATAGGTGTGTTTGCATGTATATGTATATATCATATGCACACATGTGTGTATGTGTGTTAAAGATACAGAAAATATCCTACAGTCCCCGAAGGATATGTCCTAACATCTCCACCAGAAGCCTGAATGTGCACATAGTTCTGAACTCTATATTAAAGTCCACTATGGTTTGTTCTCACATTACGTCTGACACTGTCATCTTTTTCTTTCCTAATTAAGTCACAAGTCTGCACTTTTCACTGAAAAGTGAAATTAAAATTTATCTTTAAGTGGTTTTACAAAGAGTTTGACTTCTCTTTGGCATATGCACACTACCAGCTTCATTGCTCTTGAGCTCTGGGGCCACCAAGTACGCTGAGGGTGACTGTGTCACCACAGTCACTCTGACCACCAAGATGGCTGCACACATGACTTAAGAGTGGGTCACATGTATGCAGTGTGGATATGCTAAATAAGAGCATGATTCACGTCCTGGGTGGGACATAGCAGGATGGTGCACGATTTCACAACATTCCTCAAGATGGTCACAATTTAAATTTAAACTTCATTGCCCATTTGGTACTTCCAGCTCAAGTTTGGTGGCAAAAACCACAGACTCCAGAGACATAAATAACGATTGTAAAATCCATGTGGAATCTAGGTAGAGATTACACAGATATTTCTGTTATTATTCCTTCCACTTTTCTAGATGTTTAAACATGTTCCTACTAAGCAATTTAGAAAAGTTTGATGCTCTCCTCCTTTTTTTGCATCTGCCCTTCATGTCCATCCTGATTGTCTCTCTTACCCCAACTCTTACTCACCTTTTGCCTGATTGAACTATTGTAGTGCCGTTCTGAGGGTTTCTGACTTTAGTCTCAAAATGCCACCAAGCTAGCTTTCAGAGACAGCTCCTTAAAAGAACAATGATTTTCTTAGGCAGGGTATGGTGATTTGTGCCTGTAATCCCAGCTACTTGGAAGATAGGACTGGAGAAACATGGTTTGATACCAATCTGGGCAAAAGTTATTGAAAGCCTATCTCAACTAATAAGCTGGCTGGGATAGTTATATTCAGGTAAGAGATTCAGATAAGAGGATGGCAGTCTGAGACTTGTGTGGACAAAACTAATGAGGCCCTGTCAGAAGAACAAACCAAAATCTGTGAGGACTAGGGACCTGGGAAAATGGTATAGTACTTGCATAGCAAGCACAGAACCCTGAATTCAAATACCAGTCTATTCTCACCATTTCACTGTCATGCTTCATTAATAGTCATTCATTATCCATCACCTTCATGGTAAAGGCCCAGTGAATTTAGCCAGCAAGGCCATGCACATCTTTGCTCTAAGCCATTTCCACTCACTCAAGATACTCTCTTGCTACTCATGGTCTGTGTGAGAGTCATGTGCCCAAATAATAAGGGTTTGAATTAGAGTGGTGGGCAGGAGCCCTGTATGAAAAGCAGCAGTTCCTTTGGCCCAGTTCAGGAACATGGGTCCTTTCTTTGTTTCTGAAACCAGAAATCAACATTTATATATAAAGTCTTCCCTGCTGCAAATGCTGACAAGTAACTTGATATTGTAAAAACACTGTGCAGAACAAAGAAAAATGAAACAAACACCACGCAAAACAAAGAACGGAAGTGTGGAACTCTTCTGTGGTAACTGCAGACAGAATGCTTCCTTTTTCATGCTTATTCTTCTTTCTGGCACCTTGTCCTGGGCTATTTTCTTCTTCCTTTTCCTGGTAAGATCCCATGAATCCTTCAAAGAATTGACAAGGAAGGCCTTCCCTGTCACCCTGACTGCTTCACGCTGGCGCTGCTCTCTTTTGGTGTGTCCATGCCATCGGCCAGGATGGCCAGCCTTTGTCTAGGACTTGTCATATCTAATTGTCTTCTCCCATTGTTTTTTGAATTCTCAGGACCTAGAGCTTCAGGTTGTTTTGTCTTCTCTGTGCTTCACTCTGAGCATCTGTTGACTGAGTTGCAGGATGTTTAATGTAAAGCTATAGAAGAATTTAGGCCATGGCTGCTCCAACATCCAGTTGAGAATGTACTTAAGAATGTCTATGAATTACTCAGAGAATTTCCTATGATTACATTCTAAGTAAGGTTGCCGTGGGGGATCATTTTTATCTATTACAGAAGGTCAGGTAAACAAGTTCAGTTTTAAGAAGACATATTCTCAAATTGGTTTTTGTAAGGTTCGGACAAAGGAGATGGCCACATGATTTGGGCAGAAAAGTTTATTGGCGGGGAGAGCAAACCGCTGGCCTGCACAAGATGGAGGTGTGCAGAGAGAGAAGAGGAGAGAGGGAGGCGACTGTCTGTAAGTGGGATTGTATAGGGAAAGGCAGGAGCTGTGACTCCAGCTGATGCAGACGTGATCTCAGAGCCTGGGAGCTCTCCCCGTCTGCAGAGGCATGACCCAGGCAGTTCAGGAAGTGACCTAAGCAGATGAGGAAGTGACTTCAGAGTCTGGGGCCTTTGCTGACTCAGTCAGATGATAGTCAGGTGATTACTGGTTTCAGGCAGGTGATTTCTGGTAAGGCTATCTGCGGTCTTTCAGGAAGAGGAATTAGGGAGGGACTGTTCTCCCAAGCAGAACTAACAGTTTTCTTTCTGATCCTTTAAATCCAAAAGAATGTTACCAGTATTGTTTCAAGGACTGCCTTTCTGGAACTGTCTCGGTCACTATCAGACCAGAGATTAAAACAGCCTCCAAACCTGCTTGAAGCGTATGAAAGAATGGAGTGGTGCATTGTGTGCTGAACCAAGTCACGTCCCTCCTTGGGACATCAGTTCCTAGGAAGACTGTACTCATTTTTCCTAAAGAATGTCTGAGAAATACTACCTGGTCTGATTGTTCTTTGTATTTTTCATGTTTCTGTTTTTGCTTTTGTTGGGTATGACTTACACTAGAGTATTGTAAGCGTTATTGTGATGTATGAGGAATAAGATAAGATGCTAAAGCTAAGAAGTACTTGAAGACCATTGCTGAAAATAATAGTTCCTCAGACTCTTCTGGAGACTCTGGCTCAGTGGACCTGATATGAGCACAGGTGTTTAGCTTTTTCACAAGTGCAGCTGCTAATTCTTCTCATCAGTCAAGTTGGGGACACTGCATCATTCTTTCAAGCTTAGAACCGGGTTTAGGCTGATAAGGATTTGAGACTGGGCTTGTGTGCTATTCGCTGTGTATAATAGTAGTCCAGTCACTATGTTCTGAGCCATAGTTTGCTAGTCTAGGAAATAGGATGATAATCAGTGTTACAGGGTTGTTTTGGAGACTAAATTCATATCGAGCATTAGCATAGTGCTGGAAGATCCTAATCAGTAAATGTTTGATAATTGCATTTATGCTTGCCTGCAGTTTTCTTGGTTATGTGTCTATGGTTCAAGATAGAGATAATGGTTTCTTTGGCTCTTCTGTAGCATCATCAGTGTGACCTAGAAGATTTTTTAGCTTGGCCAAAGATGATTGTTGAGAACCGACTAACTTCTGCCAATTTTTTATTTCCTCAATAAGGTTTTACCCTTTGCCCTAATTTTACCTGTCATCTCCATTAAATTATAGGAAGTTATGAGACTAGTGACCTTGTCATCTAGTTTTGTTATATACTAGACCAAGTGGTCTGTATAATTAGCTACCAACAAGGGGTATTAGCTAATAGAACACACATTTTATATAATTATAGAAACATCATCACTTTCTTAGGTTATAATAATTCTAATGGACTCGAGTTCTTACACTTTGTTCCCTTAAAGGAAGTCTTTACAGGGGAGAAAAACATACATTTTTTTTTCAGTGTGACCACATCATACAATTCCCATTTTGAAGCATCCAGTGCTTCCCACAGTGTTTCTAATAAAATTGAAATTTCTCAGTATATAGCCTTGTAACTCTCTCCCTCCTGGGCTGGTCTATCTCTTTGACCTCATCTCCTATGATTTACTAGACCAATATATCCCAATAATAGTGCTTGCTATGGTTCAGGTATGGCTGTAGCGTTTGTCCCAAAAAGTTTGTTTCCCACTGTGACAATGTGGGAAGTATAGCACCTTTTACGGGTGGGACTCAGTAAGTCTTGGTCAGAGATGGTTAAGTCATTGTGCTTGAGCTTTCAGAAGGGTGGGTCATGATAAGCATTGCTCTCTGTCTCTTTGTCAAGAGATATCTTATCCTCCCACCTGTGAACCTTCACCCGAGGCTGAACCAATGGGGCCACTTGATTTTTAGTATAGTAACAATAAAAGCACGAATCGCTCCTGTACAATGAATTAATGCTAATAAAAATATGGGGAAAACATGAATGGGGCTGATCGTTAATATATTTTTTGGTTATAAATAGCCTCTAAATAAAGTAGGTTACCAAATTTTTAAAAAGAACATAAGGAACTAATATACTAACACTGTTCCTACTTCCTGGTCTATTCAGCTTCACATGCCATTCAGCCCAAATATCACTTTCTCATAGGCCTCCCTCAACTTCTTTATCTAATGTTTTCCTGTCACTAGTTTCTATCCCATTATCCTGCTTTATTTTCTTCTTATAACTTGCAGCTGTCCAATATTACAGTTACTAGATGAAATTAGCTCATTTTTTTCATTGGCTGCTCCATGAAAATAGGCATCTTGTCTATTTTATGTTCCATGCATTGCAAGTAGAGTCTGGTATTAGTGCATGGTACTTTGTGAACTTGGTGTATATTTGTCAAACTAATGAATGAATTTTCCAGATAAACAACATTTATGGAGTCCATTAGATTTCAGATTTTTCAAAGCCGGGCACTCTCATCAAACAAATTATTTTTTCCCAAATTCAATTACTTTAGTGATTTCCTTCAACTTCTTTCTCAACAATTAATAAGACTCTAGATACTTCTTAGCAAACTCTTAATAATTCAGCTATTTCTTCATTATCTTCAAGTAGTTGTACAAAGGGGTTCAACATATCAATTTATTAGTACATGCATCGTGATCACAATGGCACGCCTTACATCATTTTCTCCTTCCCCATCTATCTCAACCCCATCTATATCCTCAAGTTATCTGGTTCCATTTCCACATATGTACATTGACTATTTTGATTGTATTTGCCCTTAATAATGTCCTTGTTTTAAAAGAGCTACCTCCAGAGAGATGTCAATCATGTGGGCAGTGAGAAAAGCTAGCAGAAGGACTGACCCAGGTCACACGGCCAGGCAGATGAGAGGCACTGACTATTGTAGCAGCAGGCCTCTTTTAAGCCTTCCCCAGGACTCAGCAGAGAAAGGCAACAGGGAGCAGAAGAGGTCGCGGTAGCATCATCACGCAAAGAACCTTTTGGAGAGAGTGAGAGCGGGTTCTTTACTGTGGGCCCGGACTGCAATGAGAAGCATCTAGCCTGGGTTAGTAGCTGCTGTACTGAAGAAAGGATGGCCGTGGCAGTGACAATGATAGAAGTGACAGTCTGGTAGTGGTAGCAATGGTAATGCCACAGGAGGTGCTATAATGTAAAGTAGCCTTCCAGCAAGCTCAAATCTGAAGTATCTAGGAAGTGGTCAAGGACTGCAGAAGCAAACAAGCCAGGAGGGGCAGCTGACCACCTTTCCTACTCTCTCAGATGTCAGGATGAGACTCAAAAAACTGGAATTCCAGCAGCTGAGCACATGTAATCTTAGTCAGACCCGTTGGGTTTTGTTGGCACTTGCATTGTTAATTTTTTGCTATCATTCTCAAGAACTGACAAGATAATTTATGTAAAACGTCTAACAGTGCATGGAATATAGATAGTGAATTTTTTTTCTCATTGGGCAAGCACCAATAGCACTATAACCAAACACAGAACTATACAAGAGTTCTACATTTGGACTACAAAGCCAATGAGCATGACCAGAACATAAAAACAACTAAGGACAACAATGAAATCATTTCAAAGGCTAGAGACTTTTCCTAAAGCTAAGAAAACACATACATTTTTTGGAGTTCTATACTCATATAGGAAAGCACTGTAGGGGCAAGCACATTTCTGAGCATGCTCAGTTTAAGGTCATAGTTAAGGAAAGATCACAGGAATAACGCTGGGCATGCTTAGCTCAAGATCATGGAACAAATGTTTAAAGGTTAAACTAGTGGACAGAAACACTTCTGGGCATGCTCAGTTTGTTGGTTGTGTTTTGTTGTTGTTTTTTTCCAAAAAAAATTTAGCAGAAGCAAAATGAAAGAGTACTTTAAAAATGTGTTGATAGCCAGGTACCAGTGGATCAAGCCTGAAATCCTAGCTACTCAGGAGGCTGAGATCTGAAGATCACGGTTCAAAGCTAGCCTGGGCAGGTAAGTCTGTGAGACACTTATCTCCAATAAACCATCAGAAAACCAGAAGTGGCACTGTGGCTCAAATGCTCACTAGAGCCCTAACCTTGAGCTGAAAAGCTCAGGGACAGAGCCCAGGCCCAGAGATCAAGCCTTACAACTGACCAAAAAGAAAAATTGTGTTGATATAGTAGTTTGTCTCTAAAGGTGTCTGCCTCAACAACCACATCAGAATTATAATTGAATAGTAAAACACTATTAATATTGGAAGCAGACATTTTCCATTCTTCAACAAATGCATAACATGAAAGGGACAAGGGTGCAAAGTACTCAAAGGGTGGTGCTGCACAAAGCACTGCCAATTTATGTCCAGTATGTTCATGTAGTGACATAGTAAGCTCTATGGAAGAGCCTTGAAGAATGGGTATAAATTAGACAAAGAAAGAAATGGGTAACGTATATTACAAATAGAAAAAAAGTGAGAACAAGCCACGGAGGAAGGACAATGAATAGCTTCTATAGAAAAAAAAATCTGGGCTGGGAATGTGGCTTAGTGGTAGAGTACTTGCCTAGCATGCATGAAGCCCTGGATTTGATTCCTCAGTATCACATAAAAACAGAAAAAGCCAGACGTGGTTCTGTGGCTCAAGGGGTAGAGTGCTAGCCTTGAGCAAAAGAAGTTCAGGGACAACACCTAGGCCCTGAATTCAAGCCCCAGGAAAAAAGAAAAAAAATCTGTTCTGGTAAACCACAGGCACCACAGATGAATTCTGGGAGAAAATTGCAAAGATGTATAGGAAGAAATTATGAATGAGTTCTTGGTAGACCTTGGAGTAGTCTGATAGGGGATGGGGCCCCTCTATGACTGAAGATAAATGACTTCTCTATGACTTACTCTACTTCTTGAGCCACAGCACCACTCCCAGTTTTCTAGTGGTTTATTGGAGATAAGAGTTTCATGGACTTTCCTGCCAGGGCTGGCTTTGAACCGCAATCCTCAGATCTCAGCCTCCTGCGTAGCTAGGATTACAAGTGTGAGCCACTGGCGCCCAGCAAGGTATTTCTCTTATAATGGTATAGAATTGGTTCTTTAATTCAGTTTTATAATCTCTGCCTTTAAATTTTTTGAAAGGATTTAAATCTATCATTTTGCTATTTGTTTTCTTTTCATTTGTTTGTTGTATTCCATCTTTTTTGTTGATATTGCTTCTTTGTTTTTCCTTTTCTTCCAGTTTTGTGTTTATTGAATGACTTCATATTATATCATAACACATATATAAAAATTTACAATATCTGGGCACTGGTAGCTCATGCCTATAATCCTAGCTACTCAAGAGACTGAGATCTGAGGATACTAATTCAAAGCCAACCCAGGCAGGAAAGTCTGTGAGACCCTTTCTCCAATTAACTACCAAAATGGTGGAAGTGGAGCTGTGGTTCAGGTGGTAGAGCATTAGTTGTTAGCAAAAAACATTCAAGGACAAGGCCCAGCCCCTGAGTTCAAGCCCTAGGATAGACACACACACACACACACACACACACACACACACACACATCATTTATAACAGTATACTTTTGTTCATCAAATTGTTCAGTACTTATCCAAAAATATGCATTATTGTCATCTTTAATATATCTTAAAAAGCCCCACAAAAAATTTTACTAATTTTATTTTCAAAAGTCAATTCTCTTTTAAAGACATTTAACGAAAGCTGATATTGAAGCAATTTCATAAAACTTCTGGTTTCGATAGTTCCCAAACATAGTAGTACATGGAGTCATTTATAGTGTTCTATCTGCTGATTGAGTGATACAATCATTTAGTATAGTCACTAATATTATCCCAACACCCATCCCTTAGAATCACTTTAAGATTCACATTGGGCCCTCCCCCACAGTATAACCCTTGCTTTCTCTATATTTGATGTCAGTATAACTTGTGGAGGAGATGGGGAAAAACCAGTTGTTTAAGGATACAGGTGGACCTGTTGCAACAATGAGAAGTACAAGTTGTCATGTCCAAAACGAGCTTTACAATGTCGGTGCGGGGGGGGGGGAGGAGAAGGATTGGGATTGGGGGGGGGAGGGGGGAGGCTGGGAAGGGATGTGAAGGGTAAACAAAGGAGGAGGCTGCAATACTTGGTAAGAAATGTACGCATTATCCTGCCCATGTAATTGTAACCCCTCTGTACAGTATGTTCACAAATAAAATTAAATTAAAAAAAAGATTCACATTGGGGCTAGTCACCAGTGGCTCATGCCTGTAATCCTACTTATTCAAAAGGCTAAAATACGAGGATTTGCAGTTCAAAGACAACCCAGAGAGCAAAGTCTGTGAGACTCTTATCTCCAATTAACAACCCCCAAACCAGAAATGATGTTTTGGATGAATACCCAGGAGTGGAACTGCTGGATCATAGGGTAGTCGTATATTTAATTTTCTTGAGGAACTTCCATACTGCTTTCTGGAGTGTTTGAAGAAGTTTTCATTCCCATTAAGTGTATTAGGGCTTTCTTTTGGCCACATCCCCACCAGCATCTGTTACTGTTTGTTTTCTTGATAATGGCCATTCTAACTGGGGTAGATTCTCAATGTTTTTATTTGATTTGCTGCTGCTACTGCTTCTTCTCCTCCTCCTCCTTCTTTTTCTTTTGTTGGTCATGGGGCTTGAACTTTGGGCCTGCACTCTGTCCCTCAGCTCTTCAGCTCAAGCTGAGCACTCTACCACTTGAGCACCACTTCCAGTTTGCTGGTGGTTAATTAGAGATAAGATCTCACAGACTTTCCTGCCTGAGCTGGCTTTGACCCATGATCCACAGATGTCAGCCTCCTGAATAGATAGGATTACAGGCATGAGCCTATTTGTTTTTCTTTATGGACAGAGATGTTGGGCATTTATCTAAAAGATTACAGACCAAGAAACAGTAAAGCCACCAGCACAACTATGTTTATTGCAGCACTATTCACCATAGCCAAGGTATGGAATCAGCCCTGATGACCCTCAATGGACAGATAGATGGAGAAAATGTGATATATATACACAATGAAATTTTACTTGTCCACTAGAATGATATTATTCCATTTGTAAAGAAATGATAAAACTTTGAAAAAAGTATGTTAAGTGAAGTAAATCAGGCCCAGAGAGACAACGGATGAATGGTGTCCCTTATATGTAGAAGCTAGAGTTAGCTTATAAACTTCAAAGTAAATATGTTGGGTGGCATGCAAATATGTAGAATGTGTTAATTGAAACATGGTAGATTCAAGGGAGAACTCAAACAGTGTAATTCCTTAGAAAGACAAATTCAACATAATTAACACCAGGAAGCAGGTACTTGAAGGGGGGGGTGGGAGGTGGGGTTAAGGGGAAAGTGATAGATGAATGAAAAGAAGAAGAGAAGGAAAATGTAGTCAAGAAGGCAATGTATATCCTACAAAAATAAGAAGAATAAGGGAAAAGGTCGACAGGGGAGTCATAGGTGAGAATGTTGAAAAAGGTGACACTGAGTAGAATATATTGTGTTCAAAAACTGCTTTGTTAATGGCAACTCCTTTGTACTACTACTTAAGGACAATTTTTAAAGTGTACATATAAAAATCAACAGAGAAAGAAAAGCCAGAAGTATAGCTATGATCAACTGGTAAAGTGCTGCTAGCCTTGAGCAAAAAAAAATCAGGGATAGCACCCAGGTCCTGAGTTTTAGTTCAAGCCAGAGAACTGGCTTGCACATGCATGCGCGCACACACACGCACACGCACACACACACACACAAACACACATACAGATTCACATTAAGAAATTAATAGAGCAGAATGCTGGAGAGGAAGGAAGGTGCTAGAGAGAACAAAACCACTTAAGGCTGTATTTTCAAATCTCATTAAGTGTCCCTTTTATTGAATATAACTCAGAGACTTTTTTTTTTTAAAGAAAACAAGTCATAAGGCACTTGAGAGGTAATTTCCCAGGGAGTTGTTAATAATTATATTTGAATTGTCAGTAATTCTAGTTCCAGTTCCAGAAAGCAAAAATCTAAGTATTAAAGAATGTGTCTTTACTCAAAATATCTGGAAATATAAAGAAATTTGTCTTCTCTCAAGATCATCTGGCCATTGATGATTTAATAATATGTAACACCAGGGGTTATGTGTTTTGTAATTATGTCAAATTTTGTAATCTTTTCAAATTTCCCCCCCCCCATTTTTCCACTTGTAATCTTATTTTATTCAGAAATTGGAGATGACTTTAAATCTACAAGTGTCATATCTAAGAAAAAAATTACAGTTCACAACTTCCCATAAATGTAGTAGTTACTTTCGTCTGCCTGCAATGTTGTCTCAAGTAACACATGCATTCACATCACACTTTAGTCTGTATTTCGTGTTGATATTTTTGTTTGTTTGCTTGCTTGTGAATTTGTTTTTGTCATGCTGTGGGGTTAGATCCAGGACCTCTTTTTTTTTTTTTTTTTTGGTCAGTTGTGGGGCTTGAACTCTTTTTTTTTTTTTTGGTCAGTTGTGGGGCTTGAACTCTGGACCTGGGCACTGTCCTTATACCCTTTAGCTCAAGGTAAGCAATCTACTGCTTGAGCAATAGGACCACTTCCAACCCAGGACCTTTCTACCACTGTGCTGTACCCACAACCATTGAATGAATCAAAGTTATTATGAGAATTTTATAGGAACAGGCCTTTCTTAATGTCTGAATCATGGTCAGTGTAAAAAAAGAAATTTTGGGCCCTCTTAATTGTCAGTACAATCGGCATACTTAAAGTGGTAAAGCACTGGTGAAAAAAGAATTGCTGGCCGGGCGCCGGTGGCTCACGCCTGTAATCCTAGCTACTCAAGAACCTGAGATCTGAGGATCTGGGTTCAAAGCCAGCCCTGGCAGGAAAGTCTGTGAAATTCTTATCTCCAATAAACCACCAGAAAACAGAAAATGGCACTGTAGCTCAAGTGGTAGAGTGTTAGCCTTGAGCTGAAGAGCTGAGGGACAGTGCCCAGGCCCAGAGTTCAAGCCCCACGACCAACAACAACAAAAAAAAAGAATTGCTACTTTTTTCTTTTTTTCAAAGTGTTACTGAATCCCATAGTCCTGCATCTCTGGAAATACTATGGCTTTTGAGGTCACTGGCTCAGTGTTATATGCCAGTAGAGCACAACTCATGGCCATTCTTTGTATTCTTCGCGCTGTTCAGACCTTTTTCTTTACCTTCCACATTGTATCACACCTCATATTTACACAAGACTCCATGGTTGACTGTTGTGTGTCTTTGTTGGCCTTCCATCCCTTTACTAGCCTAAACCTGTCAGAGTCTGGGTACCTTTTATCTTAGGTTAAATCATCCTGGTTATATCTGAAAAAACTTCTGCCATAAAATATGTTATTTCTGTTTTTGATTAATGAAGAAGAAAAGTAAGATGTGAGCGATGTCTGTAAACAGGCTTTGTTCTTTCATGCAGAATATACAAAACCTGCAAGAAGATAGTATGTGTTCTATTAGTTTTATAATATTAATGTTTGCAGAACCATAGCTTTTTATTTCTTACTGCTTAGGGCTGGTTGATGATATTCCTTCAAGGGCTCTGGTGTTGAGCTAAACCATGTGAAATTACTATTTTTGGTGACAATTTGATTTGGCTGAGTTTAATAGGAAACAAAGCAGCTTTAGTTCAAGGAGATAAAACACATTTTAATTAGCTCTTTATACATCACTGTGAGTCTGTCTCAAATATTTTAAATTAATACATGTAATTTAAACATTAGAACTTGAAAAGCAAGATTTGTTTCATCCTTTTCTTTATCTCAGTTCTCTTTTTACTCAGCATCATCACTGCTTAGCGAGAGGTAAGCAAATAAAAACACAAATACTCCAGACTTGATTGTGGATTAAATACATCTTTTGTTCCATAACTTACACTTGAAGCTGATCCTTTATGAATCCTGTCATTCTGTAGAGAAGACAATTCTGTCACAAGACTGTATTAGCAATATTGAAATGCCTTCTACTTCCTTCCTGCCTTCGTGTTTCTCTGACGTTCATCTGTATAGAAATGATTCCTGGTAATTTTGGCTGAGACTTTGTAGTGGGAAATGTTTCAAAATAAGAACTGCTCTCAAGACAGACTTTCTAAAATTATATTCTGGTAAATTACATTTGAGGTGTCATCTCATAGCTAAAAGTAAGCACAGTTGATTTAATCATGTTAATCAAAATGTACTCGCATTCAAGTGTTCTTTTATAGACTAGTAGTCCTGTGTGAATTTAAATTATATTGACACAAAACACTCATTTCCTCACATTCACAAATACCAAGCAGGTTTTAGAACCTGGTCTTTAGCATGGCTGTTTTGTGGGGGTTTAGGCGGGGGAGGGGGAATAATATACTTCATTCAAGGCTGATCTTGTTTTTTCCCTTTATTCTTTAAGCCAGAAGCAATTACTTTTCATTTCAGGATTAAGCTATGATGTTGCCATTCGTCGCTGAGGCTCCTGGTTTCAGCATGTCTCTCTGGTTCCTGGCCAGCCTGGGGTGTGCAGGTAGCAGCTGGGCCTGGGAGTGCCACTCCAGCCCACATTCCTTGGCCATGAATTTTGCAGCCCTGTTTATCTGATGAAGACCTCCCGGTAGTGGATTGCTCATGACATTGTCATACAGACCTTAATGAATGACTTGGAAAGATACTGAAGATTTTTCCTCCTGAAATGACAACCAATTCTGAATTTCTCAGTTCATATACACTGGCTGATTGCCACAAGGACCTGGTACTGAAATCCAATGAGATCTACCACACATAAACCAAATCCCAATGCCCCTAAATTCTCCCTGTGATCCCACTACTTAAGCCTGTTCATGGGCTTTTCAAATATTAGATTTGCCCCTTTAGTGAGTCTCATTCCTCTGAGTGAATTTATTTACTTCGATTTATACTGCTGTCCCTTAGAATCCTCTAAGGATTTTGGTTTCAGGAACTCCCTTAGCCCCCACATACTAGAATTCAAAGAGGTTCAAATCTCTTGTATAAAGTGGTATAGGATTTACGTACAACCTCCCTAAAGATTTCACTATATATCATCTGACACTACTTATACCACCAAATATATCAATGCTATATAAATAGTTATAAATATTTGAAGAACAATGATAGCAAGAAAAGTTTGTAGAAATTCAGGAATGCAATTTTTTTTCTTTTCTTTTTTTTCTGTCAATTGTGGAGTTTGAACTCTGGGCCTGGGCGCTGTCCCTCCGCTCTTCAGCTCAAAGCAAGGGCTCTACCAATTGAGCCACAGCATCACTTCCAGTTTTGGGGGGCTTATTTAAAGAAAGAATCTCATGAACTTTCCTGCCCAGGCTGGCTTTGAACTGTGATCCTCAGATCTCAGCCTCCTGAGTAGCTAGGATTACAGGTGTGAGACACTGGTGCCTGGCTGCAATTCTTTTTTTCTTTTTTTTTTTCCGGTCATGGGCCTGAACTCTGGGTCTGGGCGCTGTCCCTCAGCTCTTCAGCTCAAGGCTAGCGCTCTACCACTGGAGCCACAGTGCCACTTCTGGCTTTTTCTGTTTGTGTGGTGCTGAGGAATCGAACCCAGGGCCTCATGCTTGCAAGGCATGCACTCTACCGCTGAGCTACCTTCCCAGCCCTGCAATTCTTTTTTTTTTTTTT
>NW_012267255.1:7166966-7251601 GCF_000151885.1 Dipodomys ordii | reverse complement strand
GCTGCAATGCTTGGTAAGAAATGTACGCATTATCCTGCCCATGCAATTGTAACCCCTCTGTACAGTATGTTCACAAATAAAATAAAATTAAATTAAAAAAATCTGAGGCTATGTACTTTTAATCTACAAATGCCATTGCCAACTTCAGCACACAAAGCCCTCCCTTCCTTGTCCAAACCCACAGCTTTACTTGGGATAGCTAGAATGACTTTATAGCAAAGTTTTCCCATTCGTGGCTTTTGACCTTGCTTCCTCAACCCAGATTGTAAATTCCTTAAGAGAGAAGACCCTGAGAACAAGAAACACACACATAGATAGAAAGACTTCTGTGGCTCTAAGTAATCCAGAAAATTTGCCTAAACACGTTTAGAAGATTTAAACTGCTCTGCAATAAGATGACTCCTCTCCCTTCCCCTGGCTGCCCTCTGCTGGAACTGTTTGTAAACGGGAAGATGGCCAAGGTGGGGCATGGCAAGGGAAATGGGGGAACATGAAGCAGGGAGGGGCTTCTCTGAGGGAACAGCCAATAAAATAATCACGGCTGGTGAGTCCACAGCCTATATACAGTTAGAAGCTTCTGTGTATGTGCTATGGATAGTTAGCCATCTCCTCACACAATATCTTATTTACTCAATTGTGTCCGGAAATGTGATTCTGCCTACCCAAGTGAGATGTGCCAAACGTCTTGCTTGTCCCCTTCTACCTCTGTGTTTGTTTCATGGCCAGAACCATCCAACAATGGCCAATGGCTGAGCCAAATCCTGACCCCTTCCCAAACATACAGGACCTCTCCAATCATCAGCCCCTCAAAGGCTTCCCCTCCTCTTTCTACTCATGGTGTGTCCACAAGGGTCTGGCAAATTCTGCCAATTCTGGTAATATGATGCAGAAGATAGGTCTGAAACTCTAGATGGTTTCCTGTTTCAAAGGTCAGCAAGATGCCAGCTGCCAAGGCAGCCATGTGCCCTTGGAAAGGAGGCAGCAGCGCAAGAGTGCTCCTTGCTGATTCTCATTCCCACCATCCCACGGGGAGAGAACACAATCTCCCTCCCCTCCCAGCTCTTGGTCTGGTGACTAGATGTTTAAAAAAGAGAGGAGAGAAAAAAAACATGATTATTTGCTCTTTTTATTATTAAAAGAGAGCACTCTCTGGGAAGCAGAATCCATTAGCTGAATCCATTTCAGTATCTATAGTTAATTAATTTAGGCAGCTTTAATATAATTTTATTATGTAGCCTTTAAGAGCTATTCTGGTAAATACCCATCCCATAAATATTAGCACTACTTTATATGTATGATATCCTTTAGGAAAATTGATTCTGAATTATGATCCAGACCATTAATCTGCATGCAAGTACATCTAGACAATGCAAAGAGGCTCGCTCTCTTCCTCCCCCTCTCCCCTCTGTCTCTGCTAGTCCTGGGGCTTGAACTCAGGGCCTAAGCACTGTCTCTGTGAGGTTTTTTTTGCTTAAAGCTAGTGCTCTGTCACTTGAGCCACAGCTCCACATCCAGTTTGGTGTGTGTGTGTGTGTGTGTGTGTGTGTGTGTGTGTGTGTGTGGGTGTGGGTGTGTTTCAGTCTCATGTTCCTGCCTGGCCTATCTTCGAACATCAAACTTCAGATCTCAGCCTCCTGAGTTGCATAGCTAGGATTACAGGCATAAGACACTGAAACCCAGTGCTTCTTTGTATTTTGAAGAATTTAAAAATTTTGAAATTTGGTGAAACTGCTCAGATATAACATTCTTATGATTTAAACCTATAGTTGTCAGTCTCTTCTCCTAAAACATAACTTTCATGACCAATTTTACCACACTATAGACTAATTCACTTTCTCATTTCATTCTGTAAATTAAATTAGACTTTGAATTACTAGAAGAAATGACACAGTGGGCCAATAAACCTTTCTTATAAAATGACAGTATTTAAATTTATTATGCATTAACATTTACTCATGCTTAAAATTTCATCAATCATTTTCTCATTTTGAAAAGATGTTTCTGGAAACAACAATAAAAGAATGCTGAGCTTCAAAAACTACCCTGTTGGGTTGGAAATGAGTCTTAGTAGTAGAGTGCTTGCCTCACATGCATGAAGCCCTGGGTTCAATTCAATACCACATACACAGAAAAAGAAAGCCAAAAGTGGTGCTGTGGCTCAAGTGGTAGAGTGCTAGCCTTGAGCAAAAAGAACTGCAGGAATACTGCCGAGGCCCAGAGTTCAAGCCCCAGGAGTGGCAAAAAGCAAAACAAAACAAAGAAACCTACCCTGTAAAAGGAGCCACCTTCAAAAACTACCTTGTAAAAAGTGTTTAACTGAGCTGTAGTTAACACCTTTATGATTCTAAGTATAAACTCTTTTTTTTTCCTGTTTTGGGTCTTGGGGCTTGAACTCGGGTCCTGGGCACTGTCACTGAGCCTCTTTGTGCTCAAAACTAATGCTTTACCACTTGAGTCACAGCACCCCTTCCAGATTTACCTGAGTAGTTTATTGGAGGTAAGAGTCTCATGAACTTTCCTCTCTGGGCAGGCTTTGAACCATGATTCTCAGATCTGTACTTCCTGAGTAGCTAGAATTACAGGCATGAGCCACTGCCTTCCAGCTTAAACTCACATTTTAAAAATATCAACCTATGATTTTTTAAAAAATAAGTTTTTTATTGTGAAAATCCTGTACAGGGGTTACAATCACATGAGCAAAGTAATTAGTAGATTTCTTTTTTTTTTTATTTGCGGGGGTGGGGGGATGGGTATCCGGTCGTGGGGCCTGAACTCTGGGCCTGGGCGCTGTCCCTCAGCTCTTCAGCTCAAGGCTAGCACTCTACCACTTGAGCCACAGTGCCACTTCTGGATTTTTTCTTTTTGCTTATGTGGTGCTGAGGAATCGAACCCAGAGCCTCAGGCATGCAAGGCAAGCGCTCTACCACTGAGTCACCTTCCCAACTCCAATTAGTGCATTTCTTAAAAGCATTGTTGCCTCCTCCTTTGCTTTTCCCCTCCTATCCCTTCCCTCCCATCTCCACAACTACATTCACCCCACCCCTGCTTAAATTGTAAAGTTCGTTTTTTGACACAGTGTCCATGATTATCTTGAAATGCAAAATTTTTTAAAGAAAATATTTGGACTTTCTTATTTAAAAGATGTGCTATATCTGTTCAATATTACAGTAATCTCTGACTTAATCTGAAAAATTTTTGATTTTTGAGCTAGGATGTGGCTTAGTGGTAGAGTGCTTGTCAAGTATGCATGAAGCCCTGGATTCCGTTCCTTGGTAGCAAATAAACAATAAATTAAAAATTAATTATAGGTCTGGGAATGTGGTTTAGTGGTAGAGTGCTTGCCTAGCATGCGTAAAGCCCTGAGTTCAGTTCCTCAGTACCACGTAAACAGAATGGCCCTGTGGATCAAGTGGTAGAATATTAGCCTTGAGCAAAAGAAAGCTCAGGGACAGTGTACACGCCCTGAGTTCAAGCCCCAGGACTGGCAAAAGATATATAGAGAGAGAGATCCTGCCAATTGGACAACCTTCTTTTATCTTGCTCTTTACTCTTAATTTTGTTTACTGTACTAAATTCCAATAATTGGCTTTAAATTAAATGCATATTAGCAATTGTGTAATTATTAACTAATCGCTTTTGAAACGTATTTTAAGCTGCTAGTTGCTCCCAAATAGAAACTCTACTTTTTATTAAATGTTGACTTTAGGACACAAGGCGTGTGGGAGGGAGGAAGGGAGGGAGTCAGGAAGGGGCAAGGCCGCCCAGGTGACTGGAAGCTGGAGGTGAAGGCACCGGTGGAGTCAGGGATCCACCCTGCATGGCGGGAAGATGGCGACTCCCCGCCCCCTCTCCCCTGAGGCCCTACACGTTCTGATGGAGAACTGAGAGGACTGAAAGGAAAGAGGAATGAAAGTCGCCTCTGCTCCAAATAGGGATGCCCCCAACTGTGGGCGGAAGAGTTACGATAGTAAATGATTTTCCATATATCACCAACCAGAAGACTGACTCACCAAATGGTCCTTTGTGGGGGCATTGAAGATTTTAAAAAAGCACGCACAGCGCCACAGATAAAAAATGATTGGCAATCTCCCTGTCGAAGGTGTGGCCACCCTGAGGCTGATGATTACAGAAGATGCCCCTCTATTCCTGAGGCTACAAAGGAGGAAAAAGAGACTCTGGGCCTGGTAGCTGTGGCTCCTGCCTGACATCCTAGCTTCTCTGGAGGCTGAGATCTGTTTGAAGTGAGCCTGGGAAGAAAAGTCCAAGAAACCCTTATCTCTATTTAATTATCCCAAAGCCAGAAGTGGAGCTGTGGCTCAAGTTAGTAGAGGGTTAACCTTGAGCACAAACACTCAGGGACCGAACCCAGAGTCAGAGTTCAAATCCCAGGACTGGCACACACACACACACACACACACACACACACACACACACTGGGACAAACACTCAGGGACCAAACCCAGAGTCAGAGTTCAAATCCCAGGACTGGCACACACACACACACACACACACACACACACACACACACACACTGGGTTGTCCAGATAACATTTTTGTGTTTACGCTGAAACTTTAGCAATTGTATATGTACTTTGATGTAAAAATGTAGCTATGCATAGTGGTATACACCTATAATCCCAGCACTCCATAGACAGAGGCAGCATTGTGAATTGAAGGTTAACCTAGGCTAGGAGAGACCTCGTCTCAAAAATAAATAAATAAATAATTTAAAATGTTAACTTTAAATTATTCACTCACTCAAGAAAAATATATTTGGGGGCTGGGAAGGTGGCTCAGTGGTAGAGTGCTTGCCTTGCATGCTTGAGGCCCTGGGTTCCATTCATCAGCACCACATAAGCAAAAAGAAAAAAGCCGGGAGTGGTGCTGTGGCTCAGGTGGTAGAGTACTAGCCTTGAGCTGAAGAGCTGAGGGACAGTGCCCAGGCCCAGAGTTCAGACCCACTACCAGACCCTCCCCCCAAAAAAAGAAAAAGAAAAATATATTTGGTGCATATTAGGACTGATTTATTCATAGGTATTATGCTTTGAATGTCTTCTCTAGAAATCATATTGAAATGTGATTGTCACTACAGTAGAATTAAGAAGTGGGGACTTTGACCAGGCTCAGTGACTTATATAAGTAACTATAGCTACTTGAGAGGCAGAGATTAGGAGGATAATGGTTTGAAGTCCACCTGGGCAAAAAGATAGTGAGATCCTCATCTCAGTCAATAAGTTATGCTTATCAGGGGGATGCACCTGTGATCTCAACTATGTGGAATGCCATAAGTAGGAGGAAGGTGGTGTGAGATCAGTCTTAAATAAAAATGTGAGACTCTACCTAACAAATGACTAAAGCCAAAATTGGGCAGGATAGGGCAGTAAAGTACAAGTGTGAGGTCCTGAGTTAAGAAAAAGGGAAGGAACTGAGAAAGGGGGAAGGAAGGGGGGAGGAAAAAAGGAAAGAAGGAAGGAAGGAAAAAAGAAAGAGAAAGGTGGGAAGAAGGAGGGAGGGAGGGAGGGAAGAGGAAGGAAGGAAGGAAAGGAAAGAAAGAGGGGGAGAGAGGGAGAAGGAGCGTAGGAGAGAGAGGGGGAGGGAGGAAGGAAGGAAGGAAGAAAGAAGGAAGGAGAGGAGAGAAGAGACCTTAAGAGATGCTAAGGCTCTCATCATGAGAGTCGGGCCCTTATAATGCTGATGCTGTTGTCACAGGAATGGTTAAGTCATCGTTGGAGAGTGCTATTGATAAAAATGGAGATTTGGCTTGATTTCCTAGCTTTGTCTCACCTGTTCTTTCACCATGCTTTGACATAGCTCATAGCCACTCAGCAGGTGCTGTGACAGGCTCTTGGACTTCCCTGCCTCCAAAACTCTCCAAATAAACTCTCATTTGTTATAAATCATGTAGTCTCTGGTGTTTTGTTATAGCAGCATAAAATGAATTAAGGCAATAGGAAAGGTAAGCACAACCCCTGGGCCCACAATACTTTTCAAACTTAAGAAAAATTTGCATTTATTTTACAATTAGAAACAGATAAAGAAACTTGAGGTCAAAGATAATGTTTTACCTCTTGATATCATTAGGGGATTGGTTGCAGGGCTCCCTGGGATATCAAACCCCACAAAGTCCCTTATATGAAATAAAGATACAATTTTTACTTTTTAATATTTAACACGTCCATTTATGTGTATACACATCTAGATTAGCCACTCTTTCCATCCTCTTTACCCTCCCCTTTTGCCTATGCAGCCCATCAAGTTTCCTAGTTCCATGTTCATGTGTATGTATCAGATACAATTTTTAAAAGTGTTTTCTTTTTGTGGTTTTCTTTCTTTCTTTCTTTCTTTCTTCTCTCTTTCTTTTCTCTCTCTCTCCCTCTCCTTTTCCCTCTTCCTCTCCCTCCTTCTCCCCCCCCCCACCCTCTCTCTCATCCTGGGGCTTGAATTCTAGGCCTAGGTGCTGTCCTTGAGCTTGTATTCTTCCACTTTAGCCACATTTCCACTTCTGGATATTTTGGTGATTAATTGGAGATAAGAGACTCAGACTTTCTTGCTTGGGCTGGCTTTGAACTTCAATGCTCAAATCTCAGCCTCCTGGCACCTGGCTGATTTTCTTTTTCTTTAAAAAATTATTATTATCTTTAAATAGCTGTACAAAAAGGGTTACCATTCAACATGTCAGTTTATGAATATAATGTAACCAGGCTGGAGGTATGGCTCAGGTGATAAGTATCTGCCTAGGAAGCCCAGAGACCTGAGTTCAAGTCTCAGGATCACAAAAAGGTAGTTTCAGTCTACAGTTAGTTGACTCTATGGAACTGAAACCTATGAGCACAGAAAACTACCAGTACAACACTAATATATTTATCTTTGCAAGAGCATGGTTAAATTACATGTTTTACTATTTTTAATGGAAGCATAGGCTCATGAAGGAAAACGTTCCAGAGTAAAACCCATACTATATACCTGCATATCTGCCAGATTTTAACTATATTAGATTCTAGAGATAAAAACACAAAACAAGCCAGTGCTGGTAGCTCATGTTTGTAATATTAGCTACTCAGGAAGCTGAGATCTGAGGATCATAGACCAGCACAAAACACACACAAATGCACAGGCATGTGTGTGTGCATGCACACACGCACACACACACATACACACAAGCCATAATATATGTATTCAAAACACTAAAAGCATAGTCAAGAAAATGACATAGATACATAGCTCCTAATGTCATAATATCAGTTTCTGTGAAATTATTTGAATAATAGTTCCAGTGAAAGGATTTACTACAAAGGTCACAATACACAAATGGATCTTACCTTCTTTCAATTCAACTTAAACAAAAATGATGTGTAAGTAGATGCAACATAGACAGAATAATTATATGTTTGTTCATTTCAAGCACCACTAACATTACCATCTAGATCTGTAAGTCAAAACATCCTTTTTTTTTTTTTGTCAGTTGTGGGGCCTGAACTCTGGGCCTGGGCACTGTCCTTCAGCTCTTCAGCTCAAGGCTAGCACTCTACCACTTGAGCCACAGCACCACTTCCAGCTTTTTCTGCTTTGGTGCTGAGAAATCAAACCCAGGGCCTCATGCATGTAAGGCAAGCACTCTACCACTGAGCCACCTTCCCAGCCCCTCAAAACATTCATATTTTATAAGTACCATCTATAGAGAAAGCCACTAAGGCAATCCCAACTCCAGGGCATTGATGGTCCCATGAGGAATATGAGAAATGAGATTTGATTCTCAGTAGCTAAGCAAAGATTTATTTCTTAGGTATATCTAAGCATTATTTTTAAGGCTGTAGAACAAGAACAGATTCTTGGATACACTGTGCCTCTTCATAACATCTCTCATTTATGGGAGATTTATTTGTTTATTTTATCAATTGTTGGTTTTAATGCTTTAATTAGAATAAATAAACATGGTTGCCTTAACCTCATTTTCTGAATCTATTTTCACTTTTTTTTTCAGTGCAATTTTTTCAGACATTTTCTACCTTCAGAGCAATTTTACCTGCATTATCTTATTATATACACAAAAGCTTTTGAGTAAGTAGGGCATGAGAAACTTGCTGATGAATCTGATTCTGCCAATCAAGCTTTAATTCCTTAATAACTTCATTTAATTTCATGAACAATTAATATGTATCTAATATCTTATTTATTATGTGCAATTACTCATTATGCATGCCTCACAAAGACCTACAATGAAATTACTGGACATTAGGCTAGCACATGATAAAACAAAATAATAAAATATGGAGATACTGTGCAAAAAGCTGCTATTATGATTGCCTATATTTTACAAATTACAAAATTGAAATAGACACATTAAATACTTAATCAAATATCAAGACACTAGTACACCTCCCAATTATTACAGGCAAATTACAGCCTTAGTTTTGACTAAGCCTTATTGACAATGAGGGTATGAGACACAAAGACACTGTAGAAATAATGGTACAGAAAAAGCACTGACAGCAAATCAGTCAGTCAACATAGGCAAATATTTGAAAACTTAGTAAGCCAATCAATTAGATAATCCGTGTGTGTGTGTGTGTGTGTGTGTGTGTGTGTGTGTAACATTCTGTAAGTCTAAAGCATTCTGTATACTATGGACTAGAGTGGGTTGCAGATGACAGAATCTTAACTCTCCCACAAGAAAAGGAGAACTTGTTGGTTGATATCCCTCCAACCCAGGATATGAGAAATCTGGATTCAGTGGCAAGAAACACTTTCGTTTCCCAGTTGTGTTATCTCATAGATGAGAGCCTTACATTTCTTGTTTTCATTTTCTTGTGCTGGCCTGACAGATATATAACACCACTCCAGGCTTAAATTTTTTCCTTCATTTGCATAATTTTCTTTTAGAGAAGTGAATTATGAATATTTGGGTCTAGAACTTTCTAAAGAGAATGAAAAAAAAAAAAGCTGAACCAGAGAGTAACAGAGGCTGTTAGGTAAACACCAGTGGCTGACATTTGTAATCCTAGCTACTCAGGAGGCTGAGATCTGAGGATCACAATTGGAAGCGAACTCAGGTGAAACTCCTTTATCTTTAATCAACCACCAAAAGTTGAAAGTGAAGCTGTGGCTCAAGTGGTAGAGTTCTAGCCTTAAGAAGAAAAAGCTAAGGGATAGCTCCCAGGCCCTGAATTGAAGCCCTAGGAGCAGCACGCGCACACACACAAGGCAGGATAGCTTGTCTTGTTGGAAAGCATTATCCTAATAGATTGTTTAATGCTTTGCCTTCCTGTAGAGTGGAGTGGGTAGGGGCCCAAAGCAGACATGAATTGGATTGTATAGTGAGTAAACTTCTCTAAATGTCTTTACTGGGTTTATTTATGCTATTGAACCTTTATTTTTTTCTTGTCTCCAGTGGTTCAGTGACCACTCACCATGCCACTGGGGGGAAAACTACTGTGTTGTATTAGAAACCTAGATAGCTTGTGATTATATGACTAGTCAGTGTTTTGACTTTTTATACAAACATCATTATTTCTCCACTTGTTTCACGTTTCTTCATATTGAGTTTGACTCAATAAATGGTTACCTTGATTCATTTCAGGTCTTTAGTTATGAATTATTCTGAAGTGTTGTTACCTCAAAAGTTTCCTATCTTTTTTTCAACTCACCTTTTTTCTGCCTGTTTCAAATCCTACTGCTCCTGTACTCAAAGTTCGTCCATTGTCCCATCCATTACTACATCTTTTACTTGCAACTTCAATTATCCTTCTCCTGTAATCTTTTTCTATTTACTTACCTGCAAGACCTTGAGATATCATTAAATGGGATCATGTGTGCAAAGTGTTCTGTTATTCTAAAGTGGAATGTAAATATCAATAGTATTATTATTTTATTCTTCTTCACTCCACAATCATCTAAAAATTCAATAGAAGCTGGGCACCAGTGGCTCATGTCTATAATCCTCACTATTCAGAAGGCTGATATGTAAGGATTGCAATTCAAAGCCAGCCTAGGCAGATAAATCTGAGACTCTAATTTCCAGGGAACTAGCAAAAATCTGGAAATGGAGGCATGGCCCAAGTGGTAGAGCATCAGTCTTGAGTGACAAAGCTGAACAGAAGTATTCAAGCCCCAGTACTAGCACCAAAAACAGGCAATACAAATATTTCTTGATATTAATCACTGCTCATTTCATGACTTAGGCATTTCAAATCTGACTTCTGCTTCTTAAAATATGTTGATAGTTCATAACATTGTTTCTCTTAAAGCCACATTCTCCTTTCTTGATTTCTGTTACCTCATTAACTTGGTTCACCACCCTCTCTTCATAACCTTCAAACTTTTTCTTCTTCAAACTCTACTGCTTTCCCTACTACCTCCGAGTGTGAGTGGTTTCCATTCTTTTATTTTTTCTCTCTTTCATACTCTCTCTGTCATTAATTAAACCACCCATAGAAATATGTATTTAATTTCTATTTAATTATAAGCCAGGTTGTAATTTGGGGGTGTATGGGTCTGAAATGAAGACCTTGTGCATGCCAGGCAAGTCTCTGTCATGTTAGCTGTGCCCCTGCCTGCCTGCTCTGCTCAGAATTTACTCTAATACCCAAGTATAATGTACTGTATACTAAAATAAATTCTTACCTCACTCCAAATGTCTTTCTCCCTGTCTTGGTCAACTGTTACTTTTCTACACAATATTGAAACCTGGATTCCATTATTGTCTCCTCTTTCCTCTGTGCCTGAATCCAATCTCAGCCATAGTTGAAGGACACACTGTTCCTACCCTCTCCCCTCTGCCTTGCTTCCTTCAGGCAGAGACAGTTCAATCTGTGGCAGTAGCACTTTAAATGAGCTTGTGAATTCTTTATCTCTTCTCTTTTCTTGGTTCTTTTGCTTTTCTAGATCATTTGAATACTCATTTGAACTGTATGCATAAAATAATCTATTTGATATCCCTGACAATTTCAGACTTTTTCTTGCAGACAAAAACCATACACATTTCATAGCTCTATGACTTAGTTCATCTTCATCTTCAAATACAGGCATATATTCCGGTTAGGACTTTTCAACCATATTTGATTCAAAGCTGAAACTTTGAGAAGCTAAAGATGTGTTATGAATATTCACTGGACTACTGCTTGAAATTTTATACTTTCCACCAATTATAGAAGGTAATTCTGTTTTCTGTGTAAACTCATCAGAAATATTAGCTTTGACTCTCTAGAACTTGAGTCCTAGAAATTTTATTTTTTTACAGATATAATTAATAGTGGAAAATTAAGAACAATTTCTGTTTCTAATTTTGAAATTAAGGACACATATAAGGGTAGTATGCTGTGCAGGCATACAAAGGAAAATCTTTTTTTTTTTTTGGTAGTCATGAGACTTGAAATATGGGCCTGGGTGCTGTCCCTGAGCTCTTCACTCAAGAATTGCGCTCTACCACTTGAGCCACAGCACCAATTTTGTTTTTCTGGTGGTTAGTTGGAGATAAGCGTATCACGGGACTTTCCTGCCCCGGCTGGCTTTGAACAGCAATCCTCAGATCTCAGCCTCCTGAGTATTACAGGATTACAGGCATGAGCCACCGGCACCTGGCACAAAGGAAAATCTAAGAAAGGTTTTATATTTATTTCAGGCAAGTACTCTTATCACTCGAGCTATGCTGCTAGCCTAGTTTTTATGTGTTTATATGGAAAGCTTTCTGATTGGTACTGGATGTCTGGGTCCTCCTCAAAAGTCATGTATTGAAATCCTAAGCTCCAATGTAATATTTGGAGATGGGCCTTTGGAAGGCAACTGGAACTAGATGTTGTAAGGAAAGAACCTTCAACAGAACCTGGCCATACTGGCTCTGTCAGCTTCCAGAAGTATGAGAAAAAAAAACATTCAGTGTTTTGTTTTAGTTAACTTAGACTGACTAATACAATCTCTAAATTTTATTTTATGTTGGGATGATAAAATAATGGTATAGATATAATGATTTAGATCATTGGCATAAAGAAAAATAAGGGATAATATATAAATTCATAAATAATGTATACTTGTACTGTCTTCAATAAATATTTCCAAAATCATGAAAAGTAGAGATGAGAAATGTAATTGTCGTTACTTGTTATGCAGAGATAGGAAAACTGACACATAACAACACAAGTAGAAAGGAGACAATGATATATATCTTTTCATATTTTTGGATGCTTAAGCTATAAATGTGCTACCAGTTTAAGAAATTAAATAAATAAAATTTACCTGAAAATAATAACAAAGATATTTGACCAGGGAAAACCCAGTTACATTCAAGGAAGAAAAATGTTGGTTATATTAAAAGAGGATTGCTGATTGGCAGAATAATTATAGCGGAAGGTTCTACTTGCTGCAGGTACAATTTGAACATGATAAATGAATGGGAGAAGTTGTATTAAATTGCTTTCTCAGTTCTTTAATAACAACTATAACAAAGTAGGGAGTTCTTATTGTCTGCTGCTCTGTTCTAGGATATGCTTCAGTGACTCACAACAGAGCTTGAAGTCCCTGCGTGATATGTGCAGCTGAAAGGCAAGAATCATATGTCTCAAGTTCTCTCACAGTACTTCCCAGATTGTCTCTGACAGTAAACCCTTCTTGTTCAACTTCCCCTTGCTGGTGGCCTTACTTACAAGGTCATCATCTACTGAGAAAAGGACCTGATCATTCATTTGGAAAAGGAGGATGTCCCTTCTAAGGAAAAAGTTATAGCTCTTCTCATCACCTGCTTTGCTCAATTAAACAACCAATTGTTTTAGAGATATTCTTCAGGCCTTCATGCTTCTGTGAATGCCATTTCCATTTCCTGAACCACCCCTTTATTTGCTCTTTTTTATAATGCTCCTCCAAATTCAGATGTTTTTTTATTTTTTTAAATTAAACTTTATTGTAAAGGTGATGTACAGAGGTCTTAAAGTTACATAAGTCAAGTAATAAGTGTTATCCTCTCCCTAATTTTCTCCCACTTTTTCCTCTCCTGACTCCTCCTTCTCCCCACAAGTTGTAAAGTTCATTTCCAACACAGTGTCTAGTGAGTATCACTGCTGAATTAATTCACCTTTTGTCCCACTGTTCAGATGTGGGTTTTTTTCTTATATCACCTTATGATTATTACACATCATTGAGATTTCTATGTGATTGTTCCTTTCCATAACTTTTAAGTTCAAGAGTCATTTCATATTCATTTTGCTTCACCAGTGCTAGCATCTAGTGGGTACTTTCTGGTTGAATAATGAACATAATATATAGTCTGGCTGACATTTTAAAGACAGAAATATTGCAGTACCATATCAAATGATCCAACCCAAGGCTTAAGGAAAATGCTTGGCAGGATTCTAACTCTCTGCACTTTTTGGAGAATTATTCAGCCTCAGGTTGATTTGTAAGAAAAGTCTATCTTGTCAATTCTTGATGACCCTTTTGATTTTTTGGGGGGTAGGCTTTCACTTTTGTAGAGTTTTGTATACATAGTTTGAACAATGTACCATGCACCCCCATACTAGGCACCATTTTGACAATCTTCTCTGTTTAAGAGGGGTTTCCTTTTACTATTCTGTAGCATTCATGACATCTCTTAATCCAGCAGACTTTCATCCTTATCTCTAGAAAACCACTTGTCTTATACTTATGTGGTAGTTAGTTACTTGTCTATCAAAATCACTAGTGGAAGTATGCCTTTGGCTAGAACTTTAGATCCACATTTGCTTGCTGGAGAGCGAGAATGACAGCAGGCTGAACTCTCAGTTTTTAGTTAGCTGACTTTCATAAAGATATTCTTCTAAAATGTTGTGAAAGTTTCAGAAAACAACCCTAACAACTTCTAGCCAAAATAATATATTTTTCAAGCTAAATAGGCTGATTTGGGTGGATTTCAACTGTGTCAATAAGCTGCTTTCAAGACAGAAGTTAGAGAGAGACTTCTTATTTCTAGTTAATTCAGTTCACCCTGAATGAAATAGACAAAATTGTTGTTTGAACCCCAGATATTTGTTCATGCTTCAATAAACATGTCTTCACAGTAAAGTTTTCATAGTTGGTTAACTTGAATTGGCCTGTGGATGTTATCAAAAGGTGTCCATTGATGTGTCTAATGTGTTAGTACTCATTTTCTATTGTAATAAGGGTGGTTACAGTCCAGTTCAATAAACATTAGAGCACAGGCTTGACACATCTGTTTGATCTTGATGACATGCTATTGAAGTCAAAGCTTAAATCCAACAGAGTTTGCTAGACTGATGCTTTTGAGGGGGGGGTTGTTTGTTTGTTCATTTGTTTTTACAAAGTTTGGACTTATAAAACCAAAACCAAGACCAGGAGTTCTGTAATATTTCTTGAAATCTGGACTGGTTGTTTCATAATCACCAAAGCTGCAAAATCTCCAGGATTTTTTGTCCATGAAGAAACACTGTCTTAATTAAATAATTAATCACACTCTGTTAATCCAGCAGAATTCTCCTTTTTTTTTTTTTTTTTTGCTGGTGCTGGGGCTTGAACTCAGGGCCTAGCCTCTCATGAGCCTTTCTGTGCTCAAGGCTAGCACTCTACCACTTGAGCACAGAGCCATTTCCTCCGGCTTTTTTTATTATTTATTTATTTTGTCAGTTGTGGGGCTTGAACTCTGGGCCTGGGCACTGTCCCTCAGCTCTTCAGCTCAAGGCGAGAGTTCTACCACTTGAGCCACAGCACCACTTCCTGATTTCTGGTGGTTTATTGGAGAAAAGAATCTCATGGACTTTCCTGCCCAGGCTGGCTTTGAACCGTGGTCCTCAGATCTCAGCCTCCTGAGTAGCTAGGATTACAGGCATGAGCCACCAGAGCCCAGCTCAAGTTCTCTTATGTTTTATTCCTATAATTGCCTCTCACTCAAACCAAAGATGACATAAACCAACTATCTTCTTTGTTTTCAATATAAAGTTTTACCTGTTAATTTACCATGCTTTATTGCATAGTTTGTCATCTGTTTATTATCATTGTTTGTCAAAAATTGTGACTTATCAGAGTTAGGTAAGACCTAAGTATTCTTATATTCTATGGAGTCTTTTCCACATTATATGATGTAACAAAAGTAATAATTATTTGATGACAACAAAGATAGGAATTTATAGTAGGTTGTTGAAATGTGAATTTAGCATTAAAAAAGAAAACCACTGAAGCTGATATGCTTATTTATAGCACACATTAATCTATTAACAGTTACTGATGTATTTATTATCATACAAAATCAGTGATGATGAAAATATTCAAAATAGACAACTTCCAGTGACTCATAGGATACATGTCCCCTTCCATTGCTTACATGATTTTGCTTGAGAGAAATGTTTCAGTTTTTATTACTCCAGCCAGGGGCTGGAGTCAAAACAGCTGATATTCTACAAAGGGATATTTCTAGTAATAGAATTCTGAGAGTGGGTGCTAAACTGTATTTTTAGAGATTATATGGAATTTAGATATTGATGGTTGTCTTGCATCAATAAATCAATTCAACTTGACAACATTGTGGAACCATGAAGAAATGCCTGCTTCTATCCAAAGCTCTGTGTGTTCAGTGTGACAAGAGATCTTGTAACCACACATGGAAATTAAATAGCTATATTTATGGACTGGCAGAGCTCACAGGAGCAAGCCTTAAAAGACAGAGGACTCATTATTTTTTAAGAACTAAAGGCTCTAACCTGTTCTAGTCTTCCTTCTTCAGTCTTGTTAGCAGGAAATCTGTCAAAGTTGATTTCAAATGAACTATCCTGGGCAGTATTTCTGCCACCTAAGCCACTTATTTGTCACTTCAGGGGAATCACTACTTGCTCTCATTGATATGCAGTATTAGCTTAGACATTGAACATAACTCATTATACCACAAATTTTGAAAGCCATATCATGTGTACGTTTATATACAATATATTTTAAATTAATAGATAGATAGATGCAAATTTCTGTCAACCAACTCTGTACCAATAAACCCAAAAGTTTTACAATTAAGTTCTAAAATGACACCTGTCCCCAGTGTTCTTCCAAAAGAGATTAGAAAAGTGTTTGGTCTACAGACAAACTTTATTTATTTATTTATTTATTTTTGGGTCCGGTCGTGGGGCCTGAACTCTGGGCCTGGGTGCTGTCCCTCAGCTCTTCAGCTCAAGGCTAGCGCTCTACCACTTGAGCCACAGTGCCACTTCCGGCTTTTTTCTTTTTGCTTATGTGGTGCTGAGGAATCGAACCCAGGGCCTCAAGCATGCAAGGCAAGCGCTCTGCCACTGAGCCACCTTCCCAGCCCCTATTTCTTTATTTTTTAAAAATGTTTGAAAACTGAGTGTATGCTCTAACCTGAATTTTAGTTTGACTCATAATCAGAGCAGGTATTGGGACTAAAAACCTAGTGGGCTGAGATCAGATAATGCATCGAGTGTTCTCTATAGGCACCAAGCCCTCATGTTTCCCACACAGAGGCCCACATTACTGCATTACTTGAGATGCAGAAATCCAAAGGGCTCTGGAAAAGCAGGACTTTTCCATAGCAAACTTGGTGGTCAAAACTGATACAAAGCCTTACAACCTCATTAATCTCACTTAATATGAGTATTGCTATGACAGATAATGGGCTGCTGCCAGGCACAGTGGGGTGTTAAGAGAACAGACATACAATATTATTTTTCCAAAAATCTAGTTTCCATTTTGAAATGCAGTTAGCACCAAACATTTGGATAAAAATTGGTTAACTGCACCTTCCCTTAAAATAGTAAAACTTGCTGGGGTAGTATCTTATTAAATCTTCTACTACCCATGAGTCAGTTCCTCTGACATATATATATCTATATATATCTATATATATATATATATATCACCTATTATAACATTGTAATATACTAACAATTAGAACATTATAACATAGTAACAATTATATAACAGATATAACATATATATTGTTATATATAACAATGTTATATGACATAGAACAATTCTATAACATTATAACATAGTAACAATTTATTCTCAATCTCTCCATTTATATTAGCTTTACAACTCTTTCAGAGAGAAGTTGTCCTTTTTATTAAAAAAATTGTTTCTGATTATTATACAGCACATGCTACTTGAGGAAAAGTCATAGGTTTAAAGAAAATAAAAATCACACAAAATATGACTTCTAAAACACAACAAAAGTTGCCATTATATTTCCTTAAATCTTTTTGTATACATGTGTTCTTAAAATCGATGTTACTCTCATTATTTTCAAAAGCATTACTTTTAATGGCTACAGAGTAGCCTACAAATATGGATACACCATGGTTTACTTAATTACTCTCTTGTATGGCTTTCCAGTTGCTTCCAATTTTTCAAAGGCTGAACATAGAAATGGTGTGTTAATCAGATAATTAACCCCTATGCCATCCTTGCCATGTAATATAAAAGCATGGAATTGACTGTTTTCTTCTAAGATTCTAGTCCAACTAGGTTCATTAGGTTTAGATTCTTAGTTGGAATCTGAAAGAATGAACTCCAGCATTTGGTTAAAGAAGGGAGCCATTTAACTCTGGCCTAGACAGAAATGGGAATGGGAGAGGGAAAAACATAGAAAAAATTGCTACAATGTATGTTATCTATGCCAAGGAATAATCTACTGAAGGAAGTGTTGAGCCAGCTACAGTGTTTTAGTTCCCCCATAGTTCTGCCCAAATAGCTATTTTGTCACCTGCTCAGTGTGGTGTTCTCTTTTAATTGCCCTCAGTTGTTCCCATTAGAGTAGATATGTGCTCTTTGAGCTTTAGAACAGTGTGATAAAGCATCACTACCTTCTTAGGTTTCAGTAGTCTTCATAAAATGGATATACTCACTCCTGGAAATTCCCAAATCAGATTTGTCTGAACCCTCCTATAACTTGTAGTTTGCCTTTCTCAAGAGAATTCTCTTTAAAGCAAATCAAGAAAGTAGAGGCTAGAAGCACTAATTTTGACACTAAGAGACCAGAATAAGTCCAGTAAACTTAAACTAGCAAAACCTGGCTGTCTGGTATTCCATAATGTTCACAGGAGCTCTGCCTCCAGAATGCTTGTGAATGAAGCATCTAGCACTGGCATGAACTGTTTTGCTGTGTGGACAGAACTCCTCTACTTTCAGACCAATAAACATTGCTGTAATACATGATACTCAATTAGTGCAAACACTACTCAAGGTAATTTGCCTAAATTTTAAAGTTTAATTAAGCCACTAATTTCTTTCTGGTGTCTTTACCAAAGAAAAACAAGAGGGAGAAAGTACTTTAAGCTACTTTAAGCTTTTTTGTTACTGCCTCTGGAGCAAGGGCAAAACACATATTTTGAGATGACAAATGTGAAATAAAGTGAAATAAAAATTGTGCTTAACCTTTACTTTTGAATTTTATTATCTTTAAGTAGTGGTGTAAAGGAGCTGCCATTTAACAAGGCAGTTTATGAACGCAATGCATTGCGATCAATGTCACCTGTTTCACCAATCCCCCCAACCCATCCCTATGCCTAACCTTTCCAAAGAAATATAATGATTTCTTTTTTGCCTGGCATTCTACCACTTAAGCCTGGCTTTTTTTTGCTGGTTATTTGTGGACTTTTCTGCCTGAGCTGACTTTGAAATGAGAGCCTCCAGATCTTAGCTTTGTGAGTAACTGGAATTATAGGCTTGACTTACCAACTCAGGCCTATAACTTCTTCTAAAGTATATATTAGCTTCAAGGTAGTTCTTAGAATGAATATTGTCAAATAAAATAGAATATGCCATTATAAAGGAATAAGAAGTTCTGGAAATTGTCCTTCAAATGGTTCACAGTCCATTTTTTATCAACTAACAGTCATTTACCTTCTGGGACAATGCCCAACAACCCCTTGCCCATTTCTAGCTTATATGTCAGTGATTATTTCCGAGGATGGGAGCCGTATCGCAGCAAGGCAAGCCACATTGAAACACTCAAGAGACATGAACTAAATCACAATAGGAAGAATCACTCACTTGCAAAGACAATACCGAAAATTAATTAAGATGTCAGAAAGCAAGTAAGACATCTTTCTCTTTTCTTTCTTAGTGGAAATGCACAGATTTTCCATAATAGTGTAATCTGGTTTTGCCCACTTCCCCCTAAAATGGTGTATCTATCGTAGCAGTTCTATGGGGGAAAATGTTTGCTTTCCAAGGCAATTTTTTTCTTTTTTGTCTACACTTCAAAAAAATCTTTCATTAAAGGCTTTTGTATTTTTTCTACTTTTGAACTAGAAAATGTTATTCTTAATTGCTTTTTAGAAAATACGACAAAATAAGAACTGAGAAGTTTGAAGCCCATCTTTTTTTTTTTTTTTGGTCCAGTCGTGGGCCTGAACTCTGGGCCTGTGCGCTGTCCCTCAGCTCTTCAGCTCAAGGCTAGCACTCTACCACTGGAGCCACAGCACCACTTCTGGCTTTTTTCTTTTTGCTTATGTGGTGCTGAGGAATCGAACTCAGGGCCTCAGGCATGCAAGGCAAGCGCTCTACCACTGAGCCACCTTCCCAGCCCCTGAAGCCCATCTTTAATCAGATAAAGTACAAAATATCTTAGTATAGTAAGCTATGGATAATCTATGCAGCATTTTATTGATGCATATACTAATTTGATGATTGGGATATTTAAATAAACTCCCCAAGAATTTAGCAAGTAACAACATACATGGCCAGTATGAATACAAATTAGATTTTCCTCTAGCTTTCACATCAAAACTGAAATATACCCCCCCACACACACAAATACACAGTAGAGATAGTAGTATGAGTCAAAGACAGATAATATGTGTATGGGTTGACTTAATTTAAATTAAGTCTATACTTCATAATATCATCAAGATGGTAATACTTCTATAGGTGATAGTTAAGGTTTTTTTAATGCTGAATTTTCTGAACCAAGATGACTCACACATAAGATGTCATTACATTTTAGAGGGCATTCTTCCAGTTGCAAAAGAGGTAGAAGACACCCAGGGTGGGTTTTTAACATTGACAGCACCCATTATTGGGGAATCACATTTGGGGAGCCTAAATGGTCTTCCCTTTTCTGACCCTCAAGTTTTAAAACAACATTGATTGTATCATTGACATTCTAGCTTTAGCACATGAATTTGTCTCTTTTTCAAAAGGCACCAAATTTCCCTTCACCTCTGTCTTTAGTCATATGCTCTCTGGTAGGTGTGTTCCCTCTGCAGTAAGTTCACAGGTACTTATCTTTCAGTTATTTCTCTGCTCGAAAGTCACCATCTCCAGATATCTTTCATTGATACCACCAGACACACGAGACTTTCAGTATTATACCCACTTATGGCACTGAGTCCTTTTATTTTTTATTTTTTTTACAGCACTTAGTTTTTCAGGCACTGATTTATGTGCTTGTTTGGCTTAGAGCTATGTTTTAAATAAATAGTATTAGCATCTATACTAATTGGTGAATAGCAGTACTTGTATAAATACATCTATATATAAACACTAGTTTTAATTTTAAAAGGGTTTCTGAAATACTAATTTAAACACAGTACCAGAATAAGCCCAGAACTTGACAAATGAGTGCAATTGATTAGTGATTATGCACACCTCCAAGGAAGACCTGCTATCCCTTTCTCTTTCCTTTAAATCTGGCCTGCCCTGTTATTGCTTTGACCAAAATAGTATGGCAGAAAGCATGTGGTGTAAATTCCATTAATACCTTGAATGGTTTAACATCCATTCACCTTTAGGAAGCCAACCACTGAATAAGAAGTGAGACTATTCTGAGACAACCATTTCAAGACAAGTCCCAGTTACACAAAGAAGCTTTGGAGAAAGAGACTCATGTTGATCAACAGATACCACGGAAAATTGAGGAAGCTTATCTGGAAAGCAGTCCAGTAAGAGCAGCCCCATCCAACACCATGTGGGGCAGAAATGAACCATCTGGATAAACCCTTTCCAAGTTCCTAATCCAAAACTCATGCACAAAACCCAAAGATAATTTTAGACCACTAAATTCCAGAGATATCTAAAAGAAGCAAGAAAAGTCAATGTATGAAGAGGAAGAGCAGTTGAAGAGAGGTGATTTAGAGGAGAAAATAAATGAAGGATGTGTTCAAGAAATGTGTGTCAGCCACCTTGATGGTAGGAATTTAGGTGACAGGAATGGCGAAGCTCTCTGTAGATGCAATAGAAAGAGGCTTGCAAACTTCCCCTCTACACTGAGCAGGATGTAAGCCCCAATTTATAGAATCTTCCCTGTGATTTTATAATGGTGCTGGCAAGAAAAAAATAACATATGGGAAAACAATCTGCAGCAACAGATCACTATTAAATATAGTAAATTCTCACCAAATTTTAGCACAAGAATGTTTTCATTCAGTAGGAAAAGTTGAGCAACATTTTTGTTGTAATGAGATCTGACCCATAGAATGAGTAAATGAAAACTTCCCCAATGGTGAATGGAAGGAGAAAGAAAGAAAAGACTAATTTTTCTTGAGAAGCTCCTATTAGCAGAAAACCCAAATTTTCTTCATTTCTCCTCCTCGTTCTCATTCATTCCTCTATCATCACCAAACTGACTAACATTTGCTGAGAACTTACTATATATAAATTTTTCATCTATCACCTCTTAGGCTTTATAATGCCAAAAGATACATGTAATTGCCATTTTACAAATGAAAATTGAATAGAGCTGTGTGTATAAAAACTGGCCAATTGCACAGAGACTAAGTTGGTAGAGCCAGTGTATGAACAGAGCCATCTTAATCAGTGTCAGAGAGAAGGAAAACATGGTTTATATGTGGTCTAAGTTAATTTTACTTAATCTTCATGATAATCCTGGTTTTGTGTTTGAGCATCTGAAGCTCAGAAAGGTCAAGAAAATTATGCAATATCACATAGCTGTAGCAGGCCCAAGGTTCATACCCAGGCTGTGAACATTCTACTACTCTTAACAGATATCAGAGCAATAGAATCATAGACTTTTGAAACTAGAAGTTGGCCTGGTATAAAACTTTTATTTTATAAGAACTGAAACTCATTCTTATGAAAGTGAGTAATGAGAGTAAGGAGAAGGGAATGTCACATTTGCTCTAATTAAACCATTCTCTCAACATCTGCATTGAGCATTCAGCAGTAAAAAGGTGTGCCTGTCTGCCAAAAGCTCCTCAGACTAGCACACAATGCACACCGTTTGACAGAAGTGAAAACGGGAACAGGTGTATCTCCTTCAGCCTGGAAGACTAAGAGAAAGTTTCTTGGAAATTGTGATGCCTTGACTAAGTCTTTAAAAAGGGATTAGATACTACTTTAATTGGGCCAATCACATTCCAGGAAACAGAACATCATGTATAGATTCTCAAATTAGAATACAGGGAAGAAACCAGAATGGAAATGGAAAGTAGATGAGGTCACATTATAGGGAGTGGAGTATCTTGTAGGTCATAATAAAACATGTAGACTTCATTGTTGGTATGGAACCATTTGTGGCTTTATGATAAAAGTGTTACAGTAAGATTCAAAGTTTGGAAAAACCACTATGAACAGGACTGCTTTTAGAACAATTCTGAAAGACAAATTGTTTAGAACTAGGTGATGGAAGCACAAATGGAGAGATATGGTTGGATTTGAGCCACTTTAAGGAGAGAGAACATCTAATTTGTCACTGATTCATTATGAAAGTCAAGAAGTAAGAAAAGTGAATGATAACACACAGATTACTGGCTTTAGCAACTACTTGTAATTGGAAGAGGAATAAGAGCAATCCTGGGCATAACATGATAACATATTGACTTTGGAATGTCTATGGGAAAGCCAAACAGAATTCTTTTAGGAGTTCTGAAGCTCAAAACTGGATAGGCCAGTACCTAGCATTGGGCATTGTTGGCACCAAGTGGCAGTTTAAGGTATTAGATTCAGTTAGCTCACCTAAGGGACAAAGCAGGGAAGATTGGAAGAAAAACAACAGAAAAAGATGCAGAGACAGACAAAAGAATAAAAAAAAAACAGAGGAAATCAATACCACTAAAGCAAAGAAAGAAGATTCATAGAGTATATGTGTCTCAACGCTATGTGAAAACTGTTGTGCGCATGAGCCCGCATGAGCTGGACACATGTGATAATGCACACTTGTGGTCTCAGCATTCCAGAAATTGAGGCAGGAGGATCATATGTTCAAGGTCAGCCTGAGCTACATAATGAGTTCAAGGCCAGTCTGAGCTACACAGAGAGTAAAAAGGGGGGAAAAAAGGGGGAAAGGAATGTATTCAGTGATAGAATGTTTACTTAGTATCAAAAATTTTTTTTGTGCCAGTCCTGGGGCTTGAACTCAGGGCTGGGCACTGTTTCTGAGCTTTTTTTTTTTTTTTTTACTCAAGGCTAGCACTCTACCACTTCAGCCCCAGTGCCACTTCCAGCTTTTTCTGTTTATGTGGTACTGAGGATTTGAACCCTTGCATGTTAGGCACCACGGAGCCACATTCCCAGCCCCTAAATTTTAACTGTAGAGAATTTTTTGTTGGTACATTTACTCAGGGGTTTTTTTGACTATTTTTTTTTTTGTGTGTGTGAGAATACCGTACAGAGGAGTTACAATTACAGGGACAAGATAACGAGTACATTTCTTATCAAGCATTGTTGCCTCCTCTTTGTTTCCCCTTCCCATCTCTTCCCATACTCCCCCTTCCCATTTACTCAGTTTTAAAAGGTATTTTTCCTCAAGTTATTTCTTCTCCTACAGACATACATTTCAGTATAAAATAGAAGGCTTCTGGAAAGAATGTTAGGAACATCTCTCAGAAACTGAAAAAAAAAGTCATTATGAACGTTAAGGAACATTCTGCACATCACCATAATACACCACAAGGCTGGAAGTATATTGGCTTTAGGAACCAGGGCTCTTGTTACTCTGGAACCTCCTTGCCTCCCTGTTGACTAAGGACTCACTAAATGGAATTTTTTTTTTTTTGGTCGGTTATGGGGCTTGAACTCTGGGCTTGGGAGCTAGCTGTCCTTGTGCTCTTCAGCAAGTGCTCTACCACTAGAGCCACAGTGCCACTTCCAGTTTTCTAGTGGATTATTGGAGATAAGAGTCTCATGGACTTTCCTGCCCTGGCTGGCTTTGAACCATGAGCCTCAGAACCCAGGCCCCTGAGTAGCTAGGGTTACAGGCATGAGCCACCAGTGCCTGGCTTAAATGGAAATCTTTTATATCACTTTGTTCCACAGTAACTTTTTTTGGTAATGATTCTCATGCTGAAGCAGCCAGGATTCAGTGTCAGACCACAAATTTGTATTATGTACTATATTAGCATTTCTAGCATTTGTGATGAGCAAGAACACCATCACAGATATGTTAAAATTCAGCACATTTATATAGTGCTTTGTGCTCTTCTGGATCTCAGTCATTCTTAATGTAGTTGTAATGAGGTAGATGGAATATTGGAATATTACAATGTTCTAGGAGAGAATAATAAGCCCTAAGGAAGTAATGTTGAAAGAGTTATGAAAATTGAGAGCAGTGTCATGTTGCTTGTGCAGGAAGGGGTAAGGAAGGGAGTAAACAAAGCTTTGAGGAGCTAACAGCAGTTACTGAGTACTCACTATGACAAGTACCTTTTACCTTAGTAGAAAGACTTGAGTATTTTAAATGGAAGAATGGACATTATATACAGAAGCAGATGAACACTTTGCTATTTATTCATCATAGGGCAAAGATTCAATATTTATTTAGTATTTATATTCAGTCCAATATTCATATTGGATCTATGATTACACGTGATATTTGGGCTGTCGGCCTAAGGTCACTAGTTCTGTTGGAAAGCTTAGGACACCTGTCCAACTCTGATACTGACTTTGGACATGTGGTTTACCTTTGATAAGAAATCATGTTTGAGGTCTTCTGTTCAAATGGATAATGGATAATATTTATGGAGCATTTGCTACGCACTAAGAACTACTCCAAACAATTTTGTAAGCACTTTGTAGTATGACTTTCAAGATAGCCCTGTGATAATGGGTTCCTTATTTGCTATCTTACAGATGAGAATGAGGTTGAGGCAAAGTGCTTTTAAGTAAGATGTCTCAGATAGCACAACAAATAGCAGAGGCTGAACTTTTGTTTTTGTTTTCTTTTATTTGGTTGGTTGTGGGGCTTGAATTCTGGGCCTGGGTGCTGTCCCTGAGCTCTTCAGCTCAAGGCTCGTGCTCTACCATTAGAGCCACCGTGCTACTTCTGGTTTTCTGATAGTTAATTGCAGATAAGAGTCTCACCGACTTTCCTACCCAGGCTGGCTTTGAACTGCAAATCTCAGATCTCAGCCTCCTGAGTAGCTAGGATTATAGGTGTGAGCCACCAGCACCCCGCTAGAGTGCTGACACAGACTGGCTCCAGAAACTAGACTCTTAATTAAAGCTAAGTACACTTCTCTGTTTCCCTTTTTCTTCCCTTGGATTCTGAGGTAGAAATGAGCCAGCTGTTTTTTTTTAACCCATTTGTTTCTTATTTCTGGATGGTTATTTTCTAACCCCTCTCCAGGATTATAGCTGGGTGAACCAGCTTTTCAGACCTGACTCCTTAAATCTTTCACACATAGAGCTAAATGTTCTTTCTTTTGCTTTCAGCATGAGGAAGAAGAACATGGGGGCCCAGATACTACTGAACATAGGCTGAAGAGTTGGAACCATAACACAGAGGAAGGTTGGGTGCCTGGATATTGCTTAGAGAAGCATTCAGAATCCATTCAGAACATATGAGTTAGACTTTAAACAAACCAAACATAACCTTCTATCCGATTTGGGCTCCTATATATACTGACTCTAATCATGGTTCCTTGGGTATACTTCTGGATTTTGCACAACTTTTTCCTTAGAATTCTCATTCTTACTATCAATTACTCACACTCTAAAAATTATTCAAGGCCTAAATCAAGTCCATTTGCCTTCAAGAAGCTTTCTTCCACTCCCATCAGTTTAGTGAAAGCTTTTTTTCCTCAGATCCCTGTAGCATTTTGTTATCTAGACCTTTGTTGTGCACATATTTTAGCTTCAATTCTGCAAGCCTTCCCTCCCCTGCCCCTGGGTGAGTTTGTGAGCTCTTCAAGGTCAAGGATTATGTTTTCTTGCTTGTTCTCTGACTAGTGTGCTGTGAGAATTTTCAGTAACAATTCCTGGGCAAAGTGAACTTTAAAAAGTATTAAGTTCAATAAATTCTATTTTCCTAAGAAAAGACTTCAAAGCTGACATATGAAGGCATGTAAACTATAATTTACTGGACTTGCTGTTTTTATTATTTTTTTCAACAAAATACAGATTCTAACACTTCTTGACAACTGCTTAAAGGAGACAGATGCATGCTTATCAAATTTCAGATGGCACAGACTAGAAGTAATAAATAATGCACAAGATGACAGAATCAAAACGAGACATGCTGGAAAAGAGCAGCTAACATTAAAGAGGGATAACTATAAAATTAGATTTCTTTAAAAAACAGCTATCCAATTTCAGTATGGAAAGATCTAACTAACATCAATTTATAGGAGGAGATTTTCAGGTTTTAGTTGGTCGTTAGGCTGACAACAGCCCAGAGTGGTTTACAGGGCTCTGCTCATAGGCAGAAGGCATGGGGTGGCAGGCAAAATGTTCAGACTCCAAGGAAGCAATAGTATAAATGAAGGTTACTAGGTAGTGGCTAAATGGAAGTTAAAACGAAGCCGCAATGTCCAGTGAAATCCACAGTAAAGGGAAAACAAAGTCCTAACTTGGGCCAGCTAAACAACTGGGCAGTTTTTGCCTTTGAAACACTGATAGGAATCCTACATCTGAGGACACAATGGAGTGATTTCTGGTCATAAACTGGTACTAACAGGGCAGGCAGGGGCTTCTGTGAGTTTTGTTTTAGAAGAAGAACCTAGAAGGATTTCCTTCCTTATTTTAGTTTTGGTCTCACTCTCCAGTGTCAGAGTCAGAGCTGTCATCCACTTAGGTCTCCTTATTTCAGAAGCTGAGATATACTATCATTTGGAAATTCAAGTCAACCAGTGGGGAGAGGAAGGAAGCTACATCTCATCTTCTCTGGGCTCAGCTGGGACAATCATTCCAGGATAGAAATTCACACTTCCTAAAATCTAGGATCACAGTTCTGGCAAGAAGGCTGTAACCCAGGCCTTGGTGCTAGACCCCTGAGAAAGTGAATATAGTTATCTTAGCAGTTCAATAGAAGCCTAACATCTGGAACAAGGTCACTGTTGTCATCTGTGCTACACAGGAAGAATTGTTTCTTTTCTAGATACCATGATTTTAAAAGGATACAGGCATATTTGTGTGTATCAAAAGGAGGATTACCAGAATGTTAAACAGACTTGGAAACCAAATAGCTAGTTGCTTTCCAGTGGTTCAGACTCCAAGTCAGGAGGGAGTTAAGATGGAAGGTGAGAGATAGTGTCAGGCAGACTTAATATTAGAAAGTGTTGGATATATAAATGCCATTTTGTGAAAGAATGTAGTTGGTATTTAGGAAAGCCAGAAAGGCAGGTCTGGGACCAGTAGGATTTAAACTCAAGGTGAAGAAATTGTTTAACCCATTTAGCTCTTCAAAAATAGAATAGACTATGAGTAAACAAGGTTTAAAATGTTCATGAGTTGGGGCTTGCCTTGCATGAATGAGGCCCTGGGTTCAATTCCTCAGCACCACATAAGCAGAAAAAGCTGGAAGTGGCACTATGGCTCAAGTGGTAGAATGCTAGCCTTGAGTTGAAGAGCTGAGGGACAGTGCCCAGGCCCAGAGTTCAGGCCCTATGACTGACTAAATGAATGAATGAATAAAATACAATAAAAAATGTTCATGAGTTGATAACTACCATGCATGTTTCATCTGGAATTCAAGAACATTGGGGATAAGACAAATGAAGGGGGTTCTAAGATCTCATAAAATCTAATCTTCTATCATCTCAATAATCTTTAAGATTGTAGTATGGTCCAGATTGTGAAGGGAGAAGGGTATCCTTAGCTTATTTTTGGAGTGCATACTTTGAAGATTATTCCCTCTTAAAAAAGAAAAGAAAAAGCAATGGGCACCAGTTCCAATGCAGGTGATTATAGCTACTCAGTTGGTTGAGATCTGAGGATCAAAGTTCAAAGCCAGCATAGGCAGGGAGGCCCTTGAGACCCTTATCTTCAATTAACCAACAAAAAGCCAGAAGTGATGTTACAGCTTAAATAGTAGAGCAATAGCCTTAAGCAAAAAAGCTCAAGGACAGTGCCTAGGCACTGTCAAGCCCCAGGACAGTCCCTCCCCTGCCCCTCAGATTATTTATACTACAAAATGAGTTTTCATATCACTGTGGAACCTAGGACAGTCCCAGAAAGGTAAAGGACAGTCCCAGAAAGGTAAAGAAAAACAGATGCTCAACAGAAATTCCAGAAGTCTATATACTTATGGGAGGGGAGAGTCGTGGGGAAAGTTGTTGATACTATTTCCCAAGGACAGAAGCTATACTTGATACTGTGTGAGGTGAACACACATCTATAGTGGATATACCAGGTACTTAGAAATTGCTTTTGCTAAAAACATCGACTCTCCACTTGGGCTTGCAAATGTCCATTGGGCAACTAAAACCTGAGATGAAAATCCCACACTTCTGCTTGCATCTTGTTTGTATCTGCTCTGCCCTATTATTATCTTTTGCACCTTGGATTCCAGAAACAACAGGTCTGATGCATCTTAGGACTAAGAGCTGATACACTTCTCTCCAAATGGCTTTCTTTCTTTCTTTTTTAATTTTTAAAATTTATTGTAAAGGTCAAGTACAAAAGAGTTACAGTTACATAAGTAAGGTAGAGTACATTTCTTTTTGAACGTGTTAGCCCCTCCCCACTCCCTTGCTTCTCCACAAAAGTTCATTTCCAACACAATGTCCAGTGAGTATCACGGGTGCATTGGTTCACCCTTTGTCCCACCGTTTCTGTCATTATCCTTCCCTAAATTAGATAAGATTATATATAAAACTAGAGGTACAGAAATCAAAAGCAGTGATGACAGGGAATAAATCAAAGGAAAAGAAAAAAAGATATAACTGCAAATAGTACAATTAAAAAAACTCTTGCTTCCATTTTTTTGGAGTTCATTTCGATAAGCATCATTTTATATGGTCATATCCATGACACAATTGAGCCTTTGTGATCCTCTGCTAAGATATCCTGACATATTCTAGTTATTACAAATGAGGGAAATCATGCAGCCTATGTTTCTTTGGGCCTGGCTTACTTTCCTTAATATAATATTTTCCAAGTCTTTCCATTTCCTTATGAATGGGGTGGTGTCATTCTTTCTGATGGAAGCATAGAATTCCATTGTGTGTGTGTGTGTGTGTGTGTGTGTGTGTTTCTTGATCTATTGAAGGGCAACTGGGTTGATTTCATACCTTAGCTATCAAAAAAAACTAGTAATAACAGATGCTGACAGGGATGTAGCCAAAGGGGAATACTACTACACTGTTGGTGGGAATGTCAACTTGTTCAGCCACTCTGGAAAGCAGTATGGAGGTTCCTTAAAAGACTAACCATGGAGCTTCTCTATGACCCAGCAAATCCACACCTGGGCATTTACCCAAATGATCACCAACAAGGCCATTCTAAAGCTACCAAGGGCATTCTTATCCCAAGGACCTTGGAGATAAATCCTCAGATAAAGATCACCAGATCACAGTTTGAGGCAGTGGAGCTTTTATGTTGGGATTCTTGAAGGTGTTGTTTTTCTTCTAGAACTCTGATAACTTGGGCACCACAGGCTAGTTCCATTGCAGGCCCTGGAGACAAACGTGGCCTAATCCTATAGAATTGACTGTTTTGGAAGAAACAGACAAACAACAACAACAACAACAACAAATCCTGCTCATTTCTAGAATTTTTTTTTTTTTGGTTGGTCGTGGGTCTTGAACTCTGGGCCTGGGCACTGTCCCTCAGTTCTTCAGCTCAAGGCTAGCGCTCTACCACTTGAGCCACTGCAGCACTTCTGGTTTTCTAGTGTATATTGGAGATAAGAGTCTCATGGACTTTCTTGCTCTGGCTGGCTTCGAACCGTGGTCCTCAGATCTCAGCCTCCTGAGTAGCTAGGATTACAGGCGTGAGCCACTGGCGACCCGCCAGAGTTAATATTCTTATAGTCCTGTTTCTCGGACTCTTCTTGTGCACAGAAAGACTTTATCTCACATAGAGCAAAGGTCAATTTTGGAGACAGTTAAAAGGATGTCGATGAAAGCAGATTCTCACCTAGGAACCCAGGGAATAAGAGTGGGGAAAGAGGTCCAACTATGGGCCCACGAATGAATCATTCCCGAGCCCTAACAGTCCAGGGTAGGGCACAGGCCACGCAGCAAGTCCGCGGCGAGGGGCTGGAGGGGTGGGGAGGGTCGATGGGCGGTGTGCACCTGGTGCGGACAGAGCACGGATAGCGCTAGGTCAGGGTAGGGGTGGTTTGATTGTTAAGGTGCCCCACCCGCGCGTATTCGGGGGGGGGGTCCCTCTACTTCTAAAGCGCTCGCGATGACAACTCCTGCCCCGGTGGCCGCAAAACCCCGGAGCGCCGGAGTGGGCGCACGGGCCGGCGCCCGGAGCTCTGGGCATGCTCAGTCGCGCGGGCAGGGCTCCGGCTCCGGGCGCGAGCCGGGCTGCTGCTCCTGCACCACATTCATCCTCTGCCAAGAGCAGCAGCCGGGCGCTCTAGGCTCGGCGCGCGCTGTTCGCGGGAAGACCCAGCCGCCGCGCCGCCGCCGCCGCCGCCGCCGCCGCCGCTCGCGCCCGGACCCCCCCGCGGCAGCCCCGGAGCCATGGCTAGCCTCGGCCACCCTGCCGCCTTCGGCCGGGTCACGCACGCCGTGGTGCGGGCGCTGCCCGAGTCCCTGAGCCAGCACGCGCTGAGGCGCGCCAAGGGCGACGAGGTGGATTTCGCCCGCGCCGAGCGGCAGCACCAGCAGTACGTGGGCGTGCTGGGCAGCAAGCTGGGGCTGCAGGTGGTGGAGCTGCCGGCCGACGAGAGCCTCCCGGACTGCGTGTTCGTGGAGGACGTGGCCGTGGTGTGCGAGGAGACGGCCCTCCTCACCCGGCCCGGGGCGCCCAGCCGGAGGAAGGAGGTGAGTGCCCGCCGGGGGCCCCGCCACGCCAGGGGCGCCGCCCTCCCCTGCGCCCCCCCGCGGGCGGCCGACTGGCCGGGGCCCCGGAGGGTGGGGGGCAGCTAGTTCACAACTTCCCGTGGAGAGCCGGGAGGGCGTGTGCACGGTGTGAGCGCCCACGGGAGGGGAGGGGGGCGCAAGATCCTCGCAAGTGTGAACCTGCCCCCTCGGGCAGGTGGATGGGTCGGGGAATCCATCTCGGGAGCGTTTTTTTTCCATTTGTAGCAATTAAATGGCGAAGACCATGCCACTCTGCGTGTCTCCTGAGGAGTGGGGGCCGACGGGGGGGGTGCCCCTCAGGTGGGAGGGTGGAGTTCAGGGCCCCCTGCAGGGGTCAGCGCCAGCCGGTGACCATGACCTCCCCCCTCCCCCCAGTCCTCCCAGGTGCTCTATGCTGGACAGGAGGATGACATAACATGGCGTTGGTGCCAACAGACCTGGGCGTCCAGAGTTAGTTTTCAGTGAGTCCTGAAGAATGAATTTAAGCAGACTGTTTTGTTGATGAGCTGTGTGAAAAGTGTGTGTGAAAGAGCTGGATTACAAAAGCTGTACACACTCGCTCGCTCTCTCTCGCACATGCTCAGCTGTTTTGTGTGTGAATTTAATTATAAATGGTGGTTTACCAAGTTCCATAATTTATATTCTATATTTTTAACTTCCAGTAATGGAGAAGGGGGGGTGTGTTCTCAGTGGATAGTGACTACTTTAAGATATTGCAGCTGGTGCAAATGGCTATGATTGTTTTAAACATAATGTAGGTTAGTGGGGGAGAGACAAATAAGAGTAAAGTCGGATTTCAAAATGTCACCTGGCTCAGGATTCTTCTTACTAATGCTGGGGTCCTATAGCATTTCAAGGTGGAGGTGGTCTCTTTCATATCTAGAGGTTAAGGGGTGTGGGTTGTTGTTATTGTTGTTTGTCTATTCAGTTCACACAGGAAGTGTCTCATAGAGCTAAGTAAAATATGCTTGTCTTTACTGCTTGGATGGTGGAACCCTACAGGATCCCAAAAGAAGCATCTTCCATTTGTTTCTGAGATTATCAGCTATGTAAGCAGGAAATCAGAAGAGTAAGAGGTCTCATCCTCTTAGCCCTTTTATTTCTCGTCACCCTTTTCTATCTTTGAGTGTGTGAAACACCCTCCTCTTACTTTAACCTGATAAGGAATGTCTTCATTGTGTTCTAGGCCATATGGTAGAGCAGTGGTTTTCACTGAAAACAGTAAAAATGGGTTTCAAACCCTTTCAAAATGGTGCTCATTAGAAAAGAGTAGTTCAGTGCCCACTTGAGACTCTCACTCACTTATTCATTCATTTGATTTTATCCCTATAATAAAAGCTTCTAAATATTGGTCTTCCTGTTATAAGATGGAGCAGTGATGTGCCTGTACTTCAGTCTACGTTTGAAATATCAAAATGTGGCTTTATACTAGGATCAACCCATTGCTAAGCTGTTTCTTTTTTTGTGTGTCTCTCTTCCATTGCTAAGCAGTTTCTCTCTCTCTCTCTCTCTCCTCTCTCTCTCTCTTTCTCTCTCTCTCTCACACACACACACACTCACACACACACACACACACACACACAGATATAGGCACATTGGTCCTGTGGCTTGAACTCAGGGCCTGGGCACTGTCCTTGAGCTTTTTGCTTGAGGCTTTCACTCTATCACTTGAACCAGAGCTCCACTTCAGACATTTTGGATGGTAGTTTCTCGGAGAAAAGAATCTTGTGGACTTTTCTGCCGGGCCTGGTTTTGAACCACAATCCTCAGATCTTAGTCTCCTGAGAAACTAGGATTATAGGTGTGAGCCACTGGCTCAGGTGGGTTTTTTTGTTGTTGTTGGTGGTGGGGTTATGTTGTTGTTTTTGCTAGTCTGGGGCTTGAACTCAGGGGCTGGTCACTGTTCCCAAACTTCTTTTGCTCAAGGCTAGCACTCATCACTTGAACTACAATGCCACTTCTGGCTTTTTCTGTTTATGTGGTTCTGAGGAATTGAACCTAGGGCTTTGTGCATGTAAGGCAAGCACTTTACCACTAAGCCACCTTCCCAGCCCTACTGATGGAGTTTTGTTTTTTTATTATGCAGGAGATTGAACCTCGTGTGCATGAGAGGCAAATATTCTACCACTAAGCTATTTCCCCAATCCCAGAGGTCAACATAATATAGCAGGGGTAGGAAACCTTTTTCTGCCAATGGTCATTTGGATATTTATAACATCATTGGATAATACAATAGGATCGGTACAGGCAGACTGACAGAAAGAATCTGAGAATCATCCATATTTCTCTTGTCACATACAAATTATTTCTTGGACTTTACATTGTACTCAGGCTAGATGTTCCCTACCTCTGTTGGATAAGATTCTTAGTTTGGATCAGCTCCACCACTTCAGTTCTGTGACCTTAGGGAAATTGTCCCTTGCCTCAGTTTTGTCATCTTTGGCTTTGCATAAGACTATCTGTTGCACAGACTGGTAATAAACTTATTGATCCTCCTGAAATTCATAGTCAGAACACTTATGAATGTTGACTGTTGTTATTCACTTAACAATGATGGGTCAGGAAAAAGTGACTCTTTGAATAAGAAATGGGCTGTTCATAATGTTGTTAGTGACAGTTCTGCTTCCCAGCATAAAGGCAAGATATTTTCATGCTTTGAGTTTCATCCTAGAGTGTTATGTGCCACTGCCGTCAGCTTGGGTCTCTGTCTGATCTCACCTCAAAGCATTTTTCTTATTCCATATGATCTGGGTCACAGGATAAGGAGGCTTTTCAGTCACAGAAAGGATACCACCCATCTGTTTTGGGTAAAATGCTTCTAGAGAGCAGGGCTGTGCTGGATAATGCATTTTGAAATCTCTCAGCATCAGATTTCGAACTTTGTAGGTATTGATATTTATGAATGAATGGATGGATGGATGAATGAATAAATGAATGAAATGCTGAACAGGCAAGCTGATTATAACTTCAAGGTCCTCTTTGGATTGCGTTAATTCTTTTCTTGTCCACAGCAGCCAAAAAATTATTTTAAGATTATTATCATCAATTTCCCTGCTTCCTCTCTTCACTCTCCATTTCATTCGCACACTGTAGCCAACTTGGCCATTTTAAAACTCTGATTCTGCTGACTAAAATTCTTGCAGGGACCCCATTGAGCTTAGATAAGCTCATGGAGCTGGGCTATTTTCCTTTCCAGCTTGAACTTAATCTCTGGCCCCACTGAAGCCTCTGTCAACACTTGGCTTATGCAAGGTTCTTTCTTTCAGGCTCATCATATTATTATTGCTTTTCTGGACACGGTTTTCCTTTTTCTGGGACCTCACTCCTTCCTCCTTTCTTCCTTTTACCTGGCTGTCCTATTCATATTTCAGTTCTCAGCTAATTTGTCATTAATTGCACTGAGCTAACATTTATTGGGTACTTGCCATTTGCCACAAACAGCCAGATTTGTGATATGCATTTCATAAATGTTCGTATCACCTCTTTGAGATCAAGACACACATTACTCCTTTCGTAAAGCTGATGACACTGAGGCTTAGAGATGTTTAATACATTAGCCAAGGTTGTGAAATGGCTCCAGTGATACCCAGATTTGAACTCAGGCTTCCAGAATTCCAAAGATCTAGTCCCACCTTCCATTATTTTAGACCTTAGCTTTCCCAGCACAGGAGGATTCTCTTTTCATGAGCTCCATTAACTCTCAATACTTCCTCTTAGAGTGATATTTCTCATACCATATGGTATCTTTCTGTTTATTGCCTGTTTATCTTTCTGTGTCCCTCACTACTATGTGAAGGCAGGAATCATGTCTACATTGGTACACATTTTATCTCCAAAGTTCTTGCACACAACAGGAAAACAAAATATTTTGTTGAACAGATGTTTCCATGATTTCAGAGTTCCAAAGTTTTATTCTGGATGTTGATGGTTTATAACTTTAGCTCTCTTTCCTGAATTGTTACTATTGTTGTTTTTGCTTGTTTTTATACAAATCTTGAGCAGTTCTTTCTTAATCAAAATATTGTGCTATTTTAATGACATTTTTCTTTGGAAGAAAACTAAGAACCAAATTTAAGAAGGCACTCTAATGAAATTCCACCACCTCAGCAGCACCTCCAGAAGTTTATAGTACCTAGGCCCTGTGTCTAGAAAATTTGTTTTATTGAAGGAAACTGCAAATATAGAAAATCAGTAAATATGTGTCAATTGTTTAATAATTCTGTGTCTTAAGGATTATGAGTATTTTAATATCTTTAGTACTCTGAAAACAAATAAATGAGACTGGAAAAGTATACGATATTACAAGTGAATCCTGCTTATTTTTAGGGGGAAAATCAACTTTTAAATGCCAAGTCTTGTAAACAAATTATCTAAAAGCTGAAATAGGACATGTGACAGGCTATGAGGCTTTGGTGTTTTAAAAATTACTTAAAATTTTGTACAGATAATGCATTGCACTGTACCAAGTTCAGAAAGTGTAAGAGTTTAGTGAAAGTCTCAGCCCTAGCCGGATGTTGGTGGCTCATGCCTGAATCCTAGCTACTCAGGAGGCTGAGATCTGAGGATCACGGTTCAAAGCCAGCCCGGGCAGGAAAGTCCATGAGACTCTTTATCTCCAATTAACCATCAGAAAACTGGAAGTGGTGCTGTGGCTCAAGTGGTAGGGCACTTGCCTTGAGCTGTAGAGCTGAGGGACAGTGCCCAGGCCCAAAGTTCAAGCCCCACAACCAACCAAAAAGTCTCAGCCCTGTTTCTACTCTTTCAGCTAGTTACTTACTACTACCATGTTAAAACTCTTTCCTTCAATACCAAATAAATGATTAACTGACAAAGCTTACTTAAGCAAAATTGTGAAATGTATCCTATGTCCTTTTGCCCTTCTTTAAGAACAATTTTCTCTTTTCGCAGTTATCATGTAGTTAGTTATATGTGGAATAATTCTGTCTAGGAGAAAAACTACCAAAGCACCTTTTTACAAAGTGATAATAACTTTAATTATTCTGCCCTTGATCATTTTCATTTTTAGACACTTCTTTAGGAAGAAGACAATGAATAGCACAAAGTCATAAATCCTAGAAGAAAATTAGTCATCAAGCTGGAAGATGGGGACATAAATGGAAAGAAGTGAGCAGTATATAATTGGGTAGATAGATCTCCTTTTATTTGAAAACAGTTATTAGCACTTAGGCATTTTGGTCCTTGGTTTATTCTTTGTTCAGAAAAAAACTTGACTATTTAAGTCCCTGAGAATGGTAAACATCAGGATTGTGCTAGAAAGCAATAACTAATATATTCCAAGTTTTTGAGTGTGTGAATCCTAGAAGATGATATTATTTTTAGCTCTATTTGAAAGATAAGAGAACTGTGTTTCAGGTAACCAAGGTTAAATAACTTGACCGAGGTCACACACAAGTAATAAGTTACAGAAATGAGATTCTCATGGAAATGTAAAGGTCATTTTTTTGTTTGAAATGCTTAATGCCAGTTGAGGGTAATCCTTAGAATATTAAATAGATGCATAATAGCCTCGTGAAACCCATTTTATACCTGATAGTATACTAACTCATGTTAATTTAGCAGTTTCACTTCCCTTATGTCATAAGTGAGAAGAGATTATTTTTATTTTAGTTTTTTTAAAAACACAGTAATTTGATCATTTGTATGGCCATCCTTAATCACCTAGACATAATTTGTGCATAATTATCTCATTCACCACCAGAGTGGCTTGCTTATTTATGTACTTCTTTATTTTTCTTTTTTCTTTTATCTTTATTGAAAAGATGAAAAGATGATGAGCTGGGAGGGGGTTAAGTAAGATAATGAGTACATTTGTTTTTTAAACACTGTTATCCATCCTCATTTTTTTTCTCTTACCCCTCCCAACTCCCCTTCCTCCATCCAAGTTGCAAAGGTATTTATGTTTGTATGTATGTATTTGTTTAGTTATGTAGTTATTTAGATTTTTGCCAGTCCTAGAGCTTGAATTCTGGGCCTTGACTTTTGTGCTCAAGTCTAGAGCTCTCCTACTTGAGCCATAGCTCCACAGCTGGCTCTTTCTGTGATTAATTGGAGATAAGAATCTTATGGACTTTCCTGCCCAGGCTGGCTTCAAAATGAGATTCTTAGATCTCAGACTCCTGAGAAGCTAGGATTACAGGCATGAGACAACAGGGTCTGGCTTGTTTTATTTTTGTGATAGAGTCTTGCCATATAGACTAGGCTGGCTTTCAACTCTTGATCATCAGCCTCCTAAGTGCTGGCATTACAGATGCATATCCTAAACCATAATTAGAAGTTACTCTGTGCCCTGGGTGGAAAGGGAATGTGCCTGAGGCTGTCACATGGCAGCAAACAACAGTTCTTGATAAATCATCACCTCCAACTGGTTATAACAACTGCTCCTTGTCAGGATGTTTCTTTTTCAACTCTTCTGCGTGGCCTTGGCAATAACAGTTGGAAATTGATGTGTCTCAGAGACTGGATGTATCCAATAATGTAATTTTGAATGCCTTGAAAATGAAGAACAAAATGATGAGTGGGGAGTGACTTCTATTAGACACTATTAGCTGAAAATGAGTTTTCTGCAGAGATTCTTACAATCATTAGGGAATGATTCTAAGACTAAGAAGACAGAGCTGGATCCCTTATAACTCTGATATGCTGGAAAATTGCCTTTGCATGTATTTAAATTCTTATTAAGTTCAAATTTCTTCAAAATTAGTTTCATTAGAGTATTGGGAGGCATCTATCCACAGAAAAATCTACCTAAGACTTTGGAACATACATGTTATCCTCACTCTGCCTTGTGTTCTAAGTGTACTATTTGTGGCAATTTTATAACCCCAATATAAATTTTAAAATGCATGCTTTAAAACGAGTGCTGGTTATTATTTCTTTTGTTGTCCTCTTTTATTAACATCTATTACCACTCAGAAAGCCTCATTTTCTGAATAGCTATCTGGTATGTAACACTTTCCCTTATCAAAGGAGTATTATAATTAAAGATAAAATAACTTAAAACTTTATTGAGAAAGGATTCATTAGTATCTTATGCAGTACAGTGCATTGTTCACCCTAACAAGTATATAAATGTTTATTTGCCGTAACTGAAATCCTCTGACTTTCCATTAGAATACTCATCTGACCTTTGAAGTAAGCATTCATTGCTTTTCTCTAGCTGATATTAAATAGTCAGTCTGTCAGAATGCTTACCTCATTTCATAAGCAGACATTTTTTATCCACATAGACAAGCAGGAGTCATCTCAAGCAAACAACAAATCCCATTTTTAAATGTGTGCCATATATATATATATATATATATATATACATAAAATGCCATCCTAATTCACTTTGTCAATGTCAGTAATTTAATAATGTCTAATATCTTCCTGAAGCTGAGTGCTGAAGAAGCAGTGGCACCATGTAAAAAGAAATAAATCACCAGATTTTACACTTCTGCTTTTATAAGCCTATATTGTTCAGTCAAATATGACTACATAAGAAATTCAAATGGCAGGGTACAAAGAATTGTAAGATTGGCTTAATTTTCCCTGGAAAAATATCATGTGGACAAAAATCTCTGAATCTGAGCTGGGTGCTGGTGGCTCACACCTGTAATCCTAGCTACTCAGGAGGCTGAGATCTGAGGATCACAGTTCAAAGCCAGCCCAGGCAGGAAAGTCCTTGAGACTCTTTTTTATTGGTGGTGGGGGGTCTGGTGGTGGGGCCTGAACTCTGGGCCTGGGCGCTGTCCCTCAGCTCTTCAGCTCAAGGCTAGCGCTCTACCACTTGAGCCACAGAGCCATTTCCGGCTTTTTTCATTTTGCTTATATGGTGCTGAGGAATTGAACCCAGGGCCTCAGGCATGCAAGGCAAGTGCTCTACCACTGAGCCATCTTCCCAGCCCAGCATTTTTACTCAAGGTTAACACTCTACCAAGTTGAACCCCAGATCCATTTCTGGCTTTTTGGTAGTTAATTGAAGATAAGAGTTTCATGGACTTTCCTGCCCTGGCTGGCTTTGAACTATGATCCTCAGATTTTAACCTGAGTAGCTATGAGTAATTACAGGGATAATCTACAAGTGCCTGTCCTTTATTATATTGCTTAAGAAATATTAATGTTTTCTTACTTTGTTTAGCCCTATAAGTTATTGGTGTATTCATTATTAGGCAATCACTTTCCTCCTGGGTCCATAATTTGCCATACTAGAATGCATCATACAAACCTGACATACTGTGGTATATACATTACCTGTATTATCTGTTGTTGAGAAGGTAAGAAAAACTTAATTTCTATTTGGTGTCAAAATGTATTTTTATTCACGAATGTCTTTATCTTGGTAGTAATCAGCTCTGTATCTCATGCTAATATAATCAAGGGTTGTCTGAACTGAGAAGGCATCTGTAATTATGGTTTGAATATCCTACTTGCTACAGGAGGAGGATGGTGTCTGTCACAGCACTATGGAGGGGGGTGTGGAAGTCAGAAGACTGATTTTGATTTCTGAAATGATATTAAGAATTAATATTCGCCAGGCACCAGTGGCTCATGCCTGTCATCCTAGCTACTCAGGAGGCTGACATCTGAGGGGCGTGGTTTGAAGCCAGCCAGGGCAGAAAAGTCATTATGAGACTCTTATCTCCAATAAACTACTCAAAAAAGCTGGAAGTGGCACTGTGGCTCAAGTGGCAGAGTGCTAGCCTTGAACACATAGAGGCTCAAGGACAGCGCCCAGACCCTGAATTCAAGCCCTTCGACTGGCCAAACAGAACCCCAATGAATTAATATTTTTCTAGCTTGAAGATTCTGTTCTTTCAATGCCACTCAGGTGGTATTTAAGTGAATAGTGTAGGGTGAGAAAGGAATAACGAGATAGAAGAAATGGAGGGTTGGGGAGGTGATAATAATTTAGTAATTTACCTTCATGAGAGAGAATTGGGTTTTGATGAATAAAATATATTTGGGTTTCACACAACCCCAGACATTATATGTTCCACTTAATTAACCAATCATATAAGCACGTGTCTTGCTAATGATAATCCATTATGAGATGAAGTTGAATCTGCTAAATCTGTTTCAGAAGCTTTGTTTACTTGACCATTGACAGCATATTAAACAAGTAATTTTCCCTTATAGAGCCTTCAAATAAAATCCACTGAAATAGCATAAGACCCCATAGATCCTTGTAATTTCTGCCATCACTATCACTTCCATTAAAATTCCCCAATTGGTGTTCTTGGGTTAAATAGGAGTCAGTGGCCAGAAGAAATGGATAGCAAATGGTTATTAGGTATGTACTTGAAGTTGGATTTTCTATTTTCTGATCTTCCTAGGTAATATGTTCTTCTAAACCTTTCACATATTCTTTTCTGATGCCAAAGAAAATTGTGACTTCAAAATTTTAGTTTCCATCCCCCCAAACTGTATGAAATTTTTTTGGGGGGGGTCCGGTCGTGGGACCTGAACTCTGGGCCTGGGCGCTGTCCCTCAGCTCTTCAGCTCAAAGCTGACGCTCTACCCCTTGAGCCACAGCGCCACTCCAGGCTTTTTTTTTTCTGCTTATGTGGTGCTGAGGAATCAAACCCAGGGCCGGGCCTCATGTATGCAAGGCAAGCGCTCTACCATTGAGCCACCTTCCCAGCCCGAAATTATTATTTTTTTAATAAAGACAAAAAAGTAAGAAATACACAGTTAAGTGTGGTCTTTCATAATAATCATGATGTTAGTGGTGTACATAATAATCATGTTAGCCCAATACAATACAGACATAAAATGTAGTTTTGAAGTGTGTAGATATTCTTGTGATAAACCCAGAATTTTTTTTAAAATTCACTAATTTCAAGAAGCTGAAATTAGTGAACTGATCTTGACAGTGACAAAATAAGGTAAAGGGACCCGAGCCAAATGGTCACTGATTTCTTTGGTTTTCTCTGTTACTCTCTAACTAAATCTCTCTAGGCTTTAGCCCTTTCTAATCTCCTAAGTCTTCCAACCCATTCCAAATACATAATTAGTTAACTATGAACGAAGCACAGCTTCAAAATAAGGCTTTTTGTATCATTTACCTTTTTCTCCCCACAACTGCTCTGGACTCACTAGTGGTACATAAAATCAATTTAGTGGGTCATGACCAGACCTTTTTCTTGTGTGATAAAATTAATTTAAAATACCAGAGTATATTACTACACCATAAGGAAAATTATTATTTCATGAACCATAGGTTATTTGTGTACATTTACATTTATGTTTGTAGTGACATAGAAAATGAAATATATTTCTTACACTGAGTCGTAAAAAACAAAAACATGTGGGGCTGGGAAGGTGGCTCAGTGGTAGAGCGCTTGCCTTGCATGCATGAGGCCCTGGGTTCAATTCCTCAGCACCACATAAGCAAAAAAGAAAAAAGCCGGAAGTGGCGCTGTGGCTCAAGTGGTAGAGCGCTAGCCTTGAGCTGAAGAGCTGAGGGACAGCGCCCAGGCCCAGAGTTCAGACCAAAAAAAAAAAACGTGAAAAATTCCAAAAATCGTGAAAATCCCCTTTCAACCAGATTACACCTCTAAGCTTTTTTTATGGAAATTCTGAGGGCATGCCTGTGGGCCTGCTGGGTTCTGAGAATCATGATCAAAATCTTAGTATTATTTCCTATGCTTCTCAACTCAAGTTAAGTGATTTATTTACACTTACTAGTATTCTGTCTGCTGTGCCCTTCATAGATTAATGTAGAACATGAGGAAGAGGAAGATTGCCAGCCTCACCATTGGACCTTTTTGGGTGACATATTCTAAACTGGTTAGACTATATTGAGTTGGCTAACCATTGTTCCGCCTGAAATTCATGCTTGCATTTTTTTTTAGCATAGATTCAGCAGTGGCTGCACGCCTTGAATCCCAGGAAGTTGTTTCCAGCAGGAAGCAACAGCTTCTCTCAGGAGCTTCCAGGTGAAGTCTGTATCTCTGCTGACAGCAGAGGGCCTTGGGGTCTAATACTGTGATACTATATGATTAGTCTTGAAATGGGGATAAAAACAAAGAACACTTCTTTTGTTATTATTCAGAGAGCTCATGTCCAAACACAGAATATGCTAAAAGATAATTACAATATTTATGTCATTCTCAGATCATTGCCCAGAGGCCTGCTAATAACCTTGGCAATCACTGTTTTTCCTGTATACTCCTTCAATACTAGATAGGTAGACATTGGACCTTTATGTAAGAATGGACAAAGGAAATTTAGTCTTCTCCTTCAGGTAGCCCATTTGAGCAATATTTATCAGTGATGGTGTCCATTAAGTATGAAATATTTGAACTGAAATACAATTTGAGGTGGGCGCATATGGTTGTTTAATAATGTGTTAGCCTGACTTTTAGTGGTCACCCTGATTTCCCAAATGAGCAGCCTATTACTAAGAGTAGAGTGTACTCCCCCATACATGGGGGGAAAGAAAGAATGGAGAAAGAAAACAATGGAGATTTTGATAAGAGACATTAATGAGAGAGGCAAACTATAGCTATGACTGGGGGAAAAAAAACTGTGCTTGTAGGAAAGGACTTGGAATTTTTCAACTTAGAGCTTATAATTACATGAGAGAAAAATGGTTGATGAGGTTGTCATGTCTGTGTTGACATTATTCTTTGTGAGCACTGAACTGGATAACTGAAGCCTCAGTACTTTGCAAGAAAACTGAGGATTAATGTTTTTTTCTCAACTGGACATCACAGAATCTTCTTGGTGAGAGGGTAGAGTATTAGGGATTTAGGGTTAGTACATTTTCTTAAAGGTAAATACACAAGAACATATATGAGGTAGCCTGTTGGCCTCAGTGCAACTGAGGGCTCAATTATGATTCAGTGCACGCTCCCTGAAACACTCTCCTGGCCTGAGGTCAGTCTAATGACTGGAAATGCTGCAGATATAACAGCTACTGTTCCTTGGCCTGTTTTTAAAACACCCATATCCATGCACACAGTTTTACACACATTCTGAATCAAGTTGGTGCTAATGAAGTTCTTCAAAGATATACAGAGGAATTTGTAAGTTGTATTAGCTCAGTAGTGCTCTAGCCAGGGTTTTGGTTGTTGTTGTTTCAGTGATTTTGTTTTTTCACTGGACTCTTTCAGTCTGTGATGTCCTCCATCCATGTAAACTCCTTTTCTCTTCATTTGTTCACTGTTTTTTTTTTGGGGGGGGGGCTTTCCTGGCACTCCCTTGAGGGGAAATACAGTTCCAGAGCTTCCTTACGCTTCTCTTTCTGTCTTCTCAAGGGAATTCCTGGACTTGTCTATGCACACTGGTTCTGGATAGTTACTTTCAAATGTCAAGTTGCAGCCCATAGTGGATCATAAAACCACCATCGTGGACCAATCCATTATTTTTGTTTCTTAGTAAATGAACTGGAGTAGAATAATAGATAGCAGAATATGGTCATTACTCATAACACAGCTTCATGTGAACTTTGTTTCACACACACACACACACACACACACACACACACACGTTCCCTTTTGTTATAGGTCAAAAGGTGAAGTGTATTTTTTTTACTGTCAGTCATTATCATGACATTTGAAATTTACTTAAAAAATAACTATTTTAGTTTTTGTTACCAGTCTTTGTTGTCTGCAGCAACACAGTAGAATTTTAGCATGTGTCAAGGGCGCTTGATTTCCACTGAGGAAATGGGCAGTTTGGTCTCAGGGCAATGAACCTTTTATTACCTATTATGAAGGTATTTAATAAGGCAAATATAGGAGGTGGTAGGGAAGAGAAAAGTAGTGTAGGTGGACAGGGTCTTGGGCTCTCCCCAGTTGAATAAGCATTTTCACATATCAGGGATTGGCTTGCATTAATGCATTCAAGTAGTTCCATGCACATAGAAGAAATATGTTCATTTGTAAATCAAATTATAATGTGATTTTATAGCTCAGGATGGCAGGTGTTCAGAAAGCACAGCACTTATTATGCTCAGAATATTTTCATGTTTTCTTGACCCCAGTCTCATTCCAAATGCTTTTATTTAGCCTTCCCTTCCCTCTATTCTGTTCACCTGCAGGCCAGCCTCTTCACAGACCGATTGTCACCAGAGGTGCCAGCTCAGCACAGGTACCTCCATCAGCATCACCCCAGCATGCCTGCCTTCCAAACATCTGGGGTGGTGTATAGGTGCTGCTAAGCTGACTCAGGTGATAGACTGCCTGACTTCTGACAAGTCCTCCAGCCTTTGTGTTCTCTCCCCACCCCCTCCTTTTTTTTTGGCCAGTCCTGGGCTTGAACTCAAGGCCTGGGCACTGTCCCTGAGCTTCTTTTGTTCAAGGCTAATGTCTGCCACTTGAGCCACAGTGCCACTTCTGGCTTTTTCTGTTTACGTGGTACTGAGGAATCGAACCCAGGGCTTCATGCATCCTAGGCAAGTACTGTACCACTAAACCACATTCCCAGCCCCTTTGCTTTCTTTTCCTTTCCATGTGTCCTGAGGACTGGAAGAGGACAGCTATGAATTCAAATTGTATTTCTACTGATTATTAGCTGTGTGGCCTTGTGCAGATTGAGCTTACTTTTCATCATCTGTAAGTATTGGGGTGGTTTTGAATGCCCATGGCTTTGTTATGACAACCACATGCTATGATGTGGGTGAGTAGCAAGCAGTACCACACAGAGCAGCCTGTCCATTAGTGAGCAGTCCTCCTCTTTAAGCCGTTTTCTGCCTTTTGTCTTTCTAAAGGGCTGCCATTCAAGCCCCCATGGATTGAGGCTGTGTTTTCCTTTTTCTGTTTTTCTCTATGTAGAAGCTGGAAACTTGCATCTTTAACATTGCCTGTGGCTTGCTGGGCATTGACCCTAAGTCAGCTGGGGCAGGCACCCTGCACCTGTGCCTCCTTAAAGGCAAGTCTAGTGTGGGAATTCTACCGAATTAAGAGATAGTACTCTCTCTATAATTCTTTTTCATCCTTCTAATCTTTTTTTTGGGGGGGTGGGGCTTGAACTCAGGGCCTGGGCACTGTCCCTGAGCTGCTTTTGCTCAAGGCTAGCACTCTACCACTTAAGCCACAGTGCACTTCCAGCTTTCTCTGTGTCGTGCTACTGAGGAATCAAACCCAGGGCTTCAGGCACGCTAGGCAAGCACTCTACTTAAGTCACATTCCCCTCTAGTCTTTTGAGTGAATACTTAGAGGTTTACCTTTAAATTTACCATCTGGTATCAGACAGCTTGGACACTCCCTAGTGTCTTTACACTTAAATATATCTTCCACTGCAAAGTGGAATCCACTTTGAGGTGAGTCTTTGGTTCATTTCTCAGTTACATAATCTGGGCAATTCACAAGTTTTGGTTTTCTGTGAAATAGCTTTCTGCCTGCTTCCCAAGGATGTTGAAGATGTTTTAAGTGTTGAAGATGTTGAAGTGTTCTAAATACTGCCATGCCCTATGCAAAGGTGATAATAGTGGCAACATTAGGATGGTGGATAAATTATATATGGTGCTAATAGTAACCTTATTCATGGACTTGAGCACAGACCAGCCTTAATGATATCTCTGATGGACTAGATTTGACTAATTTTTTTAAATTTGTATTTATTCTTTATTGTGAAAATACTGTACAGAGGGGTTACAATTACATGGGCAAGATAATAAGTGCATTTCTTAGCAAGCATTGTAGCCTCCTCCTTTGTTTACCCTTCCCATCCCTTCCCATCCTCCCCCCGCCCGCCCACCCAATTTGACTAATATTTTTTGCACAGTGACTAAACTCTGACACCCATTGAAGCAGGGGTCTGATAGAAACAGGCTACACTTTCATGTTTGTTTTATGTGAGCTATTTGTGTGTATATGAGTGTGTGTGGGGGGGTATTGGGATTTGAACTCAGGGCCTAGAATGCTAGGCATTTTACCACTTGAACCACACCTCCAGCCCAGGAAGCTACAATTAGAAAGCATCCACCAACCCAAAGATTTAAATGTATTATTTATTGATGAAATGAATGTGTGCAAAGCACCTTTTGCCACCTCTCAGCACTACTTTTGTTCACTTTTAACAGGCAATTGTTGATGGTTATATATAAGCCAGATAAAATGAATGAATATATATTATGTCTGCCCTAAAGAAGCCTATAGTCTAATTAGGGACACAATTATCATTATAAATGAATGTATAGTTGTAGTAAACACTCCAAAGGAAAAAGACAACTTGCCTCACAAAGTTGTAAAAAGCTAATTAAGAAGTGTTACCTGGAAGGAGCCTGAGGACCAGCTGTTAGAGTCCCCTGGGTCTTATTCTAACAAGAGGGAAGAGTTAGCTCAGGCTTGAGAAGACCAGATTGCTTCTGCTGCCAGGAGGCATAGGCCCAGCTAGAATGTCAATACTCTCAGATTCTCAGGCTTCAATCCAGATGTCTTCTTCCGTTTCTCCCAACCAGGGCTTTGGCCCTCATTACTCTGCTATGGAATATTAGTCTTTTACTGAAATTTTGACGATAGTTTAAGTCCTTGGCTCAATACTGAGCCTTTTACTTGTAGGAAATGAGAATCTCTTGATATACCGCTAAGGAGATGCTCTGACTTTCACACTTGGTCTTAAATTAGTGATTAATTATTGCCAACTTTCGTGGTCTTTCAGGAAAGTCCTCAGCAAGGTCTCCTCATTCCATAGTAAAGACATGTCTGACAAACGGAAGTCCTAAAAACATCTGTCTCTGTGTTTTGGGCAGGCCTAGATTATATCTGCACGTTTTAGACTACTAAACAGCATCTACCATACTCTCTTATTTCCATTTCTCTCTATTTTTTTTCCTGTTTTACTAAAATAAGTCCTTGCTAACACTTCTACCTGTGAGTTCATCCTTTTGTGAGCACTTTGAAATTTTTCCACCATTTGGATCTCCTAACTTTTGTGTAGAAACTAGAAAGCTCAGGGGACCACCTCACCCCTCACCCAGTGACATTTCTGTGTCATTTTAGTTGGTAACCTGTCAACAATATAAAAACAATACCAGGCACAATATAAGCAAATTACTTAATTTCTGTGAACCTCCATTTTGATGAGGGAATTGGGATATATGTAGAGAAATAGGCTTGGAGCTGTTGTACTTACATTTAAGAGGAGGATGCTGGGCAGGGTGTCTCAGCATCTCATAGCCACACATACCAAGTCCTTTCTCTGTCATGGTGACTTGGGTAAGCCCTTGGTTCCTGACCCTACTCTTTTTAGTCTTGTTCTAGGCTGAGGACCAATGTTACCTATGTTCAAAAGAAATTAATGCATTACTCATGCTATTGTTATCTGTGCAGCAAAAGTTTTACCTAATGAATATTCTGTTTCCCTGCTGGATGAGACTAAAACCCTGCTGTTTAGTTGGTTAGGTACCAGCAGGAACAGTCTGAGCTGACTACATAATCAGCTTTTTTTGTTTGTTTGTCAGTCTTGGGGCTTGACCTCTGGGCCTGGGCGCTGTCCCTGCGCTCTTCAGCTCAAGGCTAGTGCTCTGCCACTTGAGCCACAGCACCACTTCCACATAATCAGTTTTGACTTTTGAATCCTGCAGTTTGCCTCTCTGTCCAGGACCACTATACTTCCCCCGAATGTCTTGCTTCATCTTCTCTTCACTCCAGGTACCATGCTTTCCAGAGATTCAAGTCTATTTGCATGTACTTCCACCCACAGACATGAATCTCCCTCATGCTGGGTCCAGGTTACAGGTTCATAGACGCCATCCAGTGTGACCCATTTTCCTCCTGGTTAATTCTTTTATCCACAATAAGTAGAGGTAACATCATTTATTATATACAATGTTTATTTGTGCCAGCATTTTACATCCAGCTGTCTTGGTCCTGTTCCAAACTAAGGGAAGCAGTCTTTCTATTAACAGAGAAAATAAGAGGCCCCTTAGCCAACAGGTCAGGTGGTCATTTTCATCATTTCTGTTCTTGGCCTTGTCCTAGAATCATCCCTACTTATTCCATATGTTCATGTTGTGCCTTCTTCCATTAACTGGGTTTAAATTTTGATCCTTATTTATTTATTTTGATGATTGCCAGCTGTTCAGGACCCAAAGACTGACCCCTAAAGTTTTGGAATCTGAAACTTATTGCTAGGCCCTTTGGTATTGTATTCTTCCAGCTCTCTCAATACATCTGCTTTGTGGATGTATTTGATTGAGCACCAACATGCCTCTGACGCTGTGCTAGACAAAAAGCCCCTTAAGCAGGGGCTTTTGATGCCAGTTACTATTCTGAATTTCTGCTTTGCACAGAGTTGAAATTGGCCTTGTGCTGGTGAGCCATTCTATTGACTGGCACTCAAATATAACATGTGCTTTTATGTATGTATGTATGTATTCTCTGTAGGTACCAGGGCTTGAACTCATGACCTTGCACTTTTGTTTGACATTTTGCTCATGGTTAGTGCTCTACTCCTTAACATACCTCAATTGGACATTTTACTTGGCAACTGGAGATATGAGTTTCTTGGACTTTTCTGTCTAAGCTGGGTTTGAACCTCAGTTCTAAGATCTCAACCCCCTGAGTAGCTGGGATTACAGGCTTAAGCCACCGAGTGCCTGGGCATGCTTTGATTTTTTTTTTCTTTTTTTTCTTTTTTTCTTTTTTTGTTGCTCGTGGGGCTTGAACTCTGTGCCTAAGTGTTATCCTTCAGCTCTTTAGCTCAAGACTAGTGCTCTACCACTTGAGCCATAGCACCACTTCTGGTTTTCTGGTGGTTAATTGGAGATAAGAGTCTTGTGGGCTTTCCTGCCCAGGCTGGCTTTGAACCATGATCCTCAGATCTCAGCTGCCTGAGTAGCTAGAATTACAGGCGTGAGCCACCAGTGCCCAGCTGCTTTGATTTTTTTAAAAATATGTTATTAGCTCTATCCTGTTGGGAGGTTGGGAGTAAAGTGACTTGACTAAGGTATATCCTTATTTTACTTTCCTTCTCCTTCCAGTTCTGTGGCAGCCATTGCTACTTTTCTGACATAGTTTAGTCAAGAAACTTGATTGTAGCCAGGTGCTAATGGCTGACACATGGTATCCTAACTACTTCAGAATCTGAAGTCCAGGGGATTGAGACTTAAAGCCAGCCTTGGTAGAAAAGTCTGAAAGACAGCATCTCCAAAATAACCAGCAAAAAGTAGGGCTAGAGGTCTGCTTGAATGGTAGAGTGCCAACTAAGCAAGCTTTAGGGCCTGAGTTCAAACAATGGGTTGTACAATAAAGACACTTGTTCTTCAAACTCACTAAACTGAGTTTAGTACAGTTAAGTAAAATAGCATTTGCTGGTAGAACAGTAATTTTACTGTGTTTAATGAAGCAGCTTAAAATATGATTTCTCACTGATCAAAACTGTTTTAAATTTCCTGTGTTTTGTGATAGTTTTTGTAAAAGAAAAAAATGCACATTATTGTAATTCCATAAAGTGCAGAACCAAACAAAAGAAGTAATACAAATCCTTTAGCAGGAAAGGTCATCTGTGTCCTAAAACGGAGTGGGAATATGGAGCTACTATTGGTATATAGCACATTTCTTCAGATGAAGACACTAGTCTTGTTTGTGGAATTTTTCTTCTGAATATTTGGGTTCAAGAAGACCAATAGAGAGATATTCACACATAAACAAAGGTGGGTGGTATGAGGAGGAAATTGATACTTCATAGAGCTCTAAACCACATTTTCAGAATGTCTCACTCTTAATAATAATTCCTTTCATTCTTTATCTTTTAGAACAGGGATGAATGGCAGAATAATGAGTATGCATAGGAATGATGAAACAGAAATTATGATTGGTTATCCAGGATAGCAACTTGAAAGTGATAGACCTTGCTAGTCTAACAAGAAAGGATAGTGACAGTTCTGATCACAATTGGTGGATATTCACTGCTGAACACAGGGCATTGGAAAGGTCTCAATGACTTCCTTGGGCTAATTAAGATGTGTGATGAATACAGGAATACAGCTGGCTCCTCTTGTTGATAATTATAGGGAGAAAGTAGATTCTAATATTTCCATCAAGGATTAGCCTGTTGATGAAGAAATTCAGAGGGCAAAGGCCATTGTAACATTTTGGTTAACATTTTGCATAATCTGCACTCATGAAATTTGCAATTCCTGGTTATTCACTTTCTGGCAACTCAATTTCAATCTTTAGCAAGCTTTGGAATAAAAGAAGGATTTATTGGCCTTCTAGCAAGGCTAATGATCATATTCCTGGGTTAGTGACTTTCCATTCTAGTCAAAAAACATTTTTTAGGTTGTGAATAACAGATCTAGAGGGGTCTAGAGGGAGAAGATTATATAATTAGACTCAAGTTGAAGACACACAATCATTAGGACAAAAGACATCAAAGCCAGTCCTGAACCTTAAACTCGGGGTCTGGATGCTGATCCTAGCATAAGGCTAGCATTTTGCCACTTGAGCCACAGCTTGATTTGCAGCTCTTTTTGGTGGCTAATTGAAGAGTCTCATTAACTTTCCTACCCTGGCTGGCTTCAAACCAACTTTGATCCTCAGATCTTAGCCTCCTGATTAGCTAGGATACATGTGTGAGCCACCAGCACCCAGTGGAAGAGAAATGTTAAAAACAAGAGAAAAAGGAAGGGAAAGGAAAGGAAGGGAGATTAACTGATGTGTAGCATGTAGAGCATTAAAAAATCAGTAGGACCATGGAGTCTTTTCCTTCTGCCACCTCTTCTCTCAATAGATCACCTTCATTGTATTAACTCATTCATAAGATTCTTTATGGACTACTCAGCCTCATAGGCCTATATTTTGTTGAGTCAAGCAAACAAGTTATGGATAGATGGTTAATGTTTAATACACTGAATTTGGTGTCCACTCCTATTTTAGTCAGTTTAGCTTCAAAGTGGGGGGTAGGTATGGCAAAGAACAGAATAAAAGGTCCATGGAAGTTGTTGACATTTCCACCTTGGTACCCATAAGATGTTGAAAAAAAAACACATTACGAGCAGAGGTAATTGGCTGAGCTAGGCTAACTTTTAGCTTGCTCTTTTCCTGAAAGCAGGCCAGCAGTCAGGTCCATGAGCAGAAATCACTTAGGCAGGATAGCTCAGTGTGAGTGCTTGGACTTCTAAGCATCTTCACTCAGAGACACAATAGAAAACAAGCCTAGGTGATCCAGATGTCCTAACTGGACTATAATGTTCAGTTTGGTATTCTAACAAATGATCAGAGCTGAAGAGGTCACTTAGCCATGGTAACAAACTCATCTAGCTTTAAAATATAGCATAATCTTTCCATGAAAGATTCTGTCCTTTAGGAAGGACAGAAGGATCTCTTTATCCTTACCTTCATTTGCTTTTAACATTGGCCATCTCACCTGATCTGGTATCATAGGGTATGGCTACAGACTTACAGATGTCAAAGTTTGTAAATCTCTACTCTGAAACAACTGTTGCTAACACTGAACACATCTTTGATTTTTTTACCCTCTCTCTCAACATTTAAAAATAGCCTAAGTCATGCGCCTTTGAGAATTGAGAATCATGGTTTTGTTTTGTTTTGTTTGTCAGTTGTGGGGCCTGAACTCTGGGCCTGGGCGCTGTCCCTCAGCTCTTCAGCTCAAGCCTAGCACTCTACCACTTGAGCCACAGAGCCACTTCTGGCTTTTTCTGCTTATGGTGCTAAGGAATCGAACCCAGGGCCTCATGCATGCAGGGCAAGCACTCTACCACTAAGCTAACTTCTCAGCCCTAGGAGAATCATGTTTTGAGGCTAGAACTTGCAGCAAAGTTTATGAGATGACTTCTCAACTCATCTCTAGATACAATGGCACACACCTGTCATCACAAACTATGTGGGAGACTGAGATTATGGTGCCATATGTGAGGCTGGGTGAAAACATCTGCAAGACTCCATCTCCACAAAAGGAAGCTGGATTTAGTAGCAAATACCTGCGACCCCAGTGACTACAGGAAACTTAAAGAGTAGGCAGATCTCAGTTGAAGCAGCCATCTGGGTAGAAAAGAGACTGTATAATAAAAATAATCAGTGAAAACAGTGTTGGAGGTTATGACTCACAGGGAATACAATGGCCTAGCAAGAGCACGGTCCTGGGTTCATATGCCTGTACCACAATAAACAAACAAATAATAATCTTGCTAAACTCCTGAATTCATCCTACTAAAGTTAGCTCAAAAATTCATCGTCTTGAAGCTTTCATACACTGCTAGAGTCATCTTGTCCTATATACTTTGGCCAGCACACATTACTCCACATCTTACTCACTTGCACCCATCTGTGTGAGCTTCTTCCATGGTGTTTGGTTTTGGACTTTTTACTTCTGAGCCTCAAGGACTGAATATAGTGAGTGGCTCAGAGTCTGGGCTCAGTGACTGTTAGTTGAATCAGATAAACTAATTTCAGTACAGCCATTCTACGGGGCCATCTCATAGGCAACTACTTTGGATTAGTAGGAATTGCACAGGACTTGAGGCCAGGAGGCATGTGTTTTAAGTCCAGCTTGTTCTTTATGAATGTGTGGCTTTAGCCAGATCCCCTTAAGCCCTAGTTTTCTTACATGTAAAATAAGAAAATGGTTTCTGCAGCTCAAGACTTTTGTGAAGGCGCATTGAAAAAATGTGTGTTAGAGTGTAATTTATAAGCAGAATATCATCAGATCCATCCTGATGGAATTTCAGAAAGTAATTTTCCTTAGAGGTGATCCAAGACAGATGTCTCTTTTGCTAACTGCTGCTCTACAGCAAGAATGCCACAGGATTGAAAGCTATGCTATTGGAGAATGATAAATATGAAGCATCTGGTACAGCACCAAGCACCACAGAGTCAGCCACTCAGTGCATGACAGCTGACATTACCATGTTACTACTTCTTTTTTTTGTTTTTTGATTTTATTTTTTCCAGTCGTAGGGCTTGAACTCTGTGCCTGGGCGCTGTCCCTGAGCCTCTTTTGCTCAAGGCTAGCATTCTACCACTTGAGCCACAATGCCACTTCGGGCTTTTTCTGTTTATGTGATATTGAGGAAACAAACCCAGGGCTTCATGCATGCTAGGCAAGAACTCTACCACTAAGCCACATTCGGTAGAAAATGGAATCTCCTATGTTGACTTCAAGGAAAGATGGCCTCAGAAAGGTAGTGACTTCACCCTCATCAGTTCTCTATCCCTCCATCCTTGAACATGCAACTGAGATAGTTCCCTATCAATATCCTCATCCGTTCCTGAATGCTGTGAGGGTAACTTAAGAGTTTAGAGAAGTACTGTAAAAATCTAGAAAAGTGTTGCTGTCTTCTTGAGCACAGTTTAATTCTCTTATTGTTTGTGTCTGTCAAACAATGGAGCTTCTACAGAGGATAGTGAGACATTCAAAAAGTTTGATTTGTCTTTGAGGCTGATATGCTCCTTAGACATTTGGGGTAGAGATGTACTTGGTGCCATGGAGCCTTGTTAATTTGTGAAAAGGTTTTATACTTGTGTGCTCTCTCCCCCTCCTCCTCTTTCCCTTTCCTTCTCCCTAACTCTCCCTTTTTCCTCCCCCCTTTCTGTCTCTCTCTCTATATATTTTAACCATTCTTAATTTTCCAATCTTGCTTTTTGTTGGCTTCAAATATGCTCACCAGAGTCCTGCCAGCTTCAGTTGGAAGAAATATATTTCCGAACTTAGTTGGACATTAGTTTTTTTTGGGCTCTGCCCAGATTCTTGACAGAGAAGGTAGTGTTAAGGGGGTTGATGGTGTCTAGACAGTAAAATCAGAAACTGTGTAATTTATGGTCTATTACAGACATCCACTTCCCGGATTGGAAAAAGGAAACTGGCTTTTATCTAAGGAAGTTACATTAAAAACCAAAACCCATGGGTATTTCTGACCTATGAAAAGTTGAAGCTTGAATAGTTCTACATAACATTCTCCAGCCCCTTCAAAGACAGGAATTATGGAGAATAGTACTATGTAAGGCCAGGGATGAGAAATAGACTGCCAAGTTTCAGGAGACACTTTGTAGACACAGCAATCCTTCTCAGCTACTTACCTCTGCTTAGATCCCTATAAGCTCACAGACAATTTAGGGAATTACATCTGAATTTTAAAGGGAAATTTGGAAGATGGAGAAGAGAGACTTTAACAGCAAGAAAAAGAAAAGAAAGAGAAGATGTTTAGAATTCAAAAGAATATTGAAAATTTGACTCAGGATGAAAAAAAATTAGACTTTGCCTCAAAGAAGCATGCTTTTGGTTAGGAATATAAATAATATACTAAAAAGGCTTCCATACTACAACAATATTTTATGTATTTTTGTTTATTCACTGCTCATAAACAGTAAATATTCATTAGTCTAGGAAGTAGTGAAAGGTAAAATCTTAACAAGCTAGGTAGAATTGTGCAAAACTACATGATTTTAAGGCCATGGATGTTTGTTTCATTTTGACTTTAATAGTCATCCAGATCTTCAAGTAGATTCAGTTTCTTTCAGAAAAGTATAAACTCCTCTGTGTAGACCCTATATCAAAGGTTACTATCTTCATTTTAAAACATATGAATTTATATATTTTAAATGTGCTACTTTTGTTAGCACTATGAATTAACTCTGCACCTATCAGCCTTAAAAATTACCCTTTAAAATTAAAAAGATAGGCTGGGAATGTGGCTTAGTGGTAGAGTGTTTGCCTAGCATGCATGAAGCCCTGGGTTCAGTTCCTCAGTACCACATAAACAGAAAGCCAGAAGTGGCACTGTGGCTCAAGTGGTAGAGTGCTAGTCTTGAGTGAAAGAAGCTCAGGGACAGTACTCAGGCCCTGAGTTCAAGCCCCAGGGCTGGCAAAAAAGAAAAAAAAAGAATTAAAAAGGTAGCCATCCAACTTAATAGATTACTGAGGAATTATTTTGTTATTCTCACCAAATACTAGATTTAAATTCAATAGCCAGCAGATTTTTGCCTGGGTTTTTGTAGCATTTGGTGGGTATATTGAGTTGCTTCTAAATCTTACACGAAAATCACTTTTTAAATATATAAAAACTAGACATTTTAACATTGTTTGTAAAAAAAAAAAGATGTTTTCCAATATCAGAAACTAAGAAAGAATACAGTGTATAGCATAGAGAGTGCTAATATCCATGGCACATAATATACAGTAATCTGGAGCAGCTAGAGATCCAGAGGGAAGCAATTTCCACAGCTTTGTAGCCAGCTGGCACAAAGACTTGACCATCAGAACTGCTTCAGACTCTGGGTACGTTGAACTTACTTGAACACAGTCATTCCAGTTTGAGATATTTAGAACATTGGCTTCCCAGAGTGATATTCTGTGTCTTTCCATAGTTTCAAAGTTTCAGCAAAATGCTGAAAATGGACAGGCACTGTGGGAAAATTTCAGTAAGTGGTAGATTATCTGTACAAAAGAATGCTTTGGTAATTGGCACACAGCAGAACATTACTATCACAGCACTCCTAATCATGTTTTAAAACAGACTTAGGAAAACTACAGAAATAACAAGATAAGAGTCATATTAGTTAAGCACTTACTAATTGCTCACTTAATTCTTACAGCTACGTGAATTTGATATTACCACAGTTTTTCAGATGAGTGATTTTGAATTCAGAGAAAAATAATTTGGTTGTAAATTTAGTAAAGGCTAACTTACATTCAAGTTGTCTGAATCTAAAGCTCATGCTCTTAATTAATAGTCTTGTTATTGTTTGAGTCACCACTGCAGTTTCTCATAAGACGTTAGTTACATTTTGGCCTATTCTAATCTGTTTAATAAAACTCTCCAGGTATCAACATGTCATACATCATAATGGAAGGAATCTCAGATCTGCAGCAGTATCATCCACCTTGGATGTCTGTCCATTTGATTATCAATATCAATGGCTCTAAGGCTATTCAAAGAGAGAGGAAAATTAGACATTGGGGGGGGGTCATTTCTAGTAGGCTTAGAATGGGTAGCCAGAAGTCTCATATCCAAGTTACTCTTTACAGAAACTTACAAGTCTTTTTAAACCTCCGATGCTTATTTTAATACAATTTGTGTGTGTGTGTGTGTGTGTGTGTGTGTGTATGTACATGAGAGTTTGTGTGTGTTTGTGGGAAGAGGTTTCGGGGGGGGGAGGTAAGTATGGGGGGGTGAGTGTATATATGCTGGTTCTCAGAGCCTGGGCACTGTCCCTGAGCTTTTTTGCTAAAGGCTAGTACTCTACCACTTGAGCCGCACCTCTGCTTCTGGCTTTTTGGTGGTTAATTGGAGGTAAGAGTCTCATAGACTTTTCTGCCCTGGCTGGCTTTGAACATTAATCATCAGATCTCAACCTCCGGAATAGCTAGAATTATAGGCATGAGCTATTGGCACCAGGCAATACTTGTTTATTTTAATAAAATTATAGAACTAAGACTTGGAAAGTGAAAACAAAACAATCTCAGAGGTCTCTGAAATAGAGTTTCCTCCATGTTTATCTGGATCTGTCTTCTGGTTATTTTGTGCTACATAACAATTATCTAGAGCTTAGTGCATGAAGCAAGACATTATCTAATTTGCTGATGAATCTGTGATTTGGGCAGGACTTCATGGGAATATCATGTCTCTCCTTTGCTTGATATCAGCTGGGGTAGCTTAAAGAGGAATAAGAATAATTACTTACACATCTGGCATCCTGGGGTTATCCTAGGAAAATTCAAGTAGCTGGAGGCTACTACAGCTAAGTCTTTTCAGCTTCTCTCTCTGTTTTTCTGTGGAGTCTATGTCGTCTCTCAGGAGCTTCCAGGTTCCTTCTATGGGGGCTCAGGAACCCAGTGTGGAGGGAGAGGAAGCTGCATTGCCACTGCTAGCCAGCCTTGAAGGTCATGCTTATCATTTCCCTCACTATGTTTTGTTAGAAATGGTCCATGAAGACTGGCCCAGGTTAAAAGGAAATGGACCTTTACTTTTTGTAGGCAGAATATCAAAGAATCTGTGAAATTTGAAACCACTGTGGTACCTGTGGATCTTGGTTGAATCATACTCTCTTAACATCTGCTTCAACTTTTAAGTCATAAAGCTGTCCCTGGGCAGAAAGGTGCAAAAAGTGAGAATTGTCAACAATATTTACCATTCCACAGTTGTGACCCTCACCTCTTTTCACGACCTCTCTCCCTACCAGGAGGAACTTCCCAGTCTTCCTATTACAAATCCCACCTCACCCCCACCATAATCTAGCTGATTAATTAGTCCAGAACAGCGAAGCCCAGAAATGCTGGCACCATTACCAGCACAGCCAGCAGAGCCTGGGCCAACTCTGACCAAGGTTCACACAATCTGCCAGTGTTGCCATAGCACAGGTTTTTTACTCTACCCACAATGCATTCCTTTCTTCTTGTTTTTATCAATGATATGCTACAACTTTCCCAGGATGTTTGGCCATTTTAGTACATCTTACTTCCAAGATATCTGTAATACTAAGTAACATCAGCTGCATTAATAAAAGATGTTCAATTGCCTAGAGAAGGAATGGATTCATCTACCTGGGAAGAATACAGTGGTTGCTGGGATAACAGGATTTCTTTTCTCAGACTCCCTAATATTTGTGATATATTGGAAAATATAATGCAGATCCTCAGTATTTCTCATAAGCCATCTTGTTGCCTATTTTTCTCTTGTTTGGGCAAATACATTATAAAATATAAAATGTGAATGCTGAAAGCTTCTTAGAGTTTTGAGAAATAATACGAGGTAATATTTTATGGGTTAATAAAAATTTTTAGGCTTCACAAGAACAGACCTCAGGACCAATGGAATAGAATTGAAAACCCAGAAATGAACCTACAGACCTATAGCCATCTAATCTTCGATAAGGGAGCTAAAAAAATAGAATGAAAGAAAGACTCTTCAGTAAATGGTGCTGGCAAAATTGGTTAACTACTTGTAGAAAACTAAAGCTAGATCCTTATATATCACCCTGCACCAGAATCAACTCCAAATGGATCAAAGACCTTGAACTCAAAGCAGACACCGTGAAAACATTACAGGATGGAATAGGAGAAACCCTAGGTCTCCTTGGCTCAGGCCGAAATTTTCTGAATAGAGACCCGGAAACACAACAAATAAAGAAATTTTGGACAAATGGGATTGCATGAAGTTGCAGAGCTTCTGCATGGCAAAGGACATAGCTAGCAAGATCAATAGAAAGCCCATGGATTGGGAGAAGATCTTCACTAGCCATACAATGGACAAAGGTCTCATATCTAAAATATATTTGGAACTCAAAAAATTAAATCCCCCAACAACAAATCCTCAAAGAAACAACTGCCCAACAAATAAGTGGACTAAAGACTTAAAGAGAAACTTCTCTGAAGAAGAAAGAAGGATGGCCAGTAGACACATGAAGAAATGCTCAACCTCCCTAGCCATAAAAGAAATGCAGATCAAAACAACATTAAGATACCACCTCACCCCAGTTAAAATGGCAAAAATCAAGAACTCTAATAACAACAGATGCTGGAGGGGATGTGGACAGAAAGGAACCTTACTTCATTGTTGGTGGGAGTGTAAACTTGTTCAACCACTTTGGAAAATAGTATGGAGGTTCCTCAAAAGACTCCACATAGAGCTCCCCTATGACCCAGCAATCCCACTTTTGGGCATTTACCCAAATGTTTACAAACAAGACCACACTAAAGCTACCAGTACAACTATGTTTATTGCAGCATTATTTACCATAGCTAAGATATGGAACCAATCCAGTTGCCCCTCAGTAGATGAATGGATTAAGAAAATGTGGTATATATACACAATGGAATTCTATGCCTCCATCAGAAAGAATGACATTGCCCCATTTGTTAGGAAATGGAAAGACTTGGAAAAAATTATTTTAAGTGAAGTAAGCCAAGCCCAAAAAAACATAGATCCCATGGTTTCCCTTATTTGCAATATTTAGTATACGTATGAGTCAAGCAGAAAAGGTCAGATAAGGTGATGTTAGGAAAATGAACCCTAAGATATATATTTAAATGTTTTTTTTCTTTCATACATTTGTTTCTAATGCATTTATAGGTTTTTTTTTTTTTTGTTTGTGTGTCCCTCCCCCACAGTATAACCCCTGCTTTCACTATATTTGATGTTGGTATAATTCGTGGAGGGGAAGGGGAAAAACAAGTCATTTAAATAAGGATACAGGTGGACCGGTTGCAACAATGAGATGTACAAGTTGTCATGTCGAAAACGAACTTTACAACTTTGGTGGGGGGGGGGAGGATTAGGTGGGGGGTGGGGGGAGGCTGGGAAGGGATGGAAGGGGAAACAAAGGAGGAGGCTACAATGCTTGATAAGAAATGTACTCATTATCTTGCCCATGTAATTGTAACCCCTCTGTACAATATTTTCACAATAAAAAAAATTCTTAGGCTTTTGTTTGGAATATCCTGAATATCATGTGTCCTTGAAAATGAATAATCTACAGATTGTATGGTATGAATGCCAGAGATTCTCTGCTTTGCTTTAAATCATTTATAAATTGCATGATTTAAGAGACTGAGGTTTGAAGATTTCAAGTCAAAGCCAGTCCATGAAGGAAAGTCCATGACTTCCTTATCTCCAATTAACCACCAAAAAAACTGAAGTAGAGCTAAGGCTCAAGTAGTAAAATGCTAGCTTTGAGCAAAAAAGCTCAGGGATGGCCTGGGAAAGTGGCTCAGTGGTAGAGCGCTTGCCTTGCATGCATGAGGCCCTGGGTTCGATTCCTCAGCACCACATAAGCAGAAAAAAACAGCCGGAAGTGGTGTTGTGGCTCAAGTGGTAGAGCGCTAGCCTTGAGGTGAAGAGCTGAGGGACAGCACCCAGGCCCAGAGTTCAGGCCCCTGACCGGAACCCCCCCCCCCAAAAAAAAAAAAAGCTCAGGGATAGCACCCAGGCCTTGGCAAAATAAAATAAAGTTCCAAAACTGGCAAAATTAAATAAATAACAAAATGACATAAAATATGGCACTTTATTTGTGAGGTGTAAGCATGGCCCTTCACATCTAATTATGAATGCATCATCAAATGAGAGCAGGGCCTTTTTCTGCCTTGGCAGGCTTCAAATGTTGATCATTAGATTTCAGCCTCTGGAGTAGCTAGGATTACAGGCATGAGCCACCAGAATAGAGCAAACACCAACCTTCAGGTTAACAGCCAAATGTGCCAACCAGATGTGCCACAGGGACACTAAAGTTGTTTTATTTCATTTAATTGTCTATTATTAGCTACATTTACTAACCACAAAACTATTCAAAAATTAACTTATTCAAGATTGCACACTTGAAATTGATGAAATTCTAGAATTTATTCCCTACCCCTTGCTTTTAGCCAAATACTTGTGTATAACCATTTTTCTCCATCTTATCTTAAAGATATCTTAGTAGAATAAATAGTTAGTTGCTCGATATTGGTATGAAGTAAATTTTTTTTTTTGGTCCAGTCGTGGGGCCTGAACTCTGGGCCTGGGCACTGTCCCTCAGCTCTTCAGCTCAAGGCTAGCACTCTACCACTTGAGCCACAGCGCCACTTCCGGCTTTTTTCTTTTTTGCTTATGTGGTGCTTAGGAATCGAACTCAGGGCCTCAGGCATGCAAGGCAAGCACTCTACCACTGAGTCACCTTCCCAGCCCTAAATCTTTTTTTTTTCATGTATTGTGAGGAAATTTATATAGTAAGAAGACAATGTGAACAGTAGTTTGTGCTTGCAGTTTCTATTGCATGCAGCTCAAATAAGCCTCCTAGGACTCATGCATTGACACATAACGAACATCCTTTCTTAATTGAATTGAACCCTCGGGGAAGCATTGGAATTGGTGGGAAGGCCTAGATTGTGACTGCAGAATGAGGAAAGACCCAGACTATGTCCCATTCCTCTGTGTTAATTAGAATATTTGGAGCTGAGGAATTCTTCAATGAGATGATACACTGATAGACTGAAAGAATAACTAAAAATTACATTAAGCCCAGAACCATAGCTTATATCTGTAATCCAAACTATTCAGGAAGATGAGATCTGATGATCACATTTGGAAATCAGCCTGGGGAGAAAAGTCTGTGATATTCTTATTGTCAATTAATCACCAAAACCTGGAAGTGAAGCTGTGGCTCAGAGTGGTAGAGCACAGACTTTGAGCACAAAAGCTCAGGGACAGTGCAAAGGCCTTGAGTTCAAGCCCAGGACACACACACACACACAATTATGCAAAGATACCTTTAAAAATTAAAAACCTAAAGGGTGACTGGCACTTTCCTTATCTCACATAAAGTATGCTGAAGGAAGAAATGAGAAAGCAAAGATCCACAGTGAAAACCAGAGCTCTGAAGTTAGTGGCAATGAAATGACTTTAACACAACAAAAGGTTTTTTGTTGTTGTTGTTTATTTTTGCTTGTCCTGGGGCTTAAACTCAGGGAGTGTTTGCTGTCCTTTACCTTTTTAACTCAAGGCTAGCACTCTGTCACTAGAGTCACAGCTCTACTTGTGGTTTTTTTAGTGGTTAATTGGAGATACGATGGCCCTTTTCACCTATATTTAATATTATCCTAGAATAAATGCAACAAAATGCAAAACAAAAACCGTAGTGGCTTGGAATAATGATACTTACTTCCCTCCTCTGTGTTGTACTCATTCCCCGCTGACCACCACTGAAAACATTCCCTCCCCAGGCTTTTCATGACTCTTGTCTGCCTCTGCCACTTCTCTCTCACACATGTATGACTCATGGACCATCTTCAACTTCAGCTTGTATAGTCTTCCACATCCTGCATTTCTGGCCTTCCTTACTCTGCTCTATTGCTCTTAGGACTTACACCTTGTTGAAATAATATTTCCTGATTCTACTTACTCATTGTTTTTATAGTCCACTAGCACATAAGTCCCAGTGTGTAGGGATTGATGGTCATACATATGCCTGTAAAGATGTAAGTCAATTTAGGTAGTTTGTCATCATACTCACTTTATAGCAAATGCTCAATAAGTATTCATCGAATGAATAACTATTAGAATCAAGGATGATTTGTCTTGCTAAATCATCTAATTAGAAACCCCAAGGCAATCAAGTAAAAGAATATTAAAACTGATGTGGAAATCACTTTTAAAGATCAGTAGTCATTTTATGGAGCCTCAATAGTTTGTTAATGAGCAAGTTTTGAAAGTCCTATGAAATTTTCATTGAAAAATCTGTAGCATCCACATAAAGAAAATTATAAAACTTTACATAGAACAAGTTAAAAAGATATGTATCTAAGTGACCATTACATATCAATATATGTATGAAGATTTCCATGTTTTCTAAATTAACTTACATCTTACTATTTAATGCTATAGATTTATTATTTTAAATATTTTGTTTTATAAATTTCAGTTAAATCCCTAAAGAAATGTTCCTTGGAAATTGAATTAAACATTTGCCTAAATTCAAGAATTAAGCCAGGCATGGTGGTTTATGCCTGCAATTTTAGCTAGTCAAGAATTGGCATCAGGAAGATTACAGTTTGAGGTCAGCCTTGCCAAAAATAAAAGTTCAAGAGACCCCATCGAAGCAAATTAAAAAACTGGACATGATGGTTTACACCTGTTATCCAGGCTATAGAGGATATACAAATAGGAAGATTGCAGTCCAGGCCCTAGCAGAAATGCAAGTATTTGAAATATAATGAAAGCCAAAAGAGTTGGAGTCATAGCTCAAGTGGAAGAGCATGGGCCCAGAAAACATGAAACCCTAAATTCAAACCAAATTACTACTAAAATAAAAAGAATAAGTAAAATATCTAAGCTAGTCACGTGGCTGTGGCTTGCACTTGTAATCCTAGCTACTTGGGAGGCTCTGAGAATGAAGTTTGCAGTTTGAGTCCAACCTGACACAAAAGTTCACAAGACCCCTTTTCAACCTCTAGCTGGGTTCAGTGGAATACCCTTGTCATCCTAAGCTCCGTAGGAAACTGAGATTGGGAGATTCATGGTTCCAGGCCTGACCAAGCAGAACAAAACAGAATTACATCTTTATAAAAGAAAGTTGGTGCCAGAAGTGGCGCCGTGGTTCAATTGGTTGAGTGCTAGCTGAAGAGCTGAGGGACAGCGCCCAGACCCAGAGTTCAGGCCCCACAATCAACAAAAACAAAAACAAGAGAAAGTTGGATACAGCACATGTGTCTCTCATCCATGTAACAATGAAAAGCCTAAAATAAGCAGAACCTGGTCTAGTGTCATACCCAGACAGGAAATGAGGGCCTATCTCACAAATAACCACAGAAATGTAGGGCTAGAGGCATGGTTTAGTGGTGTAGAGTACCTACCTACCAAACATGAAGTCTTGAATTCAAACTCAGTACCATCACACACAAAAAATTAGATAACATTTTAAAGGAAAGGGGGTAGTGTTTGAGTGTATGGTTGGTTAAAGGATTTCCCTTATGATATCAAAACAATCATATACTGTAAGAGTTAAATTGGTACTAATACAAGAATAGGCATAAAATTAAGAAAATACACTTACCAGTCTGGAAATGACTCGAGTGTTCATAAAATTTAATAAATGTGATCAGAGTCATCAGAAATCATTGGGACTGGTTACTTTTAACTGGGGTTTAATACAACATCAAAATACAATTTATGTGGATCAGAAGTTAAAATCATAAACAATAAGGAACATGAAAGAAGAAAAATTTTAATGATGTGCTATTAGTTTAAGAGATGGAGGAAACAGTGCAGGGCTAAGACAGAAAGAGATCAGAATTGGAAAAATCAATGAATTTGACTGTGTTTTACAATCTAACATCTCTTATTATGTTTTGATTTTAATAAAAATATTGCAAAAATATTCAATTCTTTTTTTTCAAATCCTAATCTGATCTCAATAACTAAAATAAATTATTACCTTAGATTTATGTGTATCTTTTCTACAAACTCAAATATCAAAAAAAAAATAACATTGTGGAGGGAATGGGAGAGAAAACTAGAAGAGGGTGAGGGAGGGATGACATTGTCCAAAAAGAAAAGTACCCCTTACCTTACTTATGAAACAACCTCTCTGGACATCACCTTTATAAAAATAAAACAATGAAAAAAATTTAACAAATGAGCTTTGAATTAGCTAAATCAGAAATGATCAAATATTCTGTTTCTCTTTTAACTTTAGTGTACCTAGTATTTGTCTCCATAATTAGTATAGCTTGGGCTACAAATGACACACATAGATTACATTGTTATTCATGATTTTCTGAAAGGTTACATGTGATTTTAATAATGTTCTTATAAAAGTGTAACAAAATATAAAAATGAGATTGAAAGAAATTTTCTCTATTTTTTCCAGCTTAAGAACTTACTACAGTTTATTTTTATTTTATTGTACAGAGAGGTTACAATTACATAAGAAAGGTAATGAGTAAATTTCTTGTCAGTGTTACCCCATCCCTCCTTTTTTCCTGCTATGCCCCCCACACTCCCCTCCCCTCCAACTTGTAAAGTTCATTTCCAACATAGTGTCTAGTGAGTATCACTGTTGCATTGGTTCACCCTTTGTTTCTGTGATTCCCCTTCCCTTCTCCAAATCAGATAAGCTTATATACAAGACAAAAGATATTGAAATTAGAAAACAAGACTAAGGGGAATAAACCAATGGAAAAAAAATGAAAGACAAAATAAATAACTGCAAACAGTATACACGCGTACCCACAAACACACACACACACACACACATACACACACACACACACAAACCAAAACAACCACACACACACAAAAAAAACCTCTGTTTCCATACCGTGGAAATCTTTTATTTATTTGTGTTTTTGGTGGTCATGGGGACTGACCTCGGCCTGGGTGCTGTCCCTCAGCTCTTCAGCTCAAGAGTAGCACTTGCCACTTGAGCCACAGCGCCACTTCCAGCTTTTCTTTTCCTGCTTATGTGGTGCTGAGGAACCGAACCCAGGGCCTCATGCATGCAAGGCAAGCACTTTACCACTTTACCACTGAGCCAACTTCCCAGCCCCCTGTGGAGATCATTTTGATTAGTATTTGTTTGTTTAGCCATTGAATTGCTAACAATACCATTCTTTACAATTGAATATATTGATTATCCTTCAACAGAAAATCCTAAGCATTTCCGAACTGTATTTACTTGATATACATTATTGCAGTTGTCCAGGTTGTTTCCCATTAAGAGTAGTTAGCCCTTGCCTGGTACCTGGCTCACACCTATAATCCTAGCTCCTCAGGAGGCTAAGATCTGAGAATCTTGGTTCAAAGCCATCCAGGGCAGGAAAGTCCATGAGACTCTTATCTCCAATTAACCACCAGAAAACTGGAAGTGATGCTGTGGCTCAAATGGTAGAGCATTCCCCTTGAGTTGAAGAGCTCAGGGACAGTGCCCAGGCCCAGCGTTCAAGCCCCACAACCAACCAAGAAAAAGAGTAGTTAGCCCTATAAGTACCTACCAAATTACAGAAATAACTGAAGATAGGTAGATTTCATATGGGGGGGGCAGGGGGAAGAATTCTCTCTTTCCCCAATCAAGTTCAAACCTGTACTGCTTCCTCTGCTGCTTCCTTTCTCTGAATCTGCTAAGTTGGGCCCCTTGCCAGTTCCTTGATAATATACCTCCTAATTATATCTCTTCTTGGCACCTGTGCTTTTTCATGAAAAACCACTGAATTGCACAAAGAGAACCTTAAAAACAAAATCAAAATTGAATCCTCTGTGAGTCTGTATTTAAGGAGGCTGAGGATAGACTCTTAGTTCTTTTTGTTTTTAACATAGATTGATATCATTCTGTGCAAATATCAGGTGCCATAGGACAGGTTTGGTGGTTCCAGTTTTCTCTGGACCAATAAGTTAAGGCTAGACTAAATTGAGAATTAGGAAGTTCTGGAGACTTGCTGTGGGCATTAATCCAAATCTTGAACACTTCATGCTCCTATCTTATTTTACCACAATATGCCTTCATAACAGGAAGATACTGGAATTAAAAAATGAAAAATCCTATTGACTTTTTGGTAAAATGCTATACATTTGAATCAACAGCTCAATTAACATTTAAACCTTTTTTTTCGGGGCAGGGAGGAGCCTTGAACTCTGGACCTGGGCACTGTCCCTGAGCTCTTCAGCTCAAGGTGAGCCACAGTGCCACTTCCAGTTTCCTAGTGGTTAATTGGAGATAAGAGTCTCATGGACTTTCCTGTCTGGGCTGGTTTTGAACCATGATCCTCAGATCTTAGCCTTCTGAGTAGCTAGGATTATAGGTGTGAGCCACCAGTGCCCAGCTACATTAAACCTTTTGAGGAATCTCCATACTGCTTTCCCAAGTGGTTGAACAAGTTAACATTCCCACCATTATAGTAGTGTTCCCTTTTTGCCACATCCCCACCATCGAATTGTTAGTTTTCTGACAATGGCCATTCTAACCAGGGTGAGGTATAATCTTATTGTTGTTTGATTTACATTTCTTTTATGGCCAGAGGTGTCGAACATTTCTTCATGTTTCTATTGGCCATTCTTCTTCTGAGACATTTCTGTTCAAGTCTTTAACCCTCCCTTTATTAATTGGATTGTTGTTCCTTAAGGCTTTGTTTTTGGAGGGTTGAGCTCTAAGTATATTTTTGATAGGAGGCCCTAGTCTGATGCATAGATAATAAAAATCTTGTGCTATTTCATGGGCTTTCTATTTATCTCAATAGCTATATCATTTGCTATGCAAAAACTTCAATTTGATGCAATCCCATTTATTCAGTCTTTCTTTGATTTGTTGTGATTCTGGATCTTAGGAAGTTTCAGCCGGTGCTTAGGAGCCCTAGTGTTTCCTCTACCCCCTTCCTGTAATATTTTCATGGTATTTGGCCTTATATTGAGGTCTATGGCCCATTTGGAATCGATTCTGATGCAGGGTGATACACAATTCTATGCTTCCATCAGAAAGAATGGTATTGTGCCATTTGTATGGAAGTGGAATGATTTGGAAAAAATTATACCAAGAGAAGTAAGCCAGACCCAAAGAAACCATGTGTTGCATGGTTTCCCTCATTTGTTGCAACTAGAATGTAACTATAAATCTACAAGTAAATACACTGGATGGTAAAACACAAAAAATACAATTGGATATAATAAATTATACAGGACTCTAGACATTCACACAGTGAGACCTAAGGAGGATATTCTTAAAGAGAAGATCACAAAGTCTCAATAGATACGTGCATATGATTATATATGTTTATCAAAATGAACTCCAAGAAATGGAAATGAGGGTTTTTTTTGTTATTTTACTTTTGTTGTTGTTGTTGTTTTTTGCGGGGGTGCCCGGTCATGGGGCCTGAACTCTGGGCCTGGGTGCTGTCCCTCAGCTCTTCAGCTCAAGGCTAGCGCTCTACCACTTGAGCCACAGCACCACTTCCGGCTTTTTTCTTTTTGCTTTTGTGGTGCTGAGGAATCGAACCCAGGGCCTCATGCATGCAAGGCAAGCGCTCTACCACTGAGCCACCTTCCCAGCCCCTTGTTTTTGTTTTTTTCTCCTTGTCACTGTTTTTTATTTCTGTTCATTTTGTCTTGTATGTAAGTCTGTTTTGGGGCATGCAAGGGGGTGCACAAATGGTGAGACAAAGTGAACAAATGCAACCGTGATACTCACTAGACACTACATTGAAATGAACTATTCACCTTGGGGCGGGAGGGGAGTCAGAGGGAAAAACAGGGCAGAAATGAAGGAAGAGGTGACACTGATCAAAAAGAAATGTACTCATTACCTGACTTATGTAACTGTACCCCCTCTGTAGATCACCTTTACAATGACAATATAAATAAACAAGTAAATAAACATTAGACCTTTGAAGGTAGAGAAGAAAGGCCCAAATAAGCAACTATACTTAAAGTCATTTATACTTATTTTGGAGAATATTATCATATGATCTTTTCTTGGGAAGATTTATATTCTTAATTTTGTTTAGTTTACAATGATATTAAAATAACTACATTTCCTGAGTGCAATTCAATTGTGCTTTTAAGGGATGTGATGTTCTTTCATCATTCCAAGCAGGATGGAACTCACTGGAAACAATAATTGGTCATGAATAATCCATGCAAAATTTTAAAAGATGTAACTATTTAAAACAGATATGACTATATTTAAAACCATATTGTAGCATAGGATTTTCAGTATCAGTATATTGTAACATAGGATTTTCAGTATCTCTGTATTCTTCTGGTCTTAAGACATCTTGGAATCACAGCTGTGGAGGAAATGGGGCGTTATCTCATTGATTTTGCATGAGCTAGTTGAGGACCTGTTTTTACACTGTTTTACACTTGATAGTCCACAGCAAAGGAAAATGGGAAATGAAGAGGCCCACTGTCAAGGAGTTCTCTGTGTGTTGGTGCTTTGTTTAGGTATCACAAGCCTAGATTCATTCCCTCATCTCCAGGACTGCCACTTAGGAGATCACAGTCAAGGGCTTTTGCTGGAGGACATAGACCCAAAGTGGGAATATAGCCCACACAATCTTTACAAAACTTTCTGACTCTGAAAAGTCACCTCATATTTCTTGTGACTCTTCTAAAAATACTTTTTTATTGGACTTACGAATGAACAAAATCTTTAACTATAAAACTCATCATGTTTGAGTTAACACATAGTACCCGCTGGGGATGTTAGCATAGATCAAATGCCTGAGGTTATGGGAAAGTATATCATGCTCTAAGGGCCTACCTCCTGCATTGATTCCAAAAGCATGAGAAAGTATAAGAAATGGAGGGCCACTGTGGGATCATCCGCCTTCCTTAGCCTGACCATTCTGCCTTGTTCATGAGTTTGTAATTAAACACATTTAAGGAATACTAATTAAACCTGGGGAACCAGCTTTATCTGTAGGTGCTAATAACCTGTAAGTAATAAAAGGATAGCTCCTGCAATCCATGTTGCTGACCAAGATATAACATATGTCAGTGCTTCTAAACGCTAGTGTAGAGATTTATAGATTGGAAGGTCTGTGTTTATTAGACAGATGGTTTTATCTTGAGGAGCATCCTAGTCTCCTTCAATCCATGTTACTTTTGTTCTCTCACTAACAGACAAGGAAGGTGAAGCATGTGCCCAGTGCTTTCCCTGTGTAGTTATCTAGGACTACAGCACTTCCTGGCTTCCTCAGCCCTGAGGGTTTCCTAGCCTTCTTGTCTATAGCTGTAGATTTCATCCATTGCCTTGTTTGCCTGTTTCATTTCCCCATGTTGCTATCTCTAGCCACATGGCTGTAAATCTCGGGGATGGGGGGAAGGGGGTATTGTTGGGTTGCTTGCTTGCCTTTTTTTTTTTTTCATTCATATTGGAGAAGTTTTTACCAGAAAATGGAAATCCAAAGCCAGGCACTTGTTGGCTCACACATGTAATCTTAGCTACTCAGGAGGCTAAGATCAAGAAGATCATAGTTCAAAGGCAGCCTGGGCAGAAAAATCTCAAAGACACCATTTCGAGAATGGCCAGCCAAAAGCTTGGCTGGAGTTGTGACTGGAGTGGTAAAACCAGCCAAACAAGCAAGCCAAGCAAGTGAGGGCCCTGTGTTCAAATACTTGAACTGAATTATATATAAATATATATTTATTTATATGTGTGTTGTATATTTATGCATATATATGTGTATACATATGTTATATATGTATACGCATACATATGTATATATGTGTATATAGTTGAGCATGTGTGTGTGTGTGTGTGTGCATGTGCGCTCACACACACACACACTGTTGTGGAATTTTTTCCCCAGCAGGATTCTGGTTCTCTGGAGCTAAAATGCTTGATCATCCTGAAGAAAGCACCTGATTTGGGCTATCCAGGCAAACAGGAGTAAACAGGCACCCTGTTGGTGTTACTTAGATTACTTGTCATGGATTTTCTCTACAGGAAGTTGGTAGAGAACAGGCCATTCCCACCGTCTTCTCAAATACCAGTTTACTGCCCTTGGCAACAGCCTTATGCTGTTACATAGCACCCACCTCAAACCCAATCTGTGCACATGCAATCGTATCCATCTCCTGAAGTAGTTTGGCAACCCAGAGGACCCTGAGTGGCACAGATTACTTGGGTTCTTAATATAGATAGACAACTTAGTCACCATTAAGTTGTGACTCAACTGATTAATACCACAGCTTTCTATTATATTCTCTAGCCAATTGTATTGAGATATGAGTTAGGCCCCTGTTACCTCTAATTATATTTCTCTAACCTTTGTTCAGGTCTCAGTGTTAGAGGAGGTGTTTGACAGCTGAAAGTCTGGAGCTTCTTGTGTATACCTTACTTGCTCACAGTTTTTAGGCAGACAGTTTATTAGGAGACACACAAGTGTTTATGAAATAGGACCAGAGTAATATTTTCCAATATAAAGGGTCCCTGTGGTGATGTTTTTCTGTCCCTTCTGCTTTTTCTCTTCTGTCACAGAGGAAAACTATATTTATACTGTGTATGTTTTCCCAGAGTAGCTGACAGACATGTAAACACAGCCAGTTTCAGGATCAAGTTAGAAGTTGGATGAGTATTCCTGTCTGTCCCTTTGAACTGACTTTGTATGGACTGGCAAGACACAGAAAATTTTGCACATGCTATTTCCATATAGACATCTCAGAGCTGTAAAAGTCTTGCTTGAATCCAAGTTGCCATATGAATCAATTAGAATAAAAAAAACCTAAACAAAGTTCTGTAACTATCTTGTTTCTTCTGAGGAGGCTCCTTAACACTTAGAAATCTGAAGCTTCACAATTTTAAAAAAATTATCAGAAAAGGAACAGATTTTCAGACATGCCTTTAGACAGATGTCCTTTTTTTTCTAGTTTGTTTTCCCTAGTCTCTACTAATATCTTTAAGTTCACTTAGTGAGGCAAGGAAGGAGGGACAGGACCTGGAGAATGATAAGCTCCTTAGGGCTTAGTCGAATTTGAGAGCTGTATTTTATTTTATGTATAGAAGCAAGGTAAGTGCAAGCTTGCCTTAGGTTAAGGGTGAAGCGGAAACTGGCACTGACATTAACTTTAATCCTGAGGAAGTTACATTCAAGAAGCTCTAGTCTTTCAGTTGTCAAACACTTCCTCTAACACTGAGATCTGAACATAGGTTAGAGAAGTATAATTAGAGGTAACAGAGGCCTAACTCACATCTCAATACAATTGGCTAGAGAATATAATAGAAAGCTGTGGTATTAACCAACTTAATGGCTACTAAGTTGTCTATCTATATTAAGAACCCAAGTAATCTGTGCCACTCAGGGTCCTCTGAGTTGTCCATCTGCCTTGCCAAATTATTTTTCTGAGCCTTATTTTTCACAGCTATAAAATAAGGAACTTGAGCTTAGATCACCCTTAAGCCACTAGGAGGGTTAGAAGTTTTAGACTCATTTGCTGTGCCAGGAAAATGTAATACTTTTCAACACTTTTAAGATTTCAGGTAATTTCATCTGTGGAACTGTCACAATGAAACCCTCCTTGTACAACTAATGAAATACTAAGCAATGATTTCATGTAACTCATTGGTAGGCAATGTTAATTTAGTAGAAGTTATTTGAGTAAGTTGGCAACTGGTTACCACTTACAACAGGTTACTTGATTGGGTCTTGTGTATTGTCAGGACTGCTTGAATTGTAGCTAAGCAATAAAGTAACATTTCAGTTAACATGTATTGAGGAATTTCCAAGTGTGGGATTTATGCCAACTACAATATTTTGACATCTTTAATCTGTATGACTCTACAAAGCACTTTTGTGTAAATTATTTTGATTTTTATACCCACATTGTAGAGTTGCTGGCTAATATTAATCACCATTAATCACCATTTTACAGAAAAGAAAATAGAAGCTCAGTGATATTCAAAGAATACTGTGATTTGACAACTTCAGTCTGAGTTCCAAGGAGACAAGAAATGGGATAAACAGATAATTTTATGTGGAAATTAAATAAGCCATAATAAAGGTGATGATAATAATTGTGTGTATGTGTATGTGCACCTGTGTGCTCTGGTGCTGGGGTTTGAACTCAGGGACTCCTCATGCTTTTTCACCCATGTTTCTACCTCTGGAGTCATGCTTCCACTTCCAGCTTTTTACTGGTTAATTAGAAAAGAGAGCATTTAGCTTTCTCTAAACATAAGTCCTTAAATCTTAGCCTCCTAAGCAGCTAGAATTATAGATGTGAACTATCAGTGCCTGGCATGGCTAACTTTTAATTGAGCCCCTGTTAGTTGATAGTGTGTGTGTGTGTATGTGTGTGTATTCACCAATTTAATTCTCACAATGTTCCAATGAGAAAAATTCTGACATATGCCTATTGTAGAAGTACTGATTATGATAAAAGCTCCACATGGATAGCATCTTTTTTCCCCAGTACTGCAGTTTGAATAGGTACTCAGCTATTCAGTCATGCTAGTCTTTTTGTGTGTGCACGTATGTGTGTGTGCTAGTCTTTTTTTTTTTTAATGCTGGGGCTTGAACTCAGGGGCTAAGTACTGTTCCTTAGCTTTTTCTCTCAAGGCTAGTACTCTACCACTTGAGCCAAAGATCCATGAGTCTCATGGTTTTTCCAGCCTGGGCTGGCTTTGAATCATGAACCTCAGATCTCAGCCTTCTGAGTAGCTGTGATTACAGGTATAAACAACTGCCCCCCAGCAATGTGCTAGTTATTTCTGAAATAGGGTCTCTCTTCCCAACCAGGATCATGTCTGGACTGTAGGTCTCCCATCATTAGGAGACTTTCCATGCCCAACTTCTTCTATTGAGATAGAGTTTCATGGACTTTTCTACCTAGACTGGCTTTGAACTTCCATCCTCCCAGTTTCCACCTCCTGAGTAGCTAGGTTTGCAGGTATTGGAAACTCATGCCTAGTCAGCACAGGATCTTTTAAAATCTGTTTGTTCACTTATTTGGCAGTTAGATAGAATGACTGACATAAAATGGACACTCCACAATATTTTTGATTGAATTTCTATTTTTCAGCTAGAAAAATTGAACTGTGGAATTAATTTAATTAATTAAATTACTTTCTTTAAGATTGATAAGGTAATATGAATGGATAAAAAGTTTGAACATAATCACTTTATCCACACATAATTCTTAAGACTACAAGCAGTCTTCATATTAAAAATATAAATAGGGCTAAGAGGATGGCTTAGTGGTAGAGTGCTTACCTAGCATGCATGAAGTCCTGGATTTGATTCCTCAGTACCCCATAAACAGAAAAAAGCCGGAAGTGGTGCTGTGGCTCAAGCGATAGAGTGCTAGCCTTGAGCAAAAGAAGCTCAGGGACAGTGCCCAGACCCTGAGTTCAAGCCCCAGGACTGGCAAAATAAAATAAAAATATAAACAACCCACCAATCAAAACTGTGTATATATTTTGTTTCTTTTTTTCCCCTGTTGTTGGTTTTGTCAGTTTTGGGGCCTGAACTCTGGGTCTAGGTGCTGTCCCTCAGCTCTTCAGCTCAAGGCTGGCGCTCTCCCACTTGAGCCACAGCGCCACTTCTGGCTTTTTCTGCTTATGTGGTACTGAGGAATTGAACCCAGGGCCTCATGCATGCAAGGCAAGCATTCTACCACTGAGCCACCTTCCCAGCCCTGTTGGTTGCTTTTTGTTTTTGTAGTACTGGAAGAACTGAACACAGGGCCTCAAGCTTACTAGGTAAGAGTTCTACCACTTGAAACTTGCTCCTAGTAATATACATATTTTTTGCAAATTCTTTATTGTGATTAAGTGATTACATAATTTCCCAAATTTCACAGTATTGTGGGATAGTGATACTTAGTTAAAGTCACAAACACATTCTAACTTTCATGGGGCAAATTGTCTATCATGGTCTATAACATTTATGAGTTCTATGAGCTTTGCGATACAGTTATTTCTTCCATATTGGGTGATATGTACACTTCTTTTGTTTTACACAGCATCAGCTGTTCCCTCTTTTCCACTTATTCCCTCCCTCCCATCACTGCCATTGAGTTGCTTAGTTCATTTTGGTCAATGTCCAGTGCAGCTGATGGGTCCCACTATTGTATGTTTTTCCCTGATTCCCTCTAGTTCTGTGTCGACCTCCTGGTTTCCCTCTGGTGTGCACATATATACCATATATGTGATCAGCAGCGTGGGGTTATTTAGTAGTGATTCTACTAGATGAGTGGAAGCCCTTTTTTCTTAAGTCTTGTTAATTTTGTCATATCATCTTACATTTTGAATTTAACATCCACTTATAAGGGAGACCATGTGCCATTTGTCTCTTTGCTCTTCGCTTACCTCGCTCAATATGATTTCTTCTAGCTCCATCCATTTCCCTACAAATGCCATTATTTTGTCCTTTCTAATGGCTGCATAATATTGCATTGTGTATAGATATAACAATTTTTGGATCCATTCATCTGTGGTGGGACATCTGGGTTGTTTCCATATCCTGGCTATTGTGATTAGTGCTACAATAAACATGGAGGTGCATGTGTCCTTGTAATATACATATGTTTTAGGAGAAACATAAATTAACTTTAGAAAATCCTAATTTTCTTATCCTTGGACTTAAATTCTTGCAAACAAGCATTATTTTTGTTTGTTTTTGTTTTCTGAGACAAAGTCTCACATTGTAGTCCAATGGGAATTGAAGCTCTCTTTATGGCTCAGACTCTTAAAATCCAAATCCTCCTACCTGGAACATCTCAAGTGCTGGGATTTTCAGTCATACACCACCAAACCTAGCTTGCAAAGAAATATTTGACTGATGGAAAACCTCTGACAGAATGTAGCTAGGATATATGTAATCTTTATGCATTAGTGATGATTCAGTTGTTTAACTGAATATTCTGGTGCTTCTGCTTAAGAATACATATTCTAAATGCTTCTGATATTTTGTATTGTTGTTAGCCAGGCTGCTTATCTCTAAATAGAAAATACCTTCCTAATATATTCAGGAAAGAAATAAATACAAATATCTGAGTGTGTGACTAACAGAGTGGGGATTAGAGAAAGAAAAATGCAATTTCAGGTCTGTCCAAATAAAATAATTGAGAAAAACTGAATCATCATCAGAACGGAACCTTCTTTCTTTCCTTTCCTCCTTTATTCTTTCCTTTCTTGTGTTTTTTTTCTGTGCTATAAATTGAACATAAGGCCTCTTGCACAATAAGCATGCATTTTAACCACTGAGCTTCATACCCTATACCAAGAAGATGTCTAGCTTTCAGAAATGTGGGAGTGAAAATTCAGAAGAATGAGAAGTGAGTGATTGTCTTTGAAAAGAGCAAATCTAAAACTACAGTCCTGAAGTGAGATTTTTGGTTTTAACATGAAAGAATTAAAAGTGTGAAATGTAACACCTAATTTCATCCCACAGTTTCTATCACATGAAAACTCACCTGAAAATAACTGGTAAAGAAATGATTCATTTAAGCAAGATATTTTCTGATCTCAATATTAATGGCTTTTTAGCAGAACATAGTAATGCTTTCATTAAAAAAAAAGATCCATTCTCTCCGACAAACAGCTAATGATAATAATCAACTGTTGACTGGTACTTTTCACTAATTATTTATATAATTATATAGTTATTTATATTTGCTTCTTGTTTTACAGAATATTCTAGAAAAGACAGCCAAAACTGTTTTCCTTTTCTTCTTCTTCTTTTTTTTTTATGTTGTTGTTCGTAGAACTTGAACTCTGGGCTTGGGCACGGTCCCTCAGCACTTTAGCTCAAGGCAAGTGCTCTACCACTTGAGCCACAGGGCCACTTCTGGTTTTCTAGTGGTCTATTGGAGATAAGAGTTTTACCGACTTTCCTGCCTGGACTGGCTTTGAGCAGTGATCCTCAGATCTCAGCCTCCTCAGTAGCTAGGATTACAGGCATGAGCCACCGGCGCCCGGCATCCTTTCTGTTTTTATAACTTTAGTATGATTATAAAACTAAAAAATATAGGCTCATTGGATGAAATTTAGGTAGTGTTTGATTTCTTTTTAATGCCAGTATGGGGACTTGAACTTAGGGCTTAGTACTCTGGCTCAGCTTTTTTACTCCATCCTGACATTCTGTTACTTGAGCCATTACTTCAGATTTTGCTGGTTAATTGGAGGTAAGAGTCTCTTAGATTTGCCTGTCTTGCCTGTGTTGAACTGGGATCCTTAGATCTCAGCCTCTTGAGTAACTTGGGATTACAGGCATGAAACACCAGAACCCAACTTAATTTTTAAAAATAATTTAATATCTCAAACTTGAGAGATTTCTGTTAGCATATATGTCTTGCTGGATTCTTCAGCAACTCAAAAATAAAATGAAATAAAATGATTGCTGTTTTCTATTATATTGCACAAGAACTAAAAAGAAAGAAGATTGTGGTGTCCATTTTTATATTTCACGAAGTAGAAAATAAATACTTTGATTTTCAAAGATTTTCAATTTTGTAATTGTTATAAAGGTGATGTACACAGGGGTTACAGTTACACACGTCAGGTAAAGAGTGCATTTCTTTTTAATTGTTATAAAGGTGATGTACACAGGGGTTACAGTTACACGCGTCAGGTAAAGAGTGCATTTCTTTTCATTGTTTAATTGCTATAAAGGTGATGTACACAGGGGTTACAGTTACACGCGTCAGGTAAAGAGTGCATTTCTTTTTAATTGTTATAAAGGTGATGTACACAGGGGTTACAGTTACATACATCAGGTAAAAAGTGCATTTCTTTTAATTGTTTAAGTGTTACAAAGGTGATGTACACAGGGGCTCCAGTTACATGTGTCAGGTAAAGAGTGCATTTCTTTTAATTGTTTAATTGCTACAAAGGTGATGTACACAGGGGCTCCAGTTACACGCGTCAGGTAAAGAGTGCATTTCTTTTTAATTATTATAAAGGTGATGTACACAGGGGCTCCAGTTACATGTGTCAGGTAAAGAGTGCATTTCTTTTAATTGTTTAATTGTTACAAAGGTGATGTACACAGGGGCTCCAGTTACACACGTCAGGTAAAGAGTGCATTTCTTTTGGGACAATGCCACTCCTTCCCTCACTCTCTCCTAATAATTGGATTTTCACAGCATACTTACTGGACTATATCTGCATTAACAAAGAGCTCCTTTTCTGGACTTATATGTTGACAGAGAACACCTTAGTCCCCATTCATGAAGAATAGCCAGGGTATTCAAAGACATGTCATATATCATGCTACAACTTAGTTTCATGATCCCTATGTCATCTTGATCCCAATGTTAAAAAAAAAAAGCAGCAGCCCAACTTAATTTCATTGATAAAGTTTGTCAATCAGTTAATGAAAAATGATAGCAATTCTCCATGTTCTCTTCCAGAAAATAGAAGCAGATGGAACATGTCCTAACTCATTCTATGAGGCCAATACTATCTTAATACCAAAGCCAGATAAAGACATTACAAGAAAAGCCTAAAGGGAAATGTTTCTCATTAACACAGATTTTTTTAAAATCCTCAACGGAATATTGGCAAATATACAAAAGGTAGTTGCTTTCCTATTTACCAACAATGAACATTTGGAACTAAAGAACAATGCATTTATAATGGCACCAAAAAGAAAAAGAAAAGGAAAAAAAGTCAAGTGGGCAGGAAAGGAGCAAGAGAAGGAGGAAAAGTGTAGACATAAATCTAACAGCAATAAATACAAACTTTTTATGTGGCAAACTACAAACTTCCAATAAAAGAAATTAAAAGGAGCAAAGCAACTAAAGATTCCATATTTATGGATTAGAATACTTCAAAGTCATAATGTTAATTATTATTCACATGATGTATGGATTAATAAAGTCCAAATCAAAATTATAGCAAGCTGTTTTGTAAATCTCAACAAAATGACTAAAAATGACTAAAGCATAGATAGAAAGTTATAAAACTTAGAGTAGCCAGTGTTAATTCTGAAGAACAAAGTTGGAAGATTCACACTACCTGATCTCAGTGTGGTATTGGTGAAAGAACAGGTACTTAGGTAAATGGAGCAAACAAAAATTCCAAAAATAGACTCACACAAATACAGTAAGCTGATCTTTGACAGAAAATCAAAATAATTTTATTTTATTCTGTATAGGCTACCATAACAAAATTCTAAAGTCTAGGGAACATAAAGAATAATAATAAAAAGAAATTCATAGGTCTATAGGCTGAAAGTCTGAGGTCAGAGTATTAGTATGGTTGAATTCTGGAAAAGCTTTCTTAGATTACAGGGAACTGACTTCTCACTGTATATCATGAGGCTCCACCTCATGAGTTCAAGCCTAATTATCCCCCAAGACCCCTAGCTCTAAAACCACTATATTGGAATATAAGGTTTCAACATGTGAATTTTAAAAGGATATAGTTCAGTTCATATAGCATCATTCAATAGAGAACTATTCCACAACAGTTCTAGAACAGTATGATGGACCTAAATAAAAAGTAAATCAAGCTGGAGACTGGGACCTGAAGATCACAATTCAAAGCCTGGGCAGGAAAGTCCATGACACTCTTATTTCCAATTAACCACCAAAAAAGCCAGAAATGGAGCTGTGGTTCTTCTGGTTTAACAGTTCTGATACTGCCATACATGTGCTGAAATTGAACAATTGACTCAATAAATAGCAGATGGTAGAAGCTAGTCTTCTCACATTGGGAGCTTATGGATAAGCAAGAAAAGCTAGAATGGCCCATATTGCCATGGATTAGAGTTGGAGAAAGCAGTGTGAATTCATATTTAGCTTAAAGTAGACACAGATGGTTACACATGAACGTATTTGTAGATATAGTTATATGTTAGTTATATACATAAATGTACATGCATATATATATGTTTTATATATACACACACATACATCTGTGTGTGTGTGTGTGTGTGTGTGTGTATCTCTGTAGAGAGGGCTTACAAGTAACAACACACCAGGATTAACAACCATATGTGACACCCAGGTCTTGGTTTCTAATACTACTCTCTAAGAAAAGGAACCAAAGTTCCTTGGAGAAATAGCTAATTACAGGGCTAGGGCAGGAAATGTACATGATGAGTCTGGAGTGTTCTACTATGTCTTAAAGTAAGGAGATGATGGGAGGGGGCAAAGGAGGGGAGGATGATGAGAAGGGTGCTGTCAGTTAAGATGCATTGTACTTACAAACTAATTTGTTGAATGGTAACCCCTTGCTACTATTAAAGATAATTAAAAAATGCAATTTAATAGAAGTAAAAAAAAAAGGTCCAAAACATTACTCTGCCCCATTTGTTAGGAAATGGAAAGACTTGGAAAAAATTATATTAAGTGAAGTAAGCCAGGCCCAAAGAAACATAGGTCCCATGTTTTCCCTTATTTGCAATAACTAGTGTATGTTTAAGATAATCTTACCAGACAAGCAGAAAAGCTCAAAAGCTATGTATATATGACCATATAAGATGATGCTAAGTGACATGAACCTAAGATAGGGACACAAGAGGTTTTATCTTTGTCACTGTTGTTTTTAATGTACTATCTGATTTTTTTTTGTTTCTTTTGTATATTCTTCCCCCATGGTATAGCCCCTGTTGTCACTGTGTTTGATTCAGGTGCCCTGCATCTTGTATATACATTTCTTTAATTTGGGGAACGGAAGGGAAATAACAAAATGCTGAAACAAGGATACAGGTTGACCCGTTGTAACAATGAGATGTACAAGACACTATGTTGAAAACAAACATTACAACTTTAGGGGAGGGAGGAGGGGACAGGAAAGGGATAGAGGGGAAAAACAAAGGAGGGGGTAACAGTGCTTGATAGGAAATGTACTCATTACTCATGTAACTGTAACCCCTCTCTAAAGTATCTTTACAATAAAAATATATTTAAAAATAAAAAATTAAAAATAGAAGTAAGGAAATGCTCAACAGAAACCTTACACAATGGCGAGGTTTGTCAAAGGGACATAGGAGTCCATTGAGAGAGCTGCCAGTGACCAAAATTATTTAAACAATGAAATAAAGGATTATTGGATTGTATCCTAAAGTACAGAGTAAATATACATCTATCCTTTTATAAACTAGTGACTGAATAAATACATGTGGAAAAGACAAATCTCCCATTCAGAAAGAATTGTGATCTTGAAGGAGATAGAACAAAACTCTTTATATGTGCTACACAGAGAGAGAGAGAGAGAGAGAGAGAGGGAGAGAAGTGACTTCCTCCCAAAAGTGATGCTATATGGAAAAGGGGGCCCAGAGAGCAAAGAAAGTAACTTTGTAAGGAAGAAACCTGATCATCTCAGTCAGGTGATCAAGGTGAAGATCAACAGTAAAAAGCCACGTCAACACAATATGGTTAAAACATCATGTTATCTTCATGGTGTTCAAAAAACAAACAAACCAAAACATAAAAATCAAGGAAGAAATCATCAAGTAAATGCAAAGTGAAGAATGTTCTAACAGTCTGCAGTGTGGGATTCCTTAAAACTCTCAAGGTTGTCAAAAAAATAAAGTCTGAAATTGTTATGACCAATGGGTGCTTAGGGAGACATGACTCAATACAATATGCCATCCTGCATTTGTTTCTTCTTTTCTTGATGGTTAGTCACTAACAATGTAGTACTATATAGTTTAAAAAAAAATGCCATACTCATGTTAAGATGCCAGTAATAGGAGAAACTGGTGGCATGTGTGTAAATTAACTTTGTACTTACCTCACAAATTTGTAAATCTAAAACAGTCCTAAAAACAAGGTTTATTTTAAAATGTTACCCAGACTTTCACATTGCCTCTGTCCTAAGGGCCTGTATATTATACACCTCCAGGAGACATCATTCATAGGAAATTCAGTATGGGTGGCCTCCTCTGTGAAGCTGTGCATGAGTTGGTTTTTTGATCCTCATTGGTTTGCTCTGGATGGGAAAGTTGGGCCGAATCAGCCTCTAGCTTCCTTCTTTCTTTCATTATTCTTTCTTTCTTTCTTTCTTTCTTTCTTTCTTTCTTTCTTTCTTTCTTTCTTTCTTTCTTTCTTTCTTTCTTTCTTTCTTTCTTTCTTTCTTTCTTTCTTTCTTTCTTTCTTTCTTTCTTTCTTTCTTTCTTTCTTTCTTTCTTTCTTTCTTTTTGCTTCAGAGAGAACCAGGAAAAGCACTTTCCCTCATGTTAACAGGCATCAACCCAATTGCATATGAGTAGGGGAAATAGACAGAGTCCCACTGGGGAGACTTGAATGGCTTCTCCTACAGTGGCTACGGCCTGAACTCCACACCTTCACTCACCACTGACCCCTGGTTATGGGGTACAAGCCTCAGCATGGCATGAATGATTACTGTGGACCAGGAGATGGGGGCATTGCATTAAGATCAGTGGTGGCAGCTTTTCTGAGCACATTGAAGGCTCTTCCCAACATCTGAAGACATGCTACATTTTCCTGCTTGCTTAAGCAAAGAAGCTCAAAGATAAAAAAAAAAAAAAACAAAAACTTTTGTTGCCTCTTCTGTAAACTTGGACATTTAACAGAAATATATAAATGAAATATTGAGGTCTCTCATAAAATGTGAGACCTTCTCTTGGTATTTGGTCCATAAATTATGTTCCACCAGAGGTTTAGATCATAAAGTTCCCCCATTCCAGACCAAACTAATGGTCTTTCACTTTCTGTTCTTATAAATTATAAACTCCAGATGTGTAAAATTATGTAATGAAAACCATATAAAATGAAATTTGTTTCTGAAAGAACTTCATAAATTTCTTGTTTTTTCTGGAATTTATTGGTCTTATTTTAATGGGACAGAAGAAAAATTAACCTTTCATGTTTTCACTTCTTGCTACACTGTAGGGCGACCCTGAACTGTGAAGGCAAAAAGGGAAAATGCTTTTCTTGAGCCAATGTTTTGAACAGAGGAGGTCCAGCTGCTGAGATAAGCCTCTTGCTGAACCAAATGCATGTTTTTTTGTGTGTTTGGTCTTGGATCTTATCTACACACAGCAGCAGCAACCATAATAACAAATGAAGTTCAAAGACATGCAGCCACTGTTTCAGCCTCTTACCCCCATATTTTCTAAGAGCTCTGTAGATTTAGCCATTATGGCCATCTCTAATCAAACTCTTTGAAAGCTTATCACCTGCCACCATTTCCTCCAGCCTTTCTACAGAGCAATTACTATTTGTAACCATTGGTAGAATGATGTGTGGTGTGCACATGTAGGTACTGGTTATATTACTAAGGCATCCTTTAAGGCTATCCTTTAAAGGATCTTAGCTTCTCAATTTGCTTCTAATTTTCAAATTAGAATAATTTGCGATTATTTTTCATTTGATTTCCTAAATTTACTCTTTGTGAAAGGTAGCACTTTTGTAGTGCAAGTAAATTAAATAGATGCCATGCAAATGGTATATCTCAATTAAAGATTGTTTTGTTCTTTTTTTTGTAGTGGGTAATATTACAGGTAGATGGTACTAATTGCAAAGGCTATGCTAAAGGTAGTTAATACAAAGGAATATTTTTAAGGCTTTCAGAGTTCCCTAGAATTGGATGGAATTTATAGATCAACCTTGGTTTTTCTGCAAAGAACCTGCTCAAATTCTCAGAAAATAGGCTTCCTCGATCAACTGAGTTGAGGATGGAGCCTGTCAGTATTTGAAAGGCATGGGGGTGGTGGTGTTACCAATCAAAATCGCATGATAGACAAGAAAGGGACCAGAATTCCTAGAATGCAAGCTTACTGAACCCACTTCTGTGAATGGTACTCTTGCCCAACCATGCCTAACTTCCCTCCCTACCTATCACACCATTCCAGCCCTTCACGTGCACACACACACACACACACACACACGCATGCACGCACGCACACATACTACAAGGCAGACTCATGAAGTCCTGCTGGCCAGAGCTAGCTAATGGCTGCACTTTGTGCTCCACATAGCCTTCCCGCCTAGCCACTTGGAGTTGGGTACCTCAGATTTCTTCAGGTGCCAAGAGAATCCCTTCTCTATAATCAGATTGTTTTTCAACCTGGTAATTTGATCATTTCACAGTTGGTGGGTTTCATCACAAAGGTTTCCTGAAAAACAATCAAATCAAATCCAGTGATATTCATTATGTTCCATGTAAGACTATGCTACCCAGCAAAAGTTATTGACAGGACCTTGGTTAGAAAACACCAGTTCAGCTGTCCATGTCCCTCCCAATTTGACTGCAGCACTACATTTTTAAAATAGAAACTGGAGATATCTGGGGTCTTTTTAATAAATATATATAATATTTCTAATACATAAGCACTTCTCTGCAAAAAATCAAGCTATCTAAGGTTATTTGCAGAAGGTCACAAAATCATGGTCACTTTATGTGACTATGACATTGACAACTCTTTTAGAGTAAAAGATATGTACATATGTGTATTGCTTCTTCATACCTTAAAGTACATTTTATGCAAGTATTCCCTAACATAAGCAAATACAAAACTCAAAAGTAGGAATATCAAATAATTAGGAGTTATTTTATTTGTTGCATAAAGGCTTTCATGATATAAATCATGGAAACATTTAAATTCCTATGTAAGATTCCAGAAGAATTTGATATCTTTACAAATGCATTTATATACTTTTTTTAAAAAGTTACTAAAAAGTATTGGGCTGGGATGTAGCTAAAATGTAACTTGTCTGCCATATACAAAGCTCCCGGTTTGATCCCCAGAATAAGGAAAGAGAAAGGAAGGAAGGGAGGGAGGGAGGGAGGGAGGAAGGAAGGAAGGAAGGAAGGGAGGGAGGGAGAGAGGGAGGTCTTTATATTCAGAACTATAAGAAAATGTAGATGAATAATTTAAAGAGAAATAACAAAATAAATGCTTGTGTAGTTTTTACACAGAGTGAGAAAACAAAGCTTTAAAGGCTTCTGCATATTTCAAAATCATATCACACACACAGATAACTTTTTATCTGAATTTTATGTCAATTTATTCCCTTATTTTTTCATTATAATCTAGTCATCTATGTGTTTGGTCTCAGAGTAATATAGTAATTAGTCTTGTGAATATTTGAACTTTACATAAATAGAACACTCCTTTGTATGTTTTTGTGTGACTGTCGTGTGTGTGTGAGTGTGTGTGTGTGCTGGTTCTATGGCTTGAACTCAAAATCCCTCTCTCTCTCCCCCCCCCTCTCTCTCTCTGTCTCGCATGCACACACGTGCTTTTTTGCTCAAGACTGGCACTCTACCAGTTGAGCCACATTTCCACTTCTTGCTTTTTTCCCCTGATTAATTGGAGATAAAACTCTCTCAGATTTGTCTGCCAGGGCTGGCTTGAAACTTTGATCCTCAGATCTCAGGCTCCTGAATAACTATTACAGGAATGAACTACCAGTGTCCAGATTGCTTTTGTGTGACTTACTTAACATTACTGGGTGCCCAATAGATGCAGAAAAAGCATTCGACAAGATCCAACACCCCTTCATGATGAAGGTTTTGGAAAAATTAGGAATCCATGGAACATTCCTCTATACAATAAAGGCTGTATATGACAAACCTACAGCCAGCATTATACTCAATGGTGAAAAACTAAAGCCATTTCCTCTTAACTCAGGAGCAAGACAAGGATGCCCACTCTCGCCACTCCTTTTCAATCTAGTATTAGAATGCCTAGCTACAGCAATAAGACAAGATGCAG
>NW_012267255.1:7159666-7164866 GCF_000151885.1 Dipodomys ordii | reverse complement strand
AAATGTACGCATTATCCTGCCCATGCAATTGTAACCCCTCTGTACAGTATGTTCACAAATAAAATAAAATTTAAATAAAAAAAACATTACTGGGTGCCATGTTCCAGCATATGAATATCTCCAATTTATCCATTCTACTCCTAATTTTCTGGATTGTTTCTAGTTTCCTGCTCTTATGATCAATTCTGCAATTAATATACTTCACATGTTTCCTAAACCACATGGACAAGAGACTCTCTCAGGTGTCTGTCTAGGAGTGGAGCTGAGTTATACTGTATGTAAGATTTTTAGCTACTGTATGTAAGATTTTTAGTAAGTAATTCCACAGTGTCTTGCAGAGTGGCTGTCCCTGATAATGCTCCCACAAGCAGTGTGTGATCTGGTGTCCATTGTACTGGATCCTCTCCAGTATCCCAAATTATTTAATGTTAGTTTTTTTCCATTGTGGTGGGTATGAAATGGTATCCCATGGTAGTTTTCAAACCAATAGGGTTAGATACCTTCTCATATAATTGTGGACCATTTGTATTTCCATTCACTCAGCAAATATTATTTGAATACCTCCCATGTGCCAGGAACTCTTTGGGTCTTTACAGTTACTTCTTTAAAATGCTCAAGTCTATCAATTGCCCACTTTTCTATGGAGTTGTTTTTCTTTTTGTAAAGAGTTCTTTATATGTTCCCAAGACCTCTTTTGTTCGTTGCATGTGTTTCAAAGATTTTCTCCAAGTTTGTGGCTTGTCATTTTATTCTGTGATATTTTGTAATGAACAGAAGCTCCTCATTTTAATGTGGTCAGGTCAGTCCTTTTCTAATATTGTCTTCTAACAGCTTTGGAGTTTTGGCTTTCATGTTTAAGACCTTACTTCCACTTGGAAAGTATTCTTCTATATTGTATGAGGAAACGATCTAATTTCTTTCCTTTTCTTTCTACCTATTGAAAACCTAACTCTCTTGACATTATATGCCTCTTGATCTATGACAGCCTTGATGTTTTGAGTCATTTCTCAACATATACACACGTGAATCTTTTTATGGGTTCTTCTCTATTTCTCTCTACCAGTTCCTCTATAACACTGTATTGTTAACTCATTGTAAGAAGACAAGGATAATAATTATTTTTGGAAGGTTTTTATTTTCTTTTGTTTTTTGAGTCTTGTTTTGTGACCCAGACACAAAATTATACCCATTATACTCTTCAGGCCTCAGCCTCCTGAGTGCTGAGATTATAGTCATGTGCTACCACATCCAGATTATTATTATTTTTTTTTTTTGCCGGTCATGGGGCCTGAACTCTGGGCCTGGGCACTGTCCCTCAGCTCTTCAGCTCAAGGCTAGTGCTCTACCACTGGAGCCACAGCGCCACTTCCGGCTTTTTCTGTTTATGTGGTGCTGAGGAATCGAACCCAGGGCCTCATGCTTGCAAGACATGCACTCTACCGCTGAGCTACCTTCCCAGCCCCCATCCAGATTATTTTTAAAGTCAAATATATAGTGACTTAACACATGTTATAAATTGTACATACTATTTGAGGAAATATGTTTAAGTACGTTTTTAAACAATACCTAAAATTCTATAGAAAATTAGTAAACGTCCAATGAAAATAACCAGTTTATGTCTTTGACTTGAGTTCCTACTGATGTCTAGAGAATTAAGAAATAGAGCAACTAGCTCTAATAGAGCATGGTACAACTGGCTTGTGCCTATAGTCCTAGCTACTCAAAAAAAAAACTGAGACTTGCCGGGTGCTGGTGTCTCACGCCTGTAATCCTAGCTACTCAGGAGGCTGAGATCTGAGGATTGTGGTTCAAAGCCAGCCCAGGCAGAAAAGTCTGTGAAACTCTTATTTCCAATAAACCACCAGAAAAATGGAAGTAGCACTGTAGCTCAAGTGGTAGAGCGCTCACGTTGAGCTGAAGAGCTGAGGAACAGCGCTCAGGCCCAGAGTTCAAGCCCCATGACCAAACAAACAAACAAACAAAACAAAACTGAGACCTGAGGATTACATTTTGAAGTGAACATGGATAGGGAAGTCCTGGAGACTCTTATCTCCAATTAATTACAAAAAAAAAAAAAGCCAGAAGTGGAGCTATGGCTCAAGTGGTGTGGAGTAGGACCAAAGAGGCCAAGAAGAATCTAGATGGGGCTTGCTAGATTTCTCTATTTGTCCATTACCATCAAATAACATTCTTTGGTTACATTACATTCCTTCATCCATTTTTCATCCAACACAAGAATAAAGTTTGTCTTGCTGCTTTACATCTTCATTTCTGAAGGCTTCTGTGCTGTGTAAAACATTGACTACATAGATTTGTTATGTTTTCTCCTTCCCCTTTAATCTGTTTTGTGGGTTTATGGGTTATGATGATGGAGGGAAGGTGTACCTTTCTCTCTCACCCTCTCTGAAAGCATGTAGGAAGAAATGAAACTTCTCTCATCATCACTCAGCAGTCTCTTATACAAAGATTTAATTCAGAAGGCTTGGCTTTGATAGTTTCTAATCCAGATTTGAGTTCTGGGAGATAAAATGATATAGGAAGAATAAAGACGCTTATTTGGAGCTGGGTGTTGGTAGCTCATGCTTGTAATGCTAGCTACTCAGGAGGCTGAGATCTGAAGATTGCAGTTCAAAGCCAGTCCAGGCAGGAAAGTCTGTAAGACTCTGATCTCCAATTAACCACCAAAAATCCAGAAATGGAGCTGTGGCTTAAGTGGTAGAGCACTACCTTTGAGCAAAAAAGCTCAGGGACAATACCCAGGCCCTAAGGTCAAGCCCCAGGACTGAAAAAAAGAAAGGAAAAAAAAACTTATTTGGGAAAAATATTTGGTAGAAATATCTAGAGAATTCAGTTTTCTATACCTTGCATCTATGGCATTTTTTAACTTGTTTCTTTATAAAAAAAAAAAACCATTTCCATGAAGAACAAGTGGGAAAGTCTTTTTTAACCATTTCTGAAAGAAATGTTCTTTGCTCTATTGGTCTTGGACTTTTACAGAACACTCCATTCCAGATGTCAAATTGTTTTTTCAGAAGCCTTGTTAAAGTGCCAGAGCATTAGATTTTTGAAGGCATTTCCAAAACCCAGCTGATTATCACAACACACAGGAATCCAAACTCTCAAAGCTCAGCTTTGGCTCTGAAGTATATCAACAGCTGCAAAAAATATGTGTAAAGGCGCAGGTTCATGACACTGGGATCCAATGCCCTTATATGGTAAAACCATAAGTAAATTTTCTTTCCTTTTTCGTTATCAGAGATTCAGTTCCGTTGTTTGAAGTGCACTCAACTTCTTTGATTTTATAAAAATAAAATGGGAACTTGATGACAGCAAACTGCAATAGCAAGTTCTAGTATGTATAATTACAGATTTTTAAAACTCTTCTATTAATTTTCATACCAGTGTATGAATTTTGCATACTTAAATCTAGCTATATTATGATTCCTAACATTAGTGAAGCAATAAAATATTTCATACAAGCCAGGCACTGGTGGCTCACGCCTGTAACCCTAGCTACTCAAAAGGCTGGCATCTGTGGATTGTGGTTCAAAGCTAGCTTGGGCAGGAAGGTCTGTGAGACTCCTATTTCCAATTAACCACCAGAAAAACAGAATCAAAGTGGTAGAGCACTAGCCTTGAGAAAAGCTCCCAGGCTCTGAGTTCAAGCCCTACGACTCAAAAAAAAAAAAAAAAAAACTCATACAAACTATTTCACTCTTCATTGCCTAGGGATATTATTATACTTTACCTGGATATGAAGAGAAAGAAAATCTTTTCAACCAATCATTTCATGTGGTGAAGGCAAAAAGGGAATTGGGGGGAAGAGTGGGGGAAATTTTGAGCTATACCACACAATTGAAAGTAGAAGTACAGAAGAAGAATGACTTTTAGGTGTGAACATAACCAGGTGAATGCACAGAAGCAGAAATGGGCAAGACCTTACAATTACAGGAAGATATTCTCTTCCTGAGTGAAGGGAACATTGTGATTTGTTATGGGGAACTAGCTAGAAAAGTTATCAAGTAGTACTACATGTCCTGAAAGATAAATTCAATGTGTTCTCTGTATCATCTGACAAATAGCATTAGAACATCAAGTGTGACATAGTAGACTTCATGTTCAGTGAACTCTTGTCAGAAGCAATTGAATCATGAAGATAGTTTATACAAATGAAAGACTATCCCAACCTTTAAAACAAAACCTTTCAAATGTTTTAAGTTAAATTTTTTTTAAAAAAATTGTATTTCCTGCCATTGGCTCTATGCCTAGAATTCGGTACATGTAGCAATTTTTAAAAATCATTCCTCTTTCTTCAATTGCACAAGCACATTCTACACTGATGGAATAATTCAGAAGGAAACCTTAATGATATCAGAACAGAAAATTCCTCTATGCCTGGGTAGAGTAAGGGATTCTGCTTTCAGCCCTTCCTAAATCCTTTTCTACCTATTGATGGGCTTCCATAGGGCTAAGTCTGAGATGTCAGCTGATCTTTCTGTGGTCTCTGAAGTTTCTTCCTTTTCAGAGCAGAAGGCAGCATGACTCTAAACAATACTTCTAAGGAATCAGCAGCAGCTGTCCTCCTAGGGGGCCTCGGAATGACAGTGAAGTACCTCATTTACTCTCAAATGGCTCAGCAGCCATCATTATGGCAGCTATCAGCAACTACAGATGTCTCTGTCACTGTCTTCTTATTAAAGATCCAATAGAATTAATTGCTGTCCTGGCTTCTGGATCTAGACAAATATACATTCAATGATTGTTTTGCTGAGGGGAGGGGACGTAGACATGGAAGACAGTGCCAGCCACCCAATGAGTTCATGTATTTTAGAGGAGCTAGACAAGACTTGTGCAATGCAGAAATGAGATAGCCACAGATGCCCCATCACAATCACTAGGTACTTTGTCAGGCAAATGAGCATCTTACTTCAAGCAGGTCTTTAGCCTTTCTAGTTGTTTTCCCAGTTGCATGATTTCTTCTCTTTGTCTTACCACACTTGTCATTTCTTTTTAAGATCTTCCTTTAAGCTACTTACAATAATTGTTTGACAAGTTTAATACATCTACTTCAGTAGGTTCATAACAATTTTTTGCTATTTCTTTTTTTTTTTTCTGGTCGTGGGGCCTGAACTCTGGGCCTGGGCGCTGTCCCTCAGCTTTTCAGCTCAAGGCTAGTGCTCTACCACTTGAGCCACAGCAC
>NW_012267255.1:7147772-7157886 GCF_000151885.1 Dipodomys ordii | reverse complement strand
CACCACATAAGCAAAAAGAAAAAAGCTGGAAGTGGCGCTGTGGCTCAAGTGGTAGAGCGCTAGCCTTGAGCTGAAGAGCTGAGGGACAGCGCCAAGGCCCAGAGTTCAGGCACCACAACAGGACCCAAAAAACAAACAAAAAAACCTCTCTTTTATTGCCCCTATGTGTAATTGAGAGAAGCCAATAACAAAGATGAAAAACTAATACCCATCTTCATTTCATGTGAAAAGGAGAGCAGCTGTAAAAGTTGAGGGATTTTTCTGAGGGGTTTGTGGAAACCTTTTTTTTTTTTTTAATTGGTAGTCCAATCAATATTAAATTTCTCAGGGACTAGCTGGCTGAACCCATTTATGGACATGTGGTGTTCCCTAAGAGTTCTCAAATGGAAGAAAGCAAGTCACCTACAAGTGATGAACTTTGAATTACAAAAAGCTGAGGATGAATTACAGTGAGCATTTTCAAACCAATTGAGGTCTATGCCAAAACTAAAAGGCCAATTTGAAATTGGAGGAAAAAAATGTGAAGGGATTAAGAAACAGGAAGAAAACGTTTTAACCTATCTTGCTGTATTATGCATACCAATTATCCCAGAAGTCCATAAAAATAGTTTTGATAATTTATCAAACATCAAAAATGAACCTCTTCCAAGCCCCAGAAAATCAATGTCTAAGTGTAAAATATCTGAACCTTTCTCTGTAATTTTTTTTGTCAGTCATGGGGCTTGAACTCTGGGCCTGAACACTGTCCCTGAGCTCTTCAGCTTAAGGCAAGTACTCTACCACTTGAGCCACAGTGCCATTTCCAGTTTTCTGGTGGTTAATTGGAGATAAAAATCTCACAGACTCTCCTGCTTGGGCTGGCTTTGAACTGCAATCCTCAGATCTCAGCCTCCTAAGTAGCTAGGATTACAGGTGTGAGCCACCAGTGCCCAGCCCTTTCTCTGTAATTTTTACTTGTCATTTTAAAACAATGCAATGTCAGTTTTGAAAAAAAAATTATGTGTATGCATTTCCATTTTCTCAAAGCTATCAAAAATCCTCAAAAACCCTAATGAAACATTTAAACAAACAATAAAAAGACCTCTATTATTGGGAACTCCAAATCAGCATGGTATCTTTTTTGCAAGATCCCTAATCCTATCTTCTTTTTTACTGGAATTGTAATGTCCACATCCCATTCATTGCTTCCACTGCTGGTGGGTGCACATAATTGAATTAAAGTACTTCATATGAAAATAGAATAATAGTTTTTATAAGGAAGGGAGAAGTTATATAAAATTAAATTGTTTATGTATTGTTTGTCTGATTGTTTTTATATTGTATAAATATCTAGAAAAGAGTTTGAAAGAAAATTTTCCAAATTGATAGGAGAGGTTTACTCTTGGAAAAAGAAAAGGAAAGAGTAGAAGAAATTTTTATTGTTTGTTTTTTATCACAAAAAGCAAGGGAAAAATAGAGAGAGGGAGAGGAGACAGAAAAGATGAAGTAAAGCAACCAAAAAAAAAAAAAACTTGAGCTCCTTTAAGACAGAAAATTCCCTTTTCATGCATATATTTGTCAAAGGTAAAAGAAATTAGAAAATATATCTTTGTCTAACACTAGGTAAGAAGAATTAGACTCCTTGAACTGTTTTTATTGTAGCTTCTGAAATTGTGTGTAGTGACAAAGTATAATAAATCTAAGATTCCATTTTAATCTAGAAAGTAACTCTGGGCCTGTATTAGAACAGCCATGACTTCAGTGGGGACTCAAAAGATGTGGGGTAGGATCAAAGGGAAAGAGATAGATGAATGAAATGCAGAAGAGAGGGAAAATGCAGACAAGAATCCAACATATATCCTACAAAATGGAGAAGAATAGGTAAAAATGTTGAAAAGGGTGACATTGGTCAACATGTATTCTATTTATAAGCTGCTTTGTACAATGGCAATTCCTATGTATAACAATTTAAAGACAATAATTTTAAAAATTAAAGTAATTTCTATAAAAATAATAAAAGACTGTGTGCACGTTTTTCTAATTCTAAAGAAGAAGAAATAATACATACCCTAAAAAGGATGATGGCGGAAACTAATGACAGATGTAAGCAAAACAAGTGAACTATTGAATTTTATATGAATATAAGCTAGAATATTCTACTATACTATCAGTATATATCTATGTAGTGACACTGGGTAACTCACATGTTGTTTACCAATTTTAAATGTGCAAATTCTTATTTGGGGTAATCTGGAAAAATCCTTGGGTCAATATTACAAGGAACTAACAATCAGTTCTTTCAGTTTTAGATTCTAAAAATCCTCCTTTCAGATTTAAATTGAATAGACACAACCATTATTTTTAGTGCTTAAAAACACAGTGGTGTCCCCTTGGAAATCTCTGATTAGTAGTGTGATTGCCTAATTAGGTGAAAAATGATCATCTAAGAAAGTCTATCAATAGTTATAAAAGCAAGTTATTATAATTCAAGCATATTTCCAGATGCCAGTGAATTGCTGGAAAGCTGAAAGTTTAACTTTCCACTCTGATAGAGTTTTAAAAGAGGTCAGGGTACGTTTTACCATAGTGTCTAGCAATGTGAGTTTATTCAGACCTTTTGGCAGACATTCCTGCACATTCAAGCGAAATCAATGAATCATCTATTGTTGGCCAGCTCTACTCTCAGTTGCTAAGAGATTTTTCAAGCACACTAACGTTTTATTCTACATGATCTGTAGAAAGGGCAAAATGTATTGCATTTTAAAATGTCTCATCTTTCCTAAATTACTAATTAAACCTTTGCCCAGAGTTTTAATTTGGAAGGAATGGGGAAAATCTATGTGTAGTTGGAGGACTTCCTGCTTGGGAAAAAACACAAGATAATATCCCACTCATAATTCTTCAGAAATATGTGTAGAGGAAATGGTAATATTTTAAAAGTGGACACAGATACCAAACACAAAAGTCCAACAAGAAACTCTTTGATAGAAATATGTGTGTATATGCTTATATGTTTCAGAGATTTTTCCTTAACTTTTATTAAGTGTGTTCCAATCTTCCTTGTTACTCTTCATTTACAAAGAAATCATAAAGATGGTTGTGATTTAGCATATTATTTTACAGCTTTTGCTATAGATTTTTCTTTTTCTTTTTTTAATTTAGAAGGAAAAGATGTTTGTTTCAGAAGCTGTAAGCTCAGTATCAGGCAGATTCATTGATTTGGACCCTGGTGAGGGCCTCATAATGGACGCAATTATAGTTGGAAATCCCTGTTAGAGCAGTGCCATGGCAAGGCAGATTGATTCAGAGGTAGGCTCACTCTATAATAGAATAATTTATTCTCATGGGAACTAACTGGGGTCACATTAAAATTATTCCATTCTCTTCTTAGGGCAGAACTACCAATGACCTAACCACCCACTAGACCCTATATCGTAACGGTTACACGTTTTCTACCATAGTAGTTTTTGTTGTAGTTGTTGTGATGGTCCGGGAGCTTGGACTCCAGCCCTGGGCACTGTACCTAGTGCTCTATTACTTGAGCCACAGCTCCACTTCTGGGTTTTTTTGGTAGTTAATTGGAAATAAGAGTCACCCGGTTTTTCTTGTCTAGACTGGCTTCAAACTGCAATCCTCAGTTCTCAGTGTTCTGAGTAGCTAAGTTTACAGATGTGAGCCACCAGAGTCTGGCAATAGATAAGTTTTTTGTTTGTTTGTTTAATGTAAAATATAAAATACTATGAAAACAAAGGAAATAATCTTTATAAAAGTGTAGCTCATATTTTGTTTTCTACAGCTAATGACTATATATTGAATACTTGCAAGATTTGCTCGAGTAGACTTTTAGGTGTTCTCGCTACAAATAAGCAATAAGTATGTGAGGTAATGAATATTTTAATTAACTTGACTAGCCATTCCATAATGTGTATGCATAATTTGAAAATCTGTTATATGCCATAAATATATAATTAAATTTTTTGATCAGTTATGGGGCTTAAACTCTGGTCTTGGGCACTGTTCCTGAGCTCTTCAGCTCAAGGCTAGCACTGTATGACTTGAGCCAAAGCACCACTTCCAAAAATTATTTTTTAATAAAGTTTATTATGTTCTATATGTATAGGTCCTTCCTGAATGTTTCAAGTTTTAAAATATATGATAGTTAGCTGGGCACCAGTAGTGCATGCCTGTAATTCTAGTTAATCAGGTGGCTGAGATCTGAGGGTTCCTATTTGAAGCCATCCTAGGCAGGAAATTTCATGAGACTCTTATCTCCAATTAACCACCCAAAAGCTAGAAGTGGAGCTGTGGCTCACATGGTAGAGCACTAGCCTTGAGCACAAAAACTCAGGGACAGCACCTGGACCCTGAGTTCAAGCCCTAGGGGCAGCACAAAAAAATACGTATATGATAGTTATTTTATTGGTGTTCTTTTTGAACTTTGTGATAATTCTACATTATTGAGATTTACATAGTTTATCATGAAGATTAATATTTCATTTTGAAAGGATTATTCATTTCAAAGGAATAATATAAAGGACTATAAATGACACAAAATTTAATACAAATATAAAGTTATAATATAAGGGCTGGGAAGGTGGCTCAGTGGTAGAGCGCTTGTCTTGCATGCATGAGGCCCTAGATTTGATTCCTCAGCACCACATAAGCAAAAAGAAAAAAAAAGCCGGAAGTGGCGCTGTGGCTCAAGTGGTAGAGTGCTAGCCTTGAGCTGAAGAGCTGAGGGACAGCGCCCAGGCCCAGAGTTCAGGCCCCACAACCGGACCCCTCCCCCCCCAAAAAAAGATATAACATAAAAATATAAATTTAAAAAGTAAAGAAATCCAGGCATTCGAGGCTCATAACTGTAATCCTAGCTACTCCAGAGATTGAGGATTGCAGTTGTAAGTCAACCTTGACAGGAGACTCTGTGAGACTCTTATCTAATAAACTACCAAAACACCAGAAATAGAGCTATGGCTTGAGTGGTAGAATGCTAGCCCTAGGACTGACACCTTAAAAAATTTTAAAAATAAAAGGTAAAGCTGGAGAGCTGGTAGCTCACATCTATAATTCTAGCTACCAGGAGGCTGAGTTCTGAGAATCTCAATTCAAAGCCAGCCAGGGCGGGGAAGACCATGAGAGTCTTATCTCCAATTAAATACCAAAAAAGCCAAAAGTGGAGCTGTGGCTCAAATGATAGAGCACTAGCCTTGAGCAAAAACAAGCTCAGGGAAAGTGCCCATTCCTTGAGTTCAAGCCCCAGGACCAACACACACACACACACACACGCACACACACACACACACACGCACACACACACATGCGTGCGCTCGCACACACACAGGTTTTTTAAGTTTATTGGATTTAAATGTAATTATGAGGTAAATGTCTGTCTTTTTGGTTTCCCAAGATTAAATTGTGTTTCATAATGTCTCTTGAAGACTGTATCAAATATACTAAAAGAAGTTTTAGAGATGAAATGTGGGCTTTAGTGTCAGACAGGCCTGGCTGCTCCAAGTTGTAGATCGTCTGACCTTGAACAAATTACCCCCTTTGTGCCCCAACTTTCACAGCAGTATGGCAAACATATTGCAAGATTCCAATGAAGAAACATAGTAGCCCTGGTACATAATGGCTCCTGGATAAATGCCAGTTCTCAGCTATTCTCGAACGATCAGAGGCTAATATCAACATGATCTTAAATACTTATAACCAAACCCTATTTGTTTTAAGTTGACAGCAAAAATGTCTTGTTTTCTTCTCATTTTGGCAGAGATAAATTGTTGAGAGAAGAGAGCATGAATCTCATGTGAGATTGGGAGAAGAGAATATGGAAGAGTCTTGCGCCTTGGCCTTCCTTCTTATGAAAAACAAGATATTTGTAGCCTTTGCCTCTGAGGGCCCCCCGCCCGCTTTCTCACAGGGGACCCACTTGTTCTCAAGACTTCTTTCTATTCTATTTTTCCATTTTCCAGTTTACTGCTATTAGGCAATGATGCCTTTAGGGGACGCTAGATCTAACCAAGACCAATTGCAGAGCAGGGAATGAATTGTGCAATGGTCCTAGTCCAGTCACTGTAAACCCAAAATATTACATTTTAAGACTTTTAAACTAAGTTTACAGAAAACTGAGTAGTGACTATATACTCAAACTTCCTGACATCTGTGTTTGTTTAAAGGCAACATAACTAGGTCTGTACTAACAACTTGATGATACAGAACCAAAGACCATATTTAATTTCTTGTAATATCAGGGAAAAATAAGATCTCTTTGTCAGGTATTTGATCCATCTGTAATTTTAGGTATAGTTAAAAATATTTCTTTTGGGTAATCTTTGTTATGCTAAAAGGTAAGATAGATGGAATTACACCCCATTTGACTATCCAATTCATCTAAAGAGAGTTGTTTCTAGTTCTCACAATAGTATGAAGTGGTAGCTACATGGATCTGATAGAGGATCTTGGATGCTCTTCAGAAAAAAAAAAAAGACAAAATATGTTGAATAAATGTAGCAGCAGTATCAGTAAGCATATATGAAGCATGTCTGTCCTTGTCAAAAGAGGTTAAAGACCACAGAATAAGGATGCTATATTTATAAATGGCAGTGTTGACATTCATTTTTCTGCTTAACTTTATTTAGAAATTAGAATATGGGATGTAGGGAGGGGTTGGGGTGAGGGTGCACACACTGGGATTTTGAGCTCAAGGCATCGTGTTTGCAAGGCAAGCATTTTATCACGTGAGTCATACATCTAGCCATTTCTTCTTTAGTTACTTTTCAGATAGGATCTCATGCTTTTGCCAAGGCTGAACTCAAACAGATCCTCCTATCTCTGCCACCCAAGTAGCTGAGATTAAACCATGTCCAACCTCAATATGTGATTCTTAAAAGAAAATGCCATAAATCTTTTATGTGTATATGCTTAAAATATTCTAGGAAAACTTAAGACTGGTTATAATAAGATTTGTTCACCTACTAAGGAGATCACGATTAAAATGTAGAAACTATTTTGTATTAACTGTGTTTTATTATCTGTAATTATATTGTTACGCAGATACAGAATTAGTAATTCTGTGGCAGATATGAAGCAAAATAAAACCCAAATGAAAGAAGTTTAGATTTATTGGTTAAATAAACCATATTCCACTAAATAAAGAAAACTGGCCTACATTGACTTTCAGCTATGATGGTGAAGTTCAGTAAAGACACTATATAGAACAAGTATGTGGTGTTTTTTGTTGTTGTTGTTAAAATTTCACTTTACAGTAAGCTGGTTTCTGAGAGAGGAAAAGAGAGACAGAAAGATAGAGAGCAGAAGACAGAGACAGACAGAGAATTGTCCTCACTTTCTGAATCATGGTTTAGAAATGTGTTATAAAACACCAAGAACGGAAAAGCCATTACATAGAATATAAAGAAATACTTGAGTCTACAATGCCATTGAACTCTTGGATTCAGTTTCAACAGACATGCTCTGTATTCCCACAAGAGTCTGGAAAATTAACTCCTGTTTTTTTCTGTCTGGAGTTGCAGTTAGCATTATTATTTGCTCCATGTCTCAAACCGGGTCAGACTGTTCTGCAGGAACACAGGTGGATGTGGAAACAGGGATCTGTTGAAAAGATTGCAGAGGAACTGCTGCTTGAAAGCAGTTTTGGATGGCATTTGATGGCCGCCAGCTATGGTAAGGAGAGTGAAACTCAGCAATGCCTCTAGAATATGATCTTTTGGAGATTGGTCACCTGCAGTTCTGTGAACACAAGTTTATTGGTGGCACTCATTATGAACTGGTGGCATTGTTAAAAAGTGGATTGTAGAAATTGAGGTCATTGAATGCTTATGAACTGTCAAGTTGATCTGCGTTTTCTAGATTAGCTTTAATTGCAAATTATATGTAGTTCTGAAAGTAGAATTTCTTAAATCTTGTGTGTATGTATATATATATGCTTAAAATATTGTAGAAATTTGTAAAAACTAGTAACAACATGATATCTTAATAAAGGTAACAAAAGGAGGATCATAGTTGTTATTTATGATACAGAAACTGTTTTCTCTTACAGAATATATTTTATTGTTAGCAATTGCATTGTTAAAATATAACATGTAAATTTTGCCAAAAGTACATGTATCCATTTGTAATTAATCATACAAGGCAAAGTATATTTTACATATTATAGGCAGTGAATTCTTTTTTCTAGTAAACAATTTGACATAAAATAGACTGAAATATCCATTTACTTTTACAGCTATGTTAAAGTACAGATTAATGGTCCAAACTAAAATTTGAACTGATTTAATACATAATTCAGCATGAGGGGGGAAATATATCTTTTTCCAGCTGAGTATACACATTTTTTTTTCTTTTCAAGATAACTTATTTTCCTCTTAATAAGATTAGGACTAGTCTGAACCATAGCCATCCCTAAGAATCCTTTGTTCAGAAATGTTTAATGTTATATTGATTGCAGAGCAACTTGGGGGTTGAAAAATAGATCAGTATTTCAGTTTCTGACTTTGGACTATTTTTAAAATAATGTGCTGAGAGTTCCAATTGAAAAATGGCAAATGCTCCAGGCTACCATGCCTGGAAATAAGATTCCTGAAGAGGGAGCTTAGGGATGTTTAGACTGCCCTTTCAGAAATGGGCCTTTGAGTACATTTTAAGCACAGTGTGTCTTGCACGTTTTGAATGGTTCTCAGATTTTTCTTGGAAGTAACTATTCTATTTCATTTTGCTTTTTTTTGTAACTCTATTTGATAAGCCTAGGAGTTTAAATGTCCAGTAGAAAAATTCCCTCAAACTTGCTCCCAGATCAAACACTGGGAGGGTCCCAGACCACAGCCAACACATACAGATTCCTTCTTATCACTTGGAACAGATACTTTTCTATGGATGAATACAAAGCTTTCTTAAGAGAACAACTATCTATTGGGGTTAAACTAATATTTTGGAATAAAAAAAGGACAATTCTGAGAATATTTTTATTAGCTAATTGTGTTTTCCATTTACCAGAGAATCCACTTTTTTTTGGGGGGGGGTCTGGTCGTGGGGCCTGAATTCTGGGCCTGGGTGCTATCCCTCAGCTCTTCAGCTCAAAGCTAGTGCTCTACCACTTGAGCCACAGCACCACTTCTGGCTTTTTTCTTTTTGCTTATGTGGAGCTGAGGAATCGAACCTAGGGCCTCATGCATGCAAGGCAAGTACTCTACCACTGAGCCACCTTCCCAGCCCAACCACAAAGCACTTTTATAGCCTATTATCTATAATTGAAATTATGGAAGCCAGGAGAAAATATCAAATCAAGCTGAGGCTAAAACAGTGTAGGAAATCCATATATAACTGTCTTTTAAAAATATTTTGTTTAGCCGGGTGCTGGTGGCTCACGCCTGTAATCCTAGCTACTCAGGAGGCTGAGATCTGAGGATCGAGGTTCAAAGCCAGCCCGGGCAGGAGACTCTTATCTCCAATAAACCACTAGAAAACCAGAAGTGGTTCTGTGGCTCAAGTGGTAGAGTACTTGCCTTGAGCTGAAGAGCTGAGGGACAGTGCCCAAGCCCAGAGTTCAAGTCGCACGACCAACAAAAAAAAAAAAAGGAAAGCAATTTCATTTTATAAGTGAAAGACTCCTGATTTTTTTTTAAGAAAAATCACATTTTTCTCTGGCTGTAAGAAATGAGGACCATTTTTTAGGCTATACTTTCAAGACACATTTAAAAAGAACTAACAGTAAATAGGTTATACAAATATTATTTCTCAGGATAGTAATCATTACAATTTACATGTAACACTGAGTAATATTTTTAAAAAGTTCAAAAGCAGCTTCTCTTGAAGTTCAGGATAAAATAGTATTTCAGTTTCATTGTAACTTTTTTCCTTAGGGAAACTCCTCATCATATTATTTTGTTTGTGCTGTTTAAACTATCTTTTTTTTTGCCAGTCCTAGAGCTTGAACTTAGGGCCTGGGCACTGTCCCTGAGGTTCTTTTGCTCAAGGCTAGTACTCTACGCCTAAGCCACAGTGCCACTTCCAGCTTTTGCTATCAAACCCAGGGCTTCATGCATGCTAGGCAATAACATTCTGAACCCCGCTTAAACTATCTTTATCTGATATATTTAGTCATTCTTTAGTACTTCCA
>NW_012267255.1:7132003-7145127 GCF_000151885.1 Dipodomys ordii | reverse complement strand
AGGGGAAACAAAGGAGGAGGCTGCAATGCTTGATAAGAAATGTACTCATTATCTTGCCCATGTAATTGTAACCCCTCTGTACAGTATTTTCACAATAATAAATAAATAAAAATTAAAAAAACTTCCTTCTCTACATATACCACCCTCCCAGCACCTCAGTGTGCCCACTAACCCCGAAGCTCATCAACTTGTACTATTCAGAAGTTTTTATAGAGTTTAATTTCAATCACCAATCTACTCTTTCCTGGAGGTCAAGTAAGCCTGAATTTTCCATACTTAACAATCATTTGCTCTTTCTGAGGCCCCATCCTAAGGTTATCTAGTCCCACCCTCTACTTTCTCTGCTTTGTTAACATAAATTCAGATAGAGTGGAAGGGGTTTGTTATGAATAAGACAAAACACTTTTATCACTCAGGAAATTCCAAAAGTTTTAGGAAATCGGTACCAGGAAATGGAGGCAAAGACAAAATATGTATCATACCAGAGAGAAAAAAAAGCCATAAAACATGTTTGGCTTTCTCTTATCTATAGGACAAGAAAGCATCTTTTTTATCCCAAAACAGCATAGGATCAGTAAGAAACAAGTTGAAAAGAAAACAAGCCAGAACATAGGTACAGTCATGTATTCCTTTTACAGTCTCCTTTTTCTCTTTCTACTTAAAGAGAAAAATGAAAAAAAAATGCTTCACATGAAGTATAGGATGCAGGAACCCTTGATCTCCTTTCCTAGTATTTTCTTAAAGAAGCCATTGCAGTGAGCCATTGTGGTCCGTTTGTATATAGGAGATAGCTAATGTCACTGCTCTCTCATACTTTACAGTGGATTTTCAAGTAGTTTCACTTCAGAGGTCAAAAATAGACTTCATCATTGTCTCTGCTCAGCAGAACATCTTTACCCTCTGTTTCCTGTTGCTTGTGGAATGGCTTAGAATAAGAAGACAGAGTAGAGGGTAGTACAAGTGGATTGCTGATCAGGCTGTGTTCCATTTGTAAACCAGAAAGTAGGAGATCATTCCAGTTGTGTAGTTTGGGCCAACAATGAGGATGACCCAACATAGAAGAATATATATGACCACATATGTCTTTCTTTCCTTTAACTTCAGATATAATATTGACTAGAGTTTTTTTCTTTTTTTATTTTATGCTATAGGTGATGTACACAGGGGTTACAGTTACATAAGTCATACCTAAGTACATTTCCTTTTGAATAGTGTCACCTCTCCCTCATTTCCTCCCAGGTTTTCCCCTCGAGCTCCCCTCCCCGCCCCCAAGTTGGATAGTTCATTTCCAATATAGCATCTAGTGGGTTTCACTGCTGAATTGGTTCATCCTTTGTCCCACCATTTCTGTGCTTCCCTCTCCCTTCCCCAAATCAGATAAATTTATATACAAGGGGTATGGGAAACAAAAACAGCAACAGAAGAGAATAAACCAAAGAACAAAGGAAAGAAAAAATGAACTGTAAATAATACAGTTAAAAAAACTCTTGGTTCCATTTCTTGGAGTTCATTTTGATAAGTATCATTTTATGTGGTCATAGGCACATAGTTACTGAGCCCTTTCAATCCTCTCCTAAGAATATCCTCCCGTGTTCTCATTGTGTGAATGTTTAGTCTGGTGTATAATAAATTATGTCCAGGTGTTTCCTATGATAAGTAATAAGTAAGTAGGACATTTCTTTTTGTTACAGTTTGGACTTAACCATTTTACTCTATGGCCTCTGGGAATTGTCTCCTTGAGTTCCTTTTAGTAGTTCTAGGACAATTGACCCTTCAATGGGTTGTCTGTCAGACAACCAAATACTGTGAAAGTAGGTAAGCACAGCTTCATCAGGTGTACAGCAAAAGTGACACTTCTTTCCTGTCATTTTTTTAGGCATCTGTTGGTTGTTACTAGAGTGTTGTTACTACCAGGATTTTTTTTTGTCATAGGGCTTGAACTCTGGGTCTGAGCGCTGTCCCTTAGCTCTTCAGCTCAAGGCTAGAGTTCTACCCTTTGAGTCACATGGTTTATTGGATATAAGAGTTTCACAGCTTTTTTCCTGCCCGGGCTGGATTTGAACCACAATCCTCAGATCTCAGCCTCCCAAGTAGCTATGATTTCAGGCATGAACTACAGGTACCTGGCACTACAAGAATTTTGAGTGCTATATTCAGAACAGTTCAGAGTACACTTGTATACTTGTGCGGTGTAAATTTATGTTTCAGAAGTTAATAACTCTGGACAGCACATTTACTAATGGAATAAGATGAAAAATGGGAGGCAAATTAAGTATGTTGTTTCTGTGCATACTTGAAGTATCATTTCTCAAAAGAAATGAACATGATTCAGTTCTTTCTCTTCTTTTTTCGTGCGCGCGCACGCGCGCGCGCGCGCGTGTGTGTGTGTGTGTGTTGAACTCAGGGCCTGAATGCTGTCCCTAAGCTTTTTCACTTAAAGATAGTGCCTTACCACTTTAGCTACAGCTCTATTTCCAGATTTTTGCTGGCTAATTGCAGATAAGAGTTTCACAGACTTTCCTGCCCAGGCTGGCTTTGAACAGGGATCCCCAGATCTTAGCCTTATAGATGCGAGCCACTGGTGTATTAGTAAAATCATTTTTTGGGGGGGGGTTCAGTCGTGGGGCTTGAACTCTGGGCCTGGGCGCTGTCCCTCAGCTCTTCAGCTCAAGGCTAGCGCTCTACCACTTCAAGCCACAGCGCCACTTCCGACTTTTTTCTTTTTGCTTATGTGGTGCTGAGGAATCGAACCCAGGGCCTCCGGCTTGCAAGGCAAGTGCTCTACCACTGAGCCATCTTCCCAGCCCAGTAAAATCATTTTTATAATTACTTTTTGTTCAGATTTCTATAATCTCATGGTTTATGACATTTACTATCTATACAATGAGTGTTTATAAAACTAGCATTCAAAAGATAGTTTGTTTTTTTCTTAGCAAAAGTCAGACTGATCTGGGGACATAGCTCACTGGTAGAGTGCTTGCCTAGCATGTGCAAAACCCTGGTTTAATCCTCAGCATTGAACAAAAACAAAAACTCCAATACTTGTAACAATAGCTACCATAGTACATAAGAACAACAATAACTAAAATGGAGTATGCTTTATGTCAGGCTTTTACTAGGCCTTTACATGGATTATTTCCTTTAAGGTCACAGCAACCCTATTAGAGTCATTATTATAGTCTCTAGAGACAAGAAACCAAAATCTAGAGAAGTTGAGTAATCATTTAAAGTCACACAACTGGTAAGAAAGTGCCAGATCCTACTCTCAAAATAAGCTCTGGCTTATCCCAATGTCCATAAGTTTTGCTGTACCAGACCTCTTTCCTGCTGGGCTGGCCTCACTTTGTAGACTGCCATCTTCTAAGAAGTGGCACCCTGTAGTCCAAACATAACAGGTTTCCCAAGGTAAAATTATTTGAGGAAGAGGCTGGCACATTTTCCAACTTGATAATATTCTTTAAAAGTATGTTTTAAATGAGGTAACCCTCCAAAAAGTTGGTTATTAAAAACACAACCAGTTAAGCTATAATTTACTAATCCTTTATTTTTTCCTAAAATGATTCTGGTTTTCTTTGCCAGGACTAAATGGAATGTTTTCCCCCCAGCCATTGTGAATTTGTTTTTACTTCAAATAGAAAAGCTCCCTGGCTGTGTCTGTGGTCCTGTATTCCCAGCTGCTCTGTGCCAGTGGCAAAGCAAAGATACGCTGGCAGGCTAAGACTCCCTTATTAAGGACATACTAAAAGGAAGAAAAGGAAAAGAAGCCAGTGATTATTGTGTTCCTGTGTCTCTGTTAATTTTGATGTAATGATTTTATTTGTTTATTCATCATTCTACTATAGGTTCGTCTTGAGTCTAGTATAAATGGTCTCTTTAGTTAGCCTCCAAGCTTTATTAAATACCTCTACTAGAGCCTCTATAGGCATTTTTGTAACATTTAAATAAATCCCCAAGTAGTTTTATCTCCTTTGCTGCTCCCTGTCATGCCACTGTCACCTAAACCACCAAGAATCACCATGTTTTTTCCTACAGAAGTAATTGCTACACTATACATTTTTTAGGAGGAACATTTTGATCCTCATTGTTTTAATGAGAAAAAAAGTAGTCACTTGAGTTATGAGAAATTACATAATGTTGTCGTGGAAGTTGTCAAGGAAGCAAAATAACAGTGTATGGGCTTGAACAATTCACTCTGTCCATGAAAGATTAACGACCATAGGAATTTCCCTTTTGCTGTAAACAGAAAACTGGACCAAGTATATGAAACAATGGTTTTCAGCCATTATACATCAGGGATTGTAGGCCTATGATCCATGAGAAAAGGGAAATGAATGAAAATAGACCTGTAACTGCCCTATTTTACCATATTGAGTGGCCATTTCCAAGCCATACCAGAGGGAGGGAGAACTGAGCCAAGGCCAGTGGTCTTGTAAACATGAAGACATCAGAGTTTGAGGAAGCCAAGATGGGAGGATTTTCAGGGCAGAATATTGGAGATGAGATACTACACCAAGAAAACAGACTACCAGAGATCTGCACAGAGGGCCTACTAGAATTTTGCAGAACTATTAAGTCTTTGTATTCATAAGAGGAATTCCCCAAGACTGAAGAAAGAACCACCAGATAATAGGCCAAATAATTCCCCAAATTCGTGAAGATATGAGAATATTTTATATTTTCATAAACCATAGTGCAAAGGCCTCATAAAATAGGGGTTTGGGTAGAGACACAGTAGGCCCATACCTCCATTTGTGAGGAAAAATCTTTATATTAGAGTCTTTGTAACAAAATTAAGACTGTTCAGGATTTACTATAACAAGAACTAAAAGTAATCCTCAAAAAGATCAAGCTGGTCTCAAAACTTTTAACCACCTATTTAAACAAAGGAAATATAATACAATCCAACATCCAATAATATTCATAATATCCAGAATCTAATTTAAAAATTGAAGTTATACAAAAATAAGAAAATACGACCAAATTTCAGAGAAAAAATCCATTCAATAAAAAGAGACATGTAAATAGTAGAGATAATAAGTAGTAAAGAGCTGATAAATATTCTTAAATGGATAAAGAAAATCAGTATGATGGTAGAAGATGTAGAAAATAATTTTTTAAAGATGTCTAGAAATTAAAAACATTTAAATGGAAAACACCCTGGAGTAAGAAAATTCTAGACACTACAGAAAAAAAGATCAATTAATTTGAAAATACCACAATAAGAACTGTCCAAAATGAAACACAAAGATGAAATTATATGTTAAAAAAAACATTTGGAATTGAACAGATTACAGGAAAAAACATGTATAATAGCAAAATATTTTTTGAAGTTGATGAAAACTTTGTACTGACAGACATAAAATACTCCCAAGCAGAAGAAAGAAAAGGAAATCCAAACCAAGACAAATCATAATCAGAAATTAATAATGAAGACTAAATTTGAACAAATCAACCAAAGATAGAAAACCTCATTGTATATGGAGAATAAATAAAGGTATTATTTTCATTAGAATCACAAAACAATTAAAGGCAATCTTTAAGTTCTAAAAGGAAATCTAGATATCTAGATAAAAGACATTCTGATCTATAATTTCTTCTCTGAAATGCATACAGCCAAAATTTTTCAGATTTTGAAAAGAAATGATATGTATAAACGATATTTCATAAAATACCATAACACTTGTGCAGCAAAACCTAGAATATTTATTTTAGGTAAATAAAGTCTGCAAAAACTTCCTCATCAGATCAGGTTTTCCTACTGAGTGACCTTTTTGCACTAAGTTCAAAAGAATTACTCGTTTTCCACAATTTTGGAATTGCAGAGTTATAGACAAGATAACTTGTGCTAGTTGCTTTTGTAGTTATTATATTGATATTACTTCATAAGCCTTGCCAACTTGGTTATCCCAGTTTTACTCTACATGAGATTGAGGTCAAGTAAATGATGGAGCCAGTTCTGAGAGGAGCCTATGGAAACTGAAAGAAGGGTACTTTGAAACTCTAGGCTCTTTCTGTGAAAGACTCCATCTGTTGCTGTCATATACCCAGACTTCTTTTGGTGTTGCTTAGGGAAGACCTGGACCTCAAGGAATCCAGAAATTAACATGGGAAGCCTTCAGTATAGTGGAAAACCAACATTGTGGACTCTGGATTGAAACAACATGGTACATGTACTCCCTTCCTTGCCATCTCCATTGCAGTGGGAAAAAGAAGGGGGAGGGAGAGGAAGTGGGTGAAACACTAGCAATGCAGAGCTCTTGTACTTAAGACTAGAATATATGGCTAAAGAAGGCAACCCAGTTCATGTAACCAGTGGCTAGTGGGTGTACTGACATTTCAGCTATGCCAGTACCAGTGATCAAGACTCTTAAGACCATAGTGAGATGATTGTCTTTCCTGGAAGATACCAACGCAAGATTAATTTTGTAAATGCTCAGTGCAAATGACACCAAGGTGGAAAGAGGTGGACAGGATAGATAAGGCCCAGTAACACTGAGTTGAAATTTGAAATAATTGAGAAATTACTAGGTTTTACTTCTTTTTAACTGAGATGGCTTTCTGCCTCTAGAAATATATCTAGTTTTAAGTAAATAACATTTTTGGTGGCACTGTGAACTCAGGACTGTGAACTTGCTTTACCTCTTGAACCACGCCCTCCGAGTCTTTTTTTGTTTTATTATTTACAAACAGAGGTCATGGATCTTCCTATTTATGCTTCTCAGATAGTGGGGATGACAAGTTTGTACCACCATGCTTGTTTGTTTGTTTGTTTTTTATTGTTGCAGATTAGATCTCAGAAAATTTTTCCTGGGCTTGCTCTCAAAACATAATCACTACAATCTAATTCTCCTGGGTATTTAGGATTACAGGCCTGAGCCAACACATCCCGCAAAAATATTTCTACATAATAGAATTTGTGGGTTTTCAAATTATCTACTATGCTTTACTTATGGCCATGAAGCCTGGTTTCTTGTGTGCTAAACAGAGAAAATAATACAAATTTCAAACAGCTCTATAAGGTTTGAAGGAGAAAGTTGTGGGACAAAAAGTTTATACTTTTATACCTTTAAAAATTACATGTGAATTATAGGCATATGCTGCTATGTCTGACAAGCTTAGATTTTTAAGCTACTGAGATTTCTGTTGTATGAAAGTTACTGTGGCTACAGTGTGTATGATAAGTTGAAGGAAGGAATGCCAATAGGAGACTTTGTAATCATTCAAGCAATAGGGAATGATGCCACAGTTAGGAAATTACAATGTATATGATTCCAGAGCATTTCCAGCAATGGAAACATGAAGAAGGGTGAGGAATTTCAGAACGGTCAAAGGTGACACCCAGTTTCCTAAGTTGGTGACTAAGAGGTCACTGATGACATATAACTGAGTTGGAAAGTACCCACAGCTGCAGATTTGGGAAATAGATTAGTTCAGTTTAGCGTCTGTTGACTATAGGGTAAACAAATACCCTGAACAAGGAAGGAAAAGCCAACAGAACTTCAGGGGTTAAAAGTAGGCATGTGTGACCAGTGTACAAGTTATATAAACACTTGGTGCTTTGGTTTCCTCATCTTTATAAGTATAGTGAGAACACTACATAAGCCACAGCTTTGTTGTGAAGCTCAAATATGAATGAAATTACTAGCAGGAAGGCTTCCAGGACAGCACTATTAAATGTGATAGTCTCGAGGATGGTGCTTAGGCATGATGAAAGAGCCCTCTTCACTACTCTGGGTGACGGGAAAAATCACTTTAAAATACAGCTAGCTGCTGGGCATAGCTACCTCAGGAGGCCAAGATCTGAGGATTGTGGTTCGAAGTTAGCCCAGGTAGGAAAGTCTATGAGACTCTTATCTTCACTAAAATATTCAGAAAAAGCTGAAGTGACATTGTGGCTCAAGTGGTAGAGTGCCAGCTTTAAACAAACGAAGCTCAAGGACAGAGCCCCGGCACTAAATTCAAGCCTCGAGACTGGCACCAAAAAAAAAAAAAAAAAAGACAGCTCAGCTAGCTGGTGACTTTGAACAAGGGATATAGCTGGGCCTCAGTGTGCTCATCTGTGAAACAAGGAATTGGATAATTCTCTCTAAGACCCATAACCATTATATAGTTTTCTAAAACTCATTATAGATAAACCATAATGGAAATAATGTATTTACAGATAATGGAGCAATCAATTATGTTCAATGCATTTTTAATATCTGTGTGTCTAGTCGAGGGCATATATTTTGCATTTAAAGCACAATAGGCAATTTAGAAATGGTTAAGGTAAAAGCTATTTTGAAATTCACCCTTGGGGAATTTTTTTTAATTTAGAATTTAAACTGTGCCTTATTGTCTTCACCTGTCCCCACAGATATACTGTGGGCTTTAGGTAAGTGTATGCTGCTTGCTTGGCTTGGCTTAGTGATGTCACAAAACAGATGTCAAAGAGGAGGTAACAATGCTTGATAAGAAATGTACTCGTTATCTTGCCCATGTAATTGTAACTTCTCTGTACTATATTTTCACAATATAAATAAATAAATACATACATACATACATGCATACATACATACAGATGTCTGGATGCTTACTTCATTTACCAAAATAGGGCATTTAATTTGCCAGGATTTCCACTTGTTAAAAAGAATCCCAGGCTCCATAGATAGGATGGCAATTTACTATTACTTTCCCTGCTTTCTATAGCACAGTGCTATACTATTCCTATTTTATTACTAATTTTTTTATTAATCAAGACATGCTAAGTACATCAGCAAGCTAAGATTTGCATTTTACCTATTTGGGAAGAAACTATACAGAGGAAAGTATCTTATAATATGAACCTGTCTCTCCTTAATAGCTTATACCCCTGCTCCCCCACTTCCCTTTCAAAGCAGATTTCATTCACCCTCATAGCCTCTTTTATCCCTTTCTGCATTTCAAACTTTTAAATCCTGTCATATATATTAAACAAATTTATCTTTCATTTTTTATGCCCATCATGTCAATATGTGAAGTATGGTTGAAATAATGTTTTGGAGTTACATAAGTCACCTGTAAAAAATCAGTCCAGTTATTTTGTTACCTCATGTCCATCTAAGTTTCATATGCTGAAAACTTTTGACTCATTTTTAGATGTATTTTCAATGTGTCCAGCTGTCAGAAACTAGATATCAAGCACAAAAACTGTAACACTATATTGTGGATTTTTCAAATCTTAGGTAGGAAATTTTTAATATTAACAAAGATTATCAGTTTAGAAAGCCAAATTTTCAATCCTCAAATAGGTCACTCAAAAGTCTTGTATGGGTGTGGATGGAAGGGGTAATATGTATTAACTCTGGAGGAAAGAGAAGTAGAAGGAGGAAGAAGAAGAGGTAGAAAGAAGGAGGAGGAAGAGGAGAAGGAGTAGGGAGCGGATAAAGAAGGAGAAGAGAGGAGGGGATGAGGTCTTGCTTCCCAAAGACTCTTTTAGGAACAATCTGTATATACTGTAAGTTGTTTTGATTTTTCTAAACTTTTCCTATCAATAGCAGTTGGAAAGCACCTGGACTATGAATTCTCTAAAACTGTGTCTGCCTGCAAAATGACATGGTAGACCATAGTCCTCACTCCTGTCTTCATAAGCCAAGCCACATTTATTTTATGGCTTCATGTTGAGTCAGATGGCAGATGGTTCCTCATCTGGTGCCAGAAAAGGTGAAATCTCATCCAACATAAAAGCTTTACATGAAATTTGATCATCTGTGCTTGTTGTTTAGAAGATAATTTAAATATTTATGTATGTATAATTATATGTTCAATTATTCTCAAGTATTTTAATTAGAAATTATTTTCATTTGCAGTTGTATCATTTATTGGCTCATCTTTAAAACACTTCTAGTTAATCAAGAATCTATACAGTAAATAAAGGGTTTGGATTCTAATTCTACTTCTACTTCATGACTCCAGACGTTACTTTAAAACTAGTAACTTTTTTTTTCATTTAATTCTCAATCCAGAAATATACCAGACATTTATCTTCATCTAGCTTTGACATGCATTACATGATCAATAAATGTTTGTTAAAGTAATAGTGTGTTTTTCTGTTCCTGATGGATTGTGAAATTACTGTGATTCCAGTGCTTTTTATATTGGAACTATTACTCATTTTTATTTTGGTTGAATCATATTATTGTTGCTTTAACATTTACTTCTGGACTATGGCTTTGTGAATGGTTTAAGTTGGTGTTTATGTGTTCTCAACTAAGGTGTTTTAAGAGAGAAAGCTGCAGGAAAAACTTTTGCTATACCTAATAGTCACTCTAAAAGAGATAAACATAAATGTTTTCAAATCTTCAAGTGATTCAGGGAGTGAATTTTATTTTTATTTGGTCTGATTTTTTGGTAAAAAGACATTAAGGGTACATTGACAGTTTTTTTCCAAACAACTTGTCTTATGCAAGGAAAAACTACTCTATGTCTATTCATTGAAAAACTATCAGGATAGAGTCAAAACTTTGGCACCCTGAGTTTGGGCAGACCTGCTTTCTTCTGAGCCTCTGAGATGGATACAGAAGCGAAAAAGCACAAGGCAAAAAAATGCTTCCTATTTGATGACAGAATTTTAAAGTTAAGACATTCTTTCAACTTTATTTTTTCTATCATAATTTTTAGTTACTTTTTTGTTGTTGTTGGTCCTGGGGCTTGAACTCTGGGCCTGAGCGCTGTCCCTCAGCTCTTCAACTCAAGGCTAGTATAGTGCTCCACCACTTAAGCCACAGTACCACTTCTGGTTTTCTGGTGATTTATTGGAGATAAGAATTTCACCATCTTCCCTGCCCGTGCTGGCTTTGAACCATGATCCTCAGATCTCACCCTCTTGAGTAGCAAGGATTACAGGTATGAGCCACCAGTGCCAGGCTATTTTTAGTTAATTTTTAAATGAGAGGAAAACTAGTCATCAAGTAGACAGTGTAAATAGTATATTAGTTCTTTCGAAAGTACCTCCCTCCAGGGACCATCCATTCTGCTTTATATACTTTTAGTACTTGGTACCCTAATAACAGAAGTGGCTTATGTGCCAGCTATAATAGACAGTTAATTGGTTATAGAAGTGAAAAGTATACCTTAAAGCATTTAATCCATTGTATATTATTATTTGCTCCAAGAGACTATCTTAAAATTTACTAGGCTCAATTTTTAGCCCTAAAATAAATGTAAATAAAGGAACCCCAAACCTCCCTGGTACTGAGGAAAGCCCGTGCTTTCTAATGTCTATGAATAGCAGTATTGTCTGTCATCTATTAGTGCAGGGAAAGCAGGATCTTGCCATTCCATCCTTAGGCTTGTTTTTATTTTTAAGGAATGTTGGAAAATCATGGAAATGAATGTTTTTCCTTTTCTTTTTTCCCTTAATACCTCATGGATCCTGACCTTTTCCTTTAAACTGGCTTACTATGTGTTTTCTTTTAAATTGGTCATTGACCCCAGAATAAGTTTAATTTTCTTTTTCCATGGTCTTCTCTAAAGAATTCTACTAATACCATACTAAACTGGATTACAAACTTACTGAATAAGTGCTTTGAATTCTGGGAAACCTTGGAATAAAGGGCATAGAAAAAAGTAATGCTGCATAGAAGGAAATGGGGCAAGTCTGTATAAAGGAAAGGAATGCGACTGTATGGTTGATGTGATCAACATCTTCTAGTAGGTTTATTAGCAATTTAATGGCATATGGTTATTCAGGCACAATAATAGCTTCAGTTGAAATGTCTGTCCTCCTCTTTTTCCCATACACTTTGGAATGAGTAGAATGTGACAGCTGAGCTTTCAACAAGCTTCATGAATTTTAAATCCTCTTAAGTTAAAAAATGGGGTACATGGCATGTAGTCAGTGTGGAGGAGTTGGCAGCCTCGTGGGATGTGCTGAGATATCAGGTGTCCTCAAGATAACGAAAGTTATCAGGTTGGCTAGGTACACTTTAGGTCTGCTCTGCATCTCCACAGAGAATTGAGGACCTCTTTGTCCAATATTTAATAATCATTCTGTGATCATTAAGGTTACTTTTCCAGGGTTTAGTGCAAGACTTAAAACTTAATCTCACAGAAGAAAACCTTTACTGATATCAGAACAACTTCTTTTTTGGCAGCTGAACATTCCTCTTTTGTTCTTTCTCTTGCCTATTCATGTATATTTAGAGGGAAAAGGGATCTGGGAATTGTGACACAGCTTTGCATTCTTGTTTTGATGCTGAAGTAGTCTTTAAATGTTTAAATGGGTTTTTGGGGGGCGGGGGTTGGGTGGGGCCTGAACTCTGGCCCTGGGCGCTGTCCCTCAGCTCTTCAGCTCAAGGCTAGCGCTCTACCACTTGAGCCACAGTGCCACTTCGGCTTTTTTCTTTCTGCTTATGTGGTGCTGAGGAATCGAACCCAGGGCCTCAGGCATGCAAGGCAAGCACTCTACCGCTGAGCCACCTTCCCAGCCCCAATGTTTAAATGTTTTATGAAGTTGTTTTTAATTGCTGTTATTGCTATGAAAGTCTGAATCTGCTTTGCATTAAGAGCATGAACTGCCAGGGGCCGGTGGCTTGCATCTGTAATCCTAGCTACTCAGGAGGCTGAGATCTGAGGATCACAGTTCAAAGCCAGCCTGGGCAGGAAAGTCCAAGAGACTCTTATCTCCAATTAACCACCAGAAAACTAGAAGTGGTACTATGACTCAAGTGGTAGAGTGCTTGCCTTGAGCTGAAGAACTGAGAGATAGCACCCAGGCACAGAGTTCAAGCCTTACAACCGACAAAAAAATAAATAAATAAGAGCTCAAACTTATTTTAATTATTTCATCATTTATTTAAATATAGAATAAATGTGCTTATCGTGTAATTTTGTAGAAACATGATTTAAAAAGTACCCATAAACATACTAACAGGAATGTCTTGAAATTTAAAGTGACAGATTAGTTTAGGATCATCATTACATTTTTTTTTTTGGGTCCGGTCGTGGGGCCTGAACTCTGGGCCTGGGCGCTGTCCCTCAGCTCTTCAGCTCAAGGCTAGCACTCTACCACATGAGCCACAGCGCCACTTCCGGCTTTTTTCTTTTTGCTTATGTGGTGCTGAGGAATCGAACCCAGGGCCTCAGGCATGCAAGGCAAGCGCTCT
>NW_012267255.1:7105768-7131913 GCF_000151885.1 Dipodomys ordii | reverse complement strand
TTTTTTCTTTTTGCTTATGTGGTGCTGAGGAATCGAACCCAGGGCCTCATGCATGCAAGGCAAGCGCTCTACCACTGAGCCACCTTCCCAGCCCCTCATTACATTTTTATTTACTTGTATTTCCTAATTTTTCTATAGTGAATGTTTAGCATGGGATGTATTATCTTTTTCCTTTCATGTCCAGAGTGAGTAGGTTTTTAAATAAACCTTTTATGAAGTGATATACATGTTCTTGGAAATTCCAAGAACAATAATCTTGTAGATCTAAAGGGCAAGAAGCTGATCTGATAGGAAACAAAAGAGGTGTATTGTGTTTAGACATACCTTTACTGCCAGAATTTGTGGACAAAGGATGGCCAAGTGTTTGCATGGGTCATATGGGAGAAAAGGCTGGGCTGTTTCAAGTCCAAACTAAGATAATAGCCCAAGGATCCATAGGAACAATAATGACAGCCTAGAGGGAAGAAGGTACAGATGCTTAGCTCATAACTGCCCCCCGCCGAATAAAAAAAACGATTCCTATGAACAGCTTCAAATTGTCTAGTTTTCCATATCTGGAGTCACACTACTATTGACAAACTATACACATTCTGCATAGATCTGTTTTGAGAACAAGTAGTGGTTTATCTAATTGTAGAGAGTGGATGAAATATTAAACATTCAGGCTATAGAGTCCCATGAATCTCCCGACACACATCAGCCATTATTCAACAACCATCCTAAGCTCTGTTTATACAATTCCTTTCAGTTTTTGTTAATGGGCATACTTTTTTTTAAATATTGTAGTACTAGAATTTGTTGTTGTTGCTGTTGCTAATCTTTTACTGCTAAATTCATCTCCATTCTCCTTGTTCTGAGAGCTTTCTCAATTTCCTTGGATATTTATAAGGATACTCTTCAGTTCACTGCACAGATACTAAGTGGCATTAATCTCTAAAGAGGCTGCATGTTAAATTGTGCCCTGAAGACCTGAAAGAGCTAATCTATTTTTAAAAGGTCCTGAAGTGTTATCCAAGAAAAACTGAAGCAACAACAACAAAATCTGGCCTAACTATACAACGTCAGTAAGAAATATTTTGCTCATATATTTGCATAATACTAAAGCTCTTTTACTTTTGACAGCATAAACAGAACTGTTCACTTGGGATTCAACTCAAAATCTGAAGATCAACTTATATAATATTAAATATATCACACTTAAACATCAGAAAACTTTATGAATTATAACCACTATTAAGCTAAGTGGGGTTTTTTTGTTAGCAGATTGTGTGCTTTGTTAGACTTCAAGCTTTGTACATTTTATGGCAAGCACCTTCTATTGTGAAATAGAATGTAACTGATCTATAACAAATCTGCTTGAGAGACGATGGATTCTAGTCAGCACAGCTCTGGTTCAAAGAAAAAGACAATAAAAAGAGACAGTGACATTATAGAATCTAATGTCATCATGCTCAGCCTCATAAGAAATGTGTCTAGATGGCATTCAGTCTATTATACATTGAGAAATCCTCAAAGATAGATATGAACTTCCTTTTGTGTTATATCACTACAGGCTATTCCTCAATGTTTTATTTTTAAATTAGTTAATCTTTAGTAATAAATTAGAAGCTGAAATGGTGTTTTTGAAGGAAAAGGAAACTACAAAGGCAAGAAGCTTATCAGATTTCTCAAAAGTAATTTGGGAAAGGCAAAACTCAATAGCAACATAATAATTAGTTTGCCTTGGTAAAACACTGACTGGAATGTTTCTATTAGGAAAATATTATTACACTGGTCTATTCTGTCTAGCTGTGGATGCCCAGATTTGATAACAGAGAAGAGAGATTATTCACTATTTTTTAACGACTGTGTTAGAACATGGACAACTTTCAAAAGCAATTTCTTGAAGCCTTTGTTTTGGAATAGTGATGGTTCTGGAGATTATATTGGGCAAGCACTCTGCTACTGAGCTATACCTCTGGATCCCAGAACTCATATCTCAGAACTCATCTTGTGGTTAGAAAGAAGCCTTTACTTAATATTCATAAGCATACAAATATTCAGATCGATTTTTATTAATAATTAAACGAGCTCCAAGAACAGCAAATGGGTAAACATTTATTAAAATAAATGTGAATATTTACAAAATCATTTGCCATGCTGCAGCCTGGAATCAGTGGCAGTTTCTCAGAATTAATTGCTATGCACTCTATTAATCCTGACTGGAGCCTTTCACAGTCCTCACTACTGAAGGCTTTCATAACACAAAAATGTCCAGGACTAGGAAGGAAAAAAAAATCATCACCAGCTTTCCAAAAATAATTAAATAAGCGACTCCAGCCTTCCAGAGACTGTCAAGCATATTATGTTCAGACCCAAGACAATGTAGTACAGTCAAAAAAGCATCAGCATGCACCAGTCATAAAGGTTTGTTTCAAATGGTGAAAAAGTAATGAATACATATTTTAAAAGAACAACAATGCTCGATAGGAAATGTCCTCATTACCTTACTCATGTAAATGTAACCTCTCTGTACAGTATCTTTACAATAAAAATATTTTTTTTGAAAGAACACCAAACTGGGATACTCAGGAGGCTGAGATCTGAGGATCACAGTTCAAAGCCAGTCCAGGCAGGAAAAGTCCACAAGACTGGTATCTCCAGTTAACCACCAAAAATAGCTAGAAGTGGAGCTATGGCTCAAGTGGTAGAGCACTAGCCTTAAGCAGAAAAGGGATAGTGTCCTGCCCCTGAGTCTAAGCCTCAGGACTGGTGCATGCGCGCGTGCACGCACGCGCGCACACTCACACACACACACATACACACACACACACATACACACACACACACACACACACACGAGCCTTACTATGGAAGATATACTAATGGTTCTCAGCCAGTGTCTTTACATACTTGAGTAAGTGAATAAGAATGTATTTTACAGGCCTGGAGATGTAACTTAGGAGGTAGAGCATCTGCCTGTGAATGAAAGTATCAAACCCTGATTTCAAGTGCTGGTCAGAAGGTGTGTATCTTAAATATTACAGAAAGCATTCCTTCAGTCCTATGATGCTGTACCGTTTGAATATACTTTGGACTTAACTGATCCAATATGTGTTTGAAAGTTGCACATCCTACTGCCTCACCTGCTCAGTTGTTTGGTACAACAAACTTGTGTCCTGCTCAAGCAATCAAAGCAATTTCAAGCTATTTCAAAATTGATGATTTCTTAGAAAATTAAATTTCATGTTACTGCTATTTTTATAGCTTCTACAAAATTGAGTGTAATAGGAAAATGTAAAAGCAATTGGCAAAAAGTAGCTTTTGAAGACTTCAGATATCTCTTAACTCCAGAAAGTCCATTACAGCTCATTTATTTGTTTCCAGCTCTTTTACCTAGATGGTATCTGTTCGGTCATAATGAATGCACAGTAAGTAGCCCTTCTGGCCAAAGGATGACTTTTCAAACATTGCTATAAAAATCACCATTAAACAGCAGTGAATGATCAATGTCTCCTGGAGCCATTCCTCTTAGAAAACACTTAAAAGGAAGAGACAAGGTTATCTCACACTATTTGCAGGTTAGTCTAATTCTTCTAATCTCTCATTTTTTACATGAGAAGGTATTCTCATGTAATTTACTCCTAATTTTTGTTTCCAGTTCTGACTACTTTATTCCCCAGAAGTTCAGACTAATGTTTCAAATTTGTTTACATCTCCATTTGAATATCTAGAGAGTTTTTCAAAACTGACATGGCCAAAACAGAATGCTTGAAGCTTCTCTCCATATTTACTGTACTCCTTCCTGCCTTCTCCCTATTAGAAATTGGTACCTTTCTCCACCCAGTTGTCCAAGACAAATCTGTCATCCTAGTGATTTTTCTTTCCTTCATCATATCTAATCCAGCAACTCCTGTCATCTCTCTCTTCAAAACACATGTCAAGTTCAGACACTTTTATTTTTAGCTACTCTTGTGCAAACTACCATCATCTTTCACATGGAAATTGAAACTGTTAGCTGAGTTTGCTGTTCTCATTTGTGTTTCCCAATGTATTTTCCACAAAGCAGTTATTCAGAATTACCTTTGCATATTAAATTATGTCAGGCCTTTCCTTGAGACTCTCCAGTGACTTCCTATAACACTTAAAGTTCCAGCCCTGTGTGCTGACTTACTAAGTTCAGAATGAACTCTACCTGGTAACCTACTGTACTTACTTTGTTGGACTACTATAATAAATGACCAAAGTTTAGGAGGCTTGAACAATAGACATTTATTTTCTCATAGTTCTCTAAAAGCAGAGGCCAAGGTGTTAGTAGGGTTGATTTCTTCTGAGGTCGTTCTTCTTAACTTGCAAATTGCCATGCCCTGTCCTCACACGATGTGTGTCCTCATCTTCCCTTTTCAGAACACCAGTCATATTGGACTAGAATCTATCCTACTCATTTTAACCTAATGACATCTTTAATGACCCTATTCTTAAATACTAAATTTTCAACATCTGAATTTGGAATAGATACAATGTATCATGTGACTCTTGCACTCTTATTTTAGCCCTTTACTATCTTTCTGTTTTGTTTGTTTTTAAAAAAAACAAAACAAAACAAAACAACTCAAGCTTTGTCCTTCTTTAAGATACTTAAATTGGCAAAAGCTTTAAGATACATAAATTGGCAAAGGCAATAGGTTTGGTCCTTTTGGCTTTTCCGGTCTTAGCACAGATGTTGTGTTTTCAGAAAGTCTATTCCTGACCCCCCAACCGATAAAAAACAGCCACTTACTAGGTTTCTATTGGAATTCCTGAACTAAATCTCTGCACAGCATTTACCCTTTTCTAATACATTTTCTTTCCTATCCCTCTATTTCCCCATCAGAATATTCACACAGGGTTCTTTTTACTGATATCTTCTCAGGGCCTAAAGTAGTATCAAATATATTGAAAACTGGTAGATTAATGTTTGTGAAATGAATAAATAAATGAAGGAAACTATTAGTGAAATGTGGCAAGTAGTGATGCCTGGGGCAAATAGGAGAAGGATAGTCCACTCAGTTGGAAATCTTTAGAGAGGGAGTTATATTTACTCATCTTTGAAATGGCATACGAGCTGTCATAGCACTTTATAACTATGCCTTGGCTACACAGAGTAGAAATTTTTGCCTGATACATAACTTTTTCAATAACATTTCTAGAAATTATGCCTATGTTCAAAAGGTTTTCAGCTGTTTCTCCAGTAAACATTTACAGAACATTTGTCAAGAACCAAATTGTGCATTAGCAGAATACCCACAGGACATGGGGACACACAGAAGGAGTATCTAACTCAGCCAGGACCTACATTGGGGTGGAGCAGAAATGTTTTGGGGGGCTCTTAGGACAGCTTAATGCTTACAATGCATTAATTGTGTACTGAACATACAAAATATTTCCCATATTTTAAGTCTTTTGTAGGCTGCTATTTTATGTTATAAATGGCAGTATGAAACTTCTCTGAATTAACAGAAAATTATGGGCATTTTAAGCACTATATCTGGTGCTTATTTTGGATAGTATACATGGCCCACTTTTATGGTTCTCAACTTTCAGGAAAATTAGTTAAAAAATTTAGAAACTTGTCAGTTTCCTGGGTTTTGACATATTAAATTTCACAGGCCTTTTGGCAGCTGACACTTATTTCATTTAGTATTTGGTAATAAATCATATTTTTATTTGTCCTCTGAAGACAGAATGTCTAAGGTACTCAATACGTGTTTTGTGTCATTATCATCAACAAGGGACTGGAACGGTTGAATTAGTACATTATATGTCAAGAAAGCTGACAAGACCAGCAGAGTTCCTGCCTTGTTTTCATTTAAAAAGCTAAACATTGCTTTCAGTCTTGTTCAGGAAACTATTTTGCAATGACATCTTTATGAAAGGGCCTTTGAATGTCTGAAAGTTGGTCATTGTATCTTCTCCAGATAAAGAGAGGGTAATCTTGTCAGTTTTGTCCAGAGCGATTTTTATGTGCCCCACGCTCTTAGTCCCACTGAGTTTCCTTCTGAATTTCTTTCTTTTTTTTTTTCATGTGTGTCAGTCCTGGGGCTTGAATTCAGGGACCGGGCACTCTCCCTGGGTGTTTTTGTTTTTGTTTTTTTTCTCAAGGCTAGCTCTCTTAATACTAGAGCCTCAGTTCCACTTCTGGGTTGTTGTTGTTGTTGTTTGGGTTGGGGGGGGGGTTGTTAATTGGAGATAAGAGTCTCATAGACCTTCCTGCCCGAGCTAGCTTCCAACGACAACTCTCAGACCTCAGCCTCCTGAGTAGCTAGAATTACAGGTGTGAGACACTGGTGCCCAGAACCTTCTGCATTTATGTCCAACCTTTCTCCACATCATGAATCCTTTACATCTTAGCTTGGGAGACAGAGATAAGAGTGGTGGAATGCCAGCTTCCAGCTCTGGTATACAGAGCTACAACAAATTCCTATAAAATTCTTAGGAAAATTCCTATAAATGAAGGCTTCCAGGGCCCTGGGGTAGGTAATTTCAGCAACTCTACAACCCCTGAGGACTCAGATTCTTTCCATCTCTCTGCCTTGCCATAGCTTGGTGATTGCTATGTTCTCAGACAAGCAGTAGTTCCAAGTACTGCTCCATACAGTACAAAGGAAGATGAGGGGTTATGTTCCTTTCTATAGCTCCAGCCCTCAATAGAGTTTTCCCTCACTTGCCCAAACTGGGTCACTTGCAAGACAGAATGGAACTGCAATGAGTGACAACCCAAAGGGATATGGTGACAATAAAATGACATATTCAGTACCAAGTCATTTACCACAATACTTGTCACTTTAAAAAGTCTAATAAATGTTACATATGATTAACAAGGAACATCTGTGGTATTAAAACTGTAAAAGAGGGCCCAAGTTGTGAATAGTTAAAGTTCTCTTCAGAACTTATTAATGCAGATTCTGTGTTGAGGAAATGGAGGGAAAGATGACAAGAGTTGTAGGACTGAGGCTCAAATCTTTAGGGAGAACACCGCACAGAACCCTATGCAGAGAAAGGGATCAGAACAGGTTATTTGCACAGAAATTCAGGGAAAAGAGCCAAAGCAATACAGAGGCATCTGATATGAAGTGGGACAGAGTAAGAAAGAATGACTTGATTTTAGGTCTGAGAGCACTAGCACTAGCAATGTAGCTTGTGAGAGCTGCCCTTCACAGATCAATTAAGACTGATCCTTTGAATTGGATAAGGAATGAAGCCAAAGTTGATGAAATCTAGGCTGTAAGTGAACATGAGCAGTTGCGCAGAAGTTAGCAATCAAGCAGGCCTGACATCTGTTTTCTCGTTGTTTTTTAAAAAAAGGCATTATGGTTGCTCACTGTTGGCAGGTAATTAAAAACCCTAGAAAAACTCTGTGGTGGGCTATGCCTAAAAATAAAATACAAATATTACAAGTTAGTGATAAATTGACAGTTGCATACCTGACTTTGAGATAGTTTTTCCTATTATAGCAGAATCCTTCTGTTTGACTCTGATGGCTCCAAACCTTCTGGAATATTTTAATTCACTTTTGAGTTTGTTTCATCTCTCTTCTATCTATGTTCTCAGACTTTCTTTTGATTGAATTTGGTTAAACACAAGAATACTTTACTTGTGAATAAGCATCTGGGGCGTTTTTTGTAAATTCTATGGGAGGAAAATATGATTTCACATTCATGAATGCCAAGAATTGTTTTGAGAGTACAACTCTTAGAAATCTAGAACAGGAAATGACCTCATTTCTAGCTCTACCCCCTCATTGGACAAATATGGGAACAAGGATATTAAATATCCTGATGAATTTTTAGTCCTTGATCCTAGAAATAAATCAGTAAGTCTAGAAATCCAGGAAATCAATGAGAAAAAAAAAAGCAATGGATATTTAAGTCTGTGGGAAATGTCTTAAGAAATCTCATTTCTGTAAGCTGTTTTTTATAACAATTCAATATGAGTAAACTGAATTGCTTAAAAATTCTCATACATGTTGATCATCCTGTAAATATAAAGGGTTCCTATTATAATTAGAGGACAGTTATTTGACTCTTCCAATAACTTGAGAATTTCAATAATTAACTAGTTTCCAGTTCTGTTTACCATTTCCCCAATACAATAAACCATTCATTGTGAGAGTCCAAGATAAGGCTGTTTGCAAAGTGAGGATCAAGGGGAACCTGTTTTGTTTCTAAGGAATTCCAGATGACCAATCAGCAGGATTAGATGACTACTACTAACATTTTGATTTCTTAACTTAAATGTCACTTCCTCAGAGTGTTTCCTGGTTTGAATAATGGGCCCACCTTGTTTCTCAGACAGATAGTGTTCCACACACCCTAGTGTCTCCTCTTTACCTTTATCATAGTTGATAACTGTACATGACTTGTGAAGGTTTCATTTCTCTCACCATGAAAGTTACATACATTAGGGCCAAAGCTATGTTTTGATGGGCACTGACTACAAAAGATGCTTGGAAACTGCTTTTATTGGGCCAGTAGGGTACATATTCAATAAGCCCAGCACATGGGAGGAGGCTAAGTCCAAGGCTGTCCCAGGCAAAGAGTCTATCTGAAACATAAGCAAAAAGAGCTGTGGGTGTGGCTCAAGTAGTAAAGTACTTAGCTATAAGGCCTTGTATTTTTGTTTGCCAGTCCTGGAGCTTGAATTCGGGGCCTGGGCACTGTCCCTGAGCTTCTTTTGCTCAAGGCTAGCACTCTACCACCTGAGCCACAGCACCACTTCCTTTTTTTTTTTATGTGTATGTGGTACTGAGGAATTGAATCCAGGGCTTCATGCATGCTAGGTAAACACTCTACCAGTGAGCCAACTTCCTAGTCCCTATAAGGCCCTGTATTAAAAACTCCAGAAACACCTGTGGTTCACACCTGTAATCCTAGCTACTCAGGAGGCTGAGATCTGAGAATCTTGGTTCAAAAGCATAGGCAGTAAAGTCCATGAGACTCCAATTGACCACTCCATGTTTTAAATGGAGCTGAGGCTCAAGAGATAGTGCTAGCTTTAAGCAGAAGCAGAAGGAAGAAGCAGAAGAAGCAGAAGCAGAAGGCAGAAGCAGAAGAAGCAGAAGAAGAAGAAGCTGCTCAAGGATAGTGCCTGAGCCCTGAGTTCAAGCCCCAGGACTGGCAAATTAAAACATACCACCAAAAAGAAAGATTAAAAACTTATAAACTACTTTCATTACAAAATCTTTACCTGTATCCACAAGGTAACTAAGAGCAAGATAAAAGCCTGGCATTTTTGCCCTCATTTACATTTATCTCCTTTGTCTTAAAACTCTAGGTCAGATTCCTGCTTAATTTTTCACATGGACATGGTAATCACTCAAGGAGTGATTGTCTGAAAACTGGTGATACCTAACTCATCCTATACCCCTTTGAGGCTGAGGGCACAGAAGTAAGTTACTGAGTCCTTGTACTGTCAGCCTTTATGTCTTTTTCCAGACCTCCAAAATGTTGCCTGAAAGTCTCCAGTCATTGTTGTAAACCTAAAGTCACCTTTGCATCCAGGATATCAGAGCTTACAAACTGATCACTGCCAAGAAGGAGCAATTATGTCTTGGAACCAAATTATCCCCCCCCCCCCAAGCAAGAGGGATTTCTCTGGACTACCCTGCAAAAAACTAAAGCCCATACCAATAACCAGAAGATGGGCTGAAATGCTTTCTTTCCATCTTCCTTAAATAACTATATTGGTTAAAATTTCCCCCTGGGATGGGAGGCATGACTCAGGTGGTAGAGCACCAACCAATGAGAAAAGTATCCAATACTGAGTTTGAGTCCTGGTCTAAGACACAAAAAGAAAAAAATTTTCCTACCTTGTATCACTACTTCCACTTACTTTCTTTGGTGGCCCATCCTGATATGTTGGAACCTCCCAAGTCAGGCCTCAGGCCTAGGACTCCAATTCCATGACCACTATTTGGCAGGATATCTAGCACTGAATGAGTTATGATGAAAGTAAGATTGGGGTGACCCAAGTCACATTTTTGCTTTTGATTCCTATCTGTATATATACTTTTGGTATTTTAATTTCTATGAGCAGGTGCTACTTTTATATCTTAAACAAAATTACAACTTGTTTGCTGTATTTTTAAATTTAACTATACAGTTCAGTACATAGGCTTAAGGAGATCCATGTTCATAGGCCCTCCAAAAATGTAAAAGGGGAATTTATAAGGACCATCTTAAGAAGCATGCACTATATTCTGGACAAACAACTTAAAAATGAACATTTAATTCAACCTCTTTTTCTTTCAGTGTTTTAATTTGAAGTTTCCTATAGTTGTTTTTATGATAAATCATCTAAAGAGAAACAAAAATATCTGCTTATTATCTTATAGCTTTGATATGTCAGAAGTTTGAGCAGGGTATATATCTGAATTCTTTGTTAAGGGTTATAAAAGGTCAAGGTGTCAGCTGGGTTATGTTATCATTTGGAGCTTTGATCCTCTTTTAGCCTATTCAGATGATTGCAGAATTCTGTTCCTTAAGGTTGTGGGACCAATAACTTGCTTCCTTTCTCTCTTCCTTTCCTTCTCCTTCCCATTCATCCTCCCTCTTTTTCAGGCTATCAGCCAAGAATTGCTGTCAGATCCTAGAAGCCATCCAAAATAGGCTCTCCTTTAGAGGCAATTCACACCATAGCTAATTGCTTTCTTCAGAACAAAGCATAAGAACATCTCTCTGACTTACCCTTCCCCCATAACCTTTAAAAGGCTCTTGCAAAAGATCCCCCTGATTAGGTCTGGACCACCCAGGATAATCTTTCTCTTGAATCATCTGATTAGTCACCTAAGGTATGTCAGCAAAATATCTAGTGTGGTATAAACATATCACAGAGACAGATAATCCTATCTATAGGTTCTTTCCATGCTCAGATGGAGAAGGTTGCTCAGGATATATATAGAGAGAGAGAGAGAGAGAGAAGAGGCAACAGTCTTATAATTTGACCTACCATACTACCCTTCCCCCACCAAAAAAAAAAAAGAAAAACCCTTCTTTTTAAACTTAGTGTATTGATTTGGAAAATATACAGTCTTTTGGTATGTGGAGTCTATCTATGTATGCCCATTTGCTTTTGTATCTTCACTAGTTTTACAATACATTATTGACTATTTAGATATTTTCCTTGAAGAATGCCTCATAATTTGATGATTAAAGTAGTGACTCCCAAAATTCATGACTTTTACTTTGTATATGCTTGGAAAAGCATAACTCAGGATCTTTAGAAACCAAACTCAAAGGCTACCATAGAGCTAGTTGTATAGCACCTGCCTACTGAGGCCCTGAATTCAAACACCATTAGCACTAAAAGGAAAGGAGAAAGGGAGGAGAGAGAGGGAAGGAGGGAGGGAGGAAAAGAAAGAGAAAGAGAAAGAAACCAAGCCCAAGCTTAGAGTGTCATAATTTGTCACCTTTACCCCTTCATTCCTCCAGGATGACAATCTGAACCTTTTTGCTTAAATGAATAAATAACAAGCCATCACACAACACAACACAATCAGTTTCTAAGAGTATTATACCTTCTCACAGTCATTATAACATTCATTTTCATTTGACTACATATTAGTAGATGACTAAATTCTTTTTCCTGTTAGTGGCAATATGATTAATCAGACTACAGGTTCATCAAGACTGCTTAATCATTCCTTGTTCTTACCATGTGTTCCAGTTTTTACTCTATTTAAACATAAAGCTATGCCACTTCTCTAAGAGTGGGCTGACATACTTAATTTCTGTCTTCCCAGTGTAGCTATGTTGATTAAACTTTTTCCTACCTTTTCATGATTACTTCCATTTGCTTTTGTGGGTGAGTACTAGATCTTGACATGTTAGAACTCCATACTCCTTTGTATAGGAAAGAATAACACGAGCTTCCAAGAATAGTTGTTGATATTTGTTTGGTTTGATATGGTTTAATTTTTTTTTTTGGTCAGTCACAGGGCTTGAAGTCAATGCCAGAGTGCCATCTGTGAGCTCTTTTGCTCTAGTCTAGAACTCTACCACTTTGAGCTATAGCTCCACTTCTAGTTTTTGAGTGATTAATTAGAGAAAAGAGTTTCATGGAGACTTTTCTTTCCAGGCTGGCTTCAAACTGTGATTCTTAGATCTCAGCCTCCTGAGTAGCAAGGATTACAGGTGTGAATCATTGGTACCCAGTTGTTTCGATTTTTTTTTTTTTTTTGTCGGTCGTGGGGCTTGAACTCTGGGCCTGGGCGCTGCCCCTCAGCTCTTCAGCTCAAGGCGAGCGCTCTACCACTTGAGCTACAGCGCCACTTCCGGTTTTCTGGTGGTTTATTGGAGATAGGGGTCTCACGGTCTCTCCTGCCCGGGCTGGCTTTGAACCGTGATCCAGATCTCAGCCTCCTGAGTAGCTAGGATTACAGGCGTGAGCCACCAGTGCCCGGCCCTCGATTTTTTTGATTCAGAGTCTCACTACATATCCCAGGCTAGCCTGAAACTCATTCAGGCTGACTTTGAACTCATATTCTTCCTTCCTCAGCCTCATGAGTGCTGTGATTATAAGTTTGTGCCACTATACTTGGCTTCAAAATTTTAATCACAAAATCTAATGCTTTCTTGCTATGAAGTTGAGTTACTTACCTTGCCTGTTTCCTCACTAGTAAACTAGTGCTTATATTTTTCTAATCAGATTTTGAAGGTTATAGAAATTGCATATGAGTGCTTAGTAGGGTGCCTGGCATGTAGGAAAACTATATAAATGTTCGCTATTATCATTCCTAAGAACATTGTCTTGAACTTGGAATATAGAAGAGTATTCCCATATGTTTTTATTTAAGAATTAAGATTGAATTGTTTAGTGTATTAAGCTTCTCTTTGATCCTTCTTTTATTGGTAATTTTGGTTAGTTTTAGTAATTTAATCAGCACATGTGGAAAAGTTAAGAAATAAACCATTGAACAAATTAAGGCATCCCAAAATTGAAGGGTGGTAGTTAATATGCTGTCCTTCCTTGGTAAACATTCCTGGTGTGGTTTGTACATTCTTTTTGTATTACTTAGTGTTCGTAATCACGGTATAGCTTAGCATCCTAAGGCCCTAATATACAGACATAGTCTCTGTCTCTCTTTCTCTCTCTCCCTCTCTCCCTCTCTCTCTCTCTCTCTTTTATTATACTGGAGTTTGAATTCAGGGCCTTGGACTTGCTAGAGGGGCCACCAGCCATGCATCCATTGTGACTCTTTTTTTTTTAACTCATTTTTCAGATAGAGTCTCATGTTCTAGCCCCAGGGCTGGCCTCAGACCTCCCTATTTACAGCCACTTGCATAGCTGGAATCACACTTGCCATCACTCCCAGCTTGTTGGTTGAGAGAGGTCCCCCAATTTTTTTCCTTGGCTGACCTTCAATCACAAGCCTCCCCTCTCTGTCTCTTGAATAGCTGAGATCACAGGCATCAGCCACTACAGTTGGCTGGAAATTTTATTTATCTCTGCTATGAAAAGACTATAAAGTCCATCTCTCTTAGCATAGGGCCTTATAGTACTTACCGGACTGAAATGTTCAAAATTGAAAAGTGGAAGGCAATGAGCTCCAGTTCTGATAGGGGCTGCACTGGGTGATTAGATCTCAGCAGAATCACAATCCCACAGTGAATGGGAGGAAGAGCTCAGGAAGCTTTACTCAGAACGGCAATCAGCCATCCTTAGCCTCATTAGTAAACAACAAATCCTAATGCTGACTCTCCACATCTTTTGGACTTACTCTATTACAATAAAATTCTATGCTATTGTCACAAATTGTATCTGCCCCAGTAAACTGTTAACATTCCCAAGGCAAGGGCTGTGGATTTTCATTTCTCTTTAGTCTCTGTTAAGTTGCCATTCAGTAAATGTTTGTGAAGCTGCCTTGTTGATGACATAATCTATAGGAAAGCATGATACTGTCCGTAAGCACTGACGTAAAAGTTACCCAGTGTACTAGTCCAAGTGGCCACAGATGTGCTGACAATCAAAGAAGATTAAAGTGGTGTAAAGGAATGAAATGTGGCCTTTTGAATGTGACCAGGAATGACATAGTGTGGCTTTGATGCATCAGCAAGTCCCAAGCCAGCTGTGTCTTGACGTGCTGGTGGCATTACATCAACCTCTCATCATTCCTCAGCATCACCCGCCTGACACACTTAACAGTGAAGGGCACAGCAAAATCAGCAACAAGTGGGGAAAAGAAACCAGCTAGCTGCCAACTGAGCCATGTTGCTTCTGTTCAAATGGATAGGATGGCAATATCATTTTAAAAGCTCATAATGTGAAGAGTCATCAAAGGCACTTGGAAAATAGGGGCTTTGAAAACTGGCATGTTTGTCAGCTTTCCATTACTGTAACAAATCCCTATGATAATCAACTTATAAAGAGGAAAGGTTTACTTTGGCTCACAGTGTTCATTGCATATCATAGTGCAAGTATGTGGCAGAGCAAACCTCTCAGTCCATGACTGGGATAGGAAAGGGCAAGGCCCCATGTTATTTTCAAGAACACACCCTCCATAACCAGAAAACCTCTCACTTAGGCTCCACCTCTTTAAGGGTTTCACCACGTTCCAATAGTACCACAAGTTGGGGACTAGGCTCTGACAGTGGGCCTTTGGGGAACATTCCAGATCTGAACTATGGCAAGTTGTGTAAAGGTGACTATAGAGCATTCAGTGCGTGGAATAACTGTGGGTGATTGTAACAAGCCAGGCAAAGATGGGCCAGCTCCAGAGGGCCTTATCTGAAGTCATGACACATAGCAGTCAACCTGGCAGAAGCAGCTCAGGAAAGTGACTTGGTGGGTAGAGCATATACCTTTGGAACTGCAACACAGAGCTGTCCTTCAGCCTCAGAGTAAAAACAGGAGACATAAATGGGCATCCTTGAAAAAACACAGCAAAAATGAACTTTGGACCGGTCAGCTGGTAAATATTGCCTCGAAAGACTATTAAATTAATTACCATACTATTAAGTGTTATGAACATAGCTTCCTGGAAAAACTGCATATTACAGAAAGTTTGGGGAGGGGCTTCTTTTGTATTTAGACTTAAAGGAGATTTTGCGAGAAGAGGAGAATTGAGTTTAAAAGGTGTGTTATCTACTGCTAAAAGGGTTGTGTTTATATCTTTTCTTTTTCTTCTTTTTGAAATGTTGCCAGAATTCCAACCACAAAGAAAGTTAATTTAGGGAAAAATAATAATACCATCAACTATAGATTTTGAGCACATTGTGCCATTCACTAAGCTAGGTGCTTTCCATATATTATTACTCACCCAATCACTGTTAGAGAGACAGCCTTACCACATTAACAGGTCAGGAAACACATTCAAAGAGGTTAAGTCATGGATCCAGTATTTGAATTGCTAGAGAAGGTCCCAGGAGGGGTGAAAAGACAGGACAATGATGCTAATATGAAAGGAAAATGAGGGAACAAATGAGAGCTAAAAAAGAAGGGAAAAAATGAACAAGAGGGGCTGGGAAGGTGGCTTAGTGGTAGAGTGCTTGCCTTGCATGCCTGAGGCCCTGGGTTCAATTCCTCAGTACCATACAAACAAAAAGAAAAAAGCCCCAACAGGTGCTGTGGCTCAAATGGTAGAGTGCTAGCTTTGAGCTGACTTGCTGAGGGACAGTGCCCAAGCCCAGAGTTCAGGCCCCATGACCGACCCCAAAAAAATAAATAAATAAACAAGAAAAGTAAGAAGAGAGACTTGAGTGGCACTGGTGGCTCACACCTGTAATCCCAGCTATTTGGGAAGCTGAGAATGGGAGGAATGCAGTTCAATACCAGCTCAAACCGAAAAGTTTAAAGGATCCATCTCAATCGCTAGCCAGATTCAGTGGTGTGCCTTTGTCATCCCAAATTGCCTGGGAAGCTAAGATTCGAAGAATCTGTCCAGGCTAGCCTGGAAAAGCACACACCATTATATCTCAATAAAAGGAAGCTGGATGCAGTGGTGTGCCCCTGTCACTCTAGCAATAACCAAAAGCCTAAATAGATATATTATGTTCCAGACACACACTCAGGCAGGAGACCAAAAAAGTAGCTGGAGGCATGGCTCAGCAGTAGAGTGCCCACCTAGCAAACATGATGTTCTTCTGTGTTTAAACCTTAGTAGTACTGTCAAAATCAAAACAAAATAAAAAAACAAACAAACAGAGATTAGGCGTTGGTCTTTGAGAAGAAATTGTTTAGGCTGATGGGGTCCTTTGGAGTGGTGATGTTTTTTATAACCCATCATGTTCTATTATCTTAGCTGATACTGTTTTGGAACCTATGAGATCTCTTATCAGACAAGCCCACTGGCTACGTGGTACTGCTCAAAACAGAGATTACACAAGAAGTGTACCTCATCTTGATGGCTTCCAGGAGCCACAAGGAAATAAAATTCAAACAATTCAAATCTGAATCTATCCACAGTGTAATGCTCTAACTTTATATTGGGTGTGCAGAAAAGATGGCAGTTTTAGTTGCTGGAAAACAGATGGGACACTAGAAACTTGTCCAAGTGAAAGAAAAAGCAACAGGTTTTTTTTTTTTTTTGGTGGGTCACTTTCATAACAAAAGTATCTATTGCTGTGCACACACAAGCTTGTATTTCACTAAAATAATGGAAGTATCATTTAATAATTTTAATGCATTCACAGTTCTATCTTTTAAGAACTTTACATGTATGCTGGAACTATTAGGATGAACACTCACTTTCTTTTATTTTAGTTCATTATATTTTATCTTTGCCAGTCCCAGGGCTTGAACTCAGGCCCTGGGTACTGTCCCTGAGCTTCTTTTGCTCGAGGCTTACACTTTACCACTTGAGCCACAGCGCCACTTCTGGCTTTTTCTGTTTAAGTGGTACTGACAAGTCGAACCCAGGGTTTCATGCATGCTAGGCAAGCATTCTACCACTAAGCCACCTTCCCAGCCCATCATTTTATTTTATTTATTTTCTGTGGTACTGGAGGTTGAACCCAGGCCTCCTGGGTTGAGCCACACCCCCAGCCCTATTGTTTATTTGTATTTTGTTTTTGAGATATGATTTCCCTAACTTATCCTCTTCCTGTCTGCCTCCTCAGTAGTTGGGATTACAAGTATATGGCACCACACCAGGTTAAACACACACTTTGAAGATAAACAGACAGGCTCAAAAACTCAACAACCCAAGGCAATTTCACAGACCTTCCTAATATAGTCAATGCTGAATGTATAATTCCCATAACTACATTTTTTACCACTAGAACTCAAAAAAAAAAGAAAAGAAAAAAGGAGGGAGGGAGCATAAGAAGGGAAGGGAATATACACAATGGAATTCTATGCCTCCATCAGAAAGAATGACGTTGCACCATTTGTTAGGAAATGGAAAGACTTGGAAAAAATTCTATTAAGTGAAGTAAGCCAGGCCCAAAGAAACATAGGTCCCATGGTTTCCCTTATTTGCAATATCTAGTATATGTATGAGTCAAGCAGAAAAGGTCAGATAAGGTGATATTAGGGAAATTAACCCTAAGATATGTATGCAAATGTTTTTTTTCTTTCTTACGATTGTTTCTAACACATTTATAAGATTATTTCTTTGTAGCTTTGTATGTCCCTCCCCCACAGTATAACCCTTGCTTTCACTGTATTTGATGTTGGTATAATTTGTGGAGGGGAAGGGGAAAAACAAATCGTTTAAATAGGGATACAGGTGGACCCATTGCAACAATGAGATGTACAAGTCGTTATGTCGAAAACGAACTTTACAACTTTGGTGGGGGGGGGCGAGGAGGGGAGGTAGAGCGGGGAGGATTGGGTGGAGGGGCAGGGGGAGGAGGATGGGAAGGGATGGGAAGGAGAAACAAAGGAGGAGGCTACTTGATAAGGAATGTACTCATTATTTTGCCCATGTAATTGTAACCCCTCTGTACAGTATTTTCACAATAAAAAGAAAAAAGAAAAAAAAAGAAAATGTTAAGGCAATAAAAGTTACGGAAAGTCTGAAAAAAAAAAAAAGAAGGGAAGGGAAAGAAAGTAAGGAAGAAAGGAGAGGAGGAAAAAGGGAAAGAAAAGATAATTACATCAACACTATTCCAGTTCTTGAAAAGAAAGAAGTATGCATTGGATAAGTGAAAGGAGAGGTTGTCTGAAGCCACTATGACCAGGAAAGAAATCTGTGCTAAAGAGTAGGAGAAAAAAAAATGAGGCAAAACTAAATAGGAATATCACATTTTAAAAACTGAGATCAAAGTGCATGTTCTGTGAAAACGGAAGGAAGAAAGGTCTAGTGCTGGTGGATCACACCTATAATCCTAGCTACTGAGGAGACTAAGATCTAAGGATTCTTATTCAAAGCCAATCCTGGCAGGAAAGTCTGTGAGACTCTTTATCTCCAGTTAACTATTAAAAAGCTGGAAGTGGAGGTATGACTTAAGTGGTAGGGTATCAGCCTAGATTGAAAAACCATACAAGAGTTCAAGCTCTAATAACAGCCAAAAAAAGAAAGAAAAGAAAAGAAAGAAAGAAAAGAAAAAGAAAGAAGAAATTAAAAAGAAAAATATGAAAACTCATACATTCTCTAAGATTGTTTCTCTTTATTTTTTAAATTTTATTGTCAAGATGATGTACAGAGGGGGTTACAGTTACATAAGTAAGGTAATGATTACTTTTCTTGTCTAACTTGTTTTACCCCCTTTCTCATTATTTTTCCCTCTTTCCCTCCCTCTCCTCAATCCCCCCCCCAAGTTGTAAAGATCCTTTCCAACATATTGTGAGTATTGCTGTTGCATAAATTCCCACTTTCCCACTTTGTCCTTTGTCTCACCATTTTGTTGTTTCCCTTCCCTTCCATAGTTCAGATAAACATATACAATATCTAGGGTACCAATATCGAGTACTGTGACAACAGAGAATAAACCATAGGGGGAAAAACACAAAAGCAAAAATAAATCATGTAGTACATTGAGAACAACAACCACAAAGAAAAACCTAGGTTGTTTCTCTTATCTACCCTTCCTAGTTTTACGGGTTAAAGTGACCCATTCAACTCAGCCTTTGGAATTAATACTGTTTATTCTAACTGCTCCTCTGAGTAATAAAAAGTTCCCCTCTGTAGGGTTAGGGTCTCTCTGAAAGGTGGGTGTGTTGTTTGGTCATTTTTTTCCTCTTGAAAGTTAATTAAGTCAACATTAGCCATGTCTGTGTAACCGCAAAGTGAACAGTTTCTTGAAGGCTCATGGTTTGGATCTTTTCCTGCAAAAGTTCCCACTACTATGGTTATATTTAATGTTCTAACAGCCTGAATAGCTGGCTGGCTTTGGGCCCAGATGTCAGAGTGATTCTGGGCCTGTTTGCAGCTAAATTCAGTGCTTCGCTGGAGCCTCTGGGCCAAGTGCATGTGGTTCTCAATGGACAGGCTGGGGTCCAGCCTCTCCTTTGTTCTCCAGAAATCTCCCTGGGTTATCCTTGCCAATTTGGTGCCAAATGGTCTTGTGCTTCTCAAAATTGTTTACTTGACATTTAAATTTTTTTTAGGTCTTGTCAATATACTTAACCCTGAAAGTAATACAATATGGTGCACATTTGTGGTATGGACCTATCTTGATGACTTGTTTATATAGATGTGACTGAATATAGAAGGAAAAAAATGCCTTGCACAAAAGCCAGTGTTTTCATGTCAGTGCAGCTGTTTTAACTTTTAAGAAGCCACAAACATTTCATCCACTAAAACTTTAATTTTGAAAGACACAGGACTTTAAAAAAATACTGTTTCTGAAACTGGTATATAGCAGCCTCCCTCTTTCTGTTCTTTAATTCAAGGGTTGAATAAAGTTCAGAGTTGAGATGTTCCATAGTTACAAATGAAGTTTTCAGACCAAAATCTATGTTGCTGCTGAATCCCTCATAATCTTTGTAATGTTTCTCTGTAATAGAAACAGCAGTATTAGCAATAGAAGCAAAAGGTGACTGTTCTCATGTTTTGCTCTTAGTTCTGAATTTTCCACGGGCATAGAAGCAGAGTTCCCTGGATCAATCACTTGTATGTTTTCCTGGGTTCACAGGAACCCAAGTCATGTTAAATGTTGTTTTGATCCTTTGCTATGCTATAGCAACGATTCCACTTCCTGTTACATAGAAAAACCTATTCTGCTATTAAAAGAGATCACTGGATCTATTTAGTACAACATCAAGACCATTTTGTCCATGGAAATAATTTTTATTGTTCTGAGTCATTCTGGTTTGTGGAATTTTAACATGAGTTCCAGGACAAGGATGAGAGGGTATATTTATTTTATTCTGTATCCTCTTTAATGGCTTTGAGTGCATGAATGTCAGCCTTGTTGTCAAAGTATTTCCATATTTTTATTACTTTAGAAGTGATTTTGCTATATTGATGCCTCTTCCATGACAATTTGCCCAGTGTACTTGGCCTGCTGTTACTTGGTAGGAATATCTGTTTTGCCCCTTGTGATGTGATCTCTTTATTTTTCTCTTAGTCCTGTTCATGGCTTCTCAAACACAGGTCTTTACCATATGAAGTTCCACAAATATTTAAATTGTTTCTACTGAACTTCTGGAAAGACTTAAATTGTAAGCTCTAAGATAAGTGCTGTTAGCTCACACTTGTAATCTTAGCTATTTGGGGGGCTGATATCTGAGGGTAGCTGTTCAAAGCCAGACTGGGAAGGAAAGTCCATGAGACATTTATCTCCAATTAACCACCAAAAAAAAAAATCTGATCTAAGATATGGAACCAACCCAGATGCCCCTCAGTCGATGAATGGATCAAGAAAATGTGGTATATATACACAATGGAATTCTATGCCTCCATCAGAAAAAATGACATTGCCCCATTTGTTAGGAAATGGAAAGACTTGGAAAAAATTATATTAAGTGAAATAAACCAGGCCCAAAGAAACATAGGCCCCATGGTTTCCCTTATTTGTAATAACTAGTATATGTCTGAGACAAGCAGAAAAGATCAGATATGTTGATGGTAGGTGAAATGAATCCCGAGATAAGTATTCAAATGTTTTTTACTTTCATGCGATTGTTTCTAACATATATATGAGATGATTTATTTGTTGCTTTGTATATCCCTCCCCCATAGATAACCCCTGCTTTCACTGTATTTGATGTTGGTATAATTTGTGGAGGGGAAGGAAAAAAACAAATGGTTTAAATAGGGATACAGGTGGACCCATTGCAACAATGAGATGTACAAGTTGTTATATCAAAAAATGAACTTTACAACTTTGGTGGGGGTGGGAGGAGGATTGGGTGAAGGGGCAGGGGGGAGGGAGGATGGGAAGGGATGGGAAGGAGAAACAAAGGAGGAGGCTACAATGCTTGATAAGAAATGTACTCATTATCTTGCCCATGTAATTGTAACTCCTCTGTGTGGTATTTTCATAATTAAAAAAAAAGAAAAAGAAAAAAAATCTGGGAGTGAAGCTGTGGCTCAAGTGGTAGAGCACTAGCCTTGAGCAAAAACGCTCAGGTAGGGCTGGGATGTCACTCAGTGGCAAAGCATTTGCCTACCAAATGCAATGTTCTGGATTTGATTCCCCAATACCAAAAAGAAAAGACAAAAAAATACAGTAGGAAGTGGTGCTGTGGCTCAAGTGGTAGAACGCTTGCCTTGAGCTGAAGAGCTGAGGGACAGTACCCAGGCCCGGAGTTCAATCCCCATGACTGACAAAAAAAGTAAAAACAAAAAATACAGTTAAAAATGTATGTGTGAGTATATGCATGCACATATATTCAATTTTAAAAAAAACACCCAGGTACAGCACACAGGCCATGAGTTCAAGCCCAGGATCAATACACACACACACACACACACACACACACACACACACAGCCCACATAAATGTAAGCTTTAAAGGGCATGATGGCACATGGCTGTCATCCTAGCACTTAGGAGGTTGAAACAGGAGGCTCTCAAGTTTGAGGATAGCCTGAGTTACATAGCAAGACCCTTTGTCAAAAATAAAATAAGTTATTTCTGAAGTAAGCCTCACTAGAAGTGTTCCCTAATTTAGCACACAATATCTTCATATTTTAGACCCATCCAGAATCCTAAAATCCCTTTTCCTTTCCAATATTCTTTGATTTCATTGCAATTACAAAATTTGTTAATCACCCCTAGGGAACTCAGCTGTAAATGACAGGAAATCATGTTATTTAAGGATCGACTTCAGTAACAGTTTAGACTTACAGAGAAGTCTTAGATGTTTGGGCATTTTAGGAAATACTTGAATACAAAACATCAACTATCCTATAAGTTAACATTTTAAGTTACGAGTTATTAATATTCTTTCCACTGTTGCTTTCTCTATGTGTCATTCTGACAGATGTAAAAGTAAATCTAGTACTTTCTGTCAAGGACAGTCTTCCGACTAGGTGACAGGCTCTCCATCTTCTGCGACTGATCAGCCTCCGACATTGTCCTACCTGGTCAGCCTCCAGCTAATCCTCACTGGTTAGCAAGAATTCAACAACAACAACAAAATGTACTATGAACTCAAGCTTAGACTAGAAGAGAACGTAGGCCATTCCTAACAGAACATTTCTTCTCTTGAAAATAATCATGACCAAACCAGATACTGGTGCCTCATTCCTGCCATCCTAACTACTTAGGAAGCTGTGATTTAGAGGCTCATGGGTTCAAGGCCAGCCTGGGCAGAAAAGTCCACTAGATTATATCTTCAAAATAACCAGCAAAAAAAAGCCTGGTTGGAGCTATGAAACAAGTAGTAAAGTGCCAGCACAGCAAGCCAGCTGAGCAGGAGCAAAGTCATGAGTTCAAAACAGTCTCACAAAAGTAAAAAATCACCATTAGCCATACTGTATAATATATGCATCCATGTATTCCTAAGAATGAGGGTGTTGTGTGTGTGTGTTAACCCCTGTATATGTGTGTTTGCATATAAGTGTATGTGTGCACACATGGGACTGAGATTTAGTGGTCAGAAGATTTTCTAACTAGGGGATGATAGCTTGCTAACCAGAATCATTTTGTTCTCAACAGGTGGACATGATGAAAGAAGCATTAGAAAAGCTTCAGCTCAATATAGTAGAGATGAAAGATGAAAATGCAACTTTAGATGGTGGAGATGTCTTATTCACAGGTAAAGTTGACCTTTTTTCTATCCCAAATACTTCTAATACCTGACTCACGCTCCATTATTTCATTATAGTTGGGGGGTTTCCTGTTAATTACCAAAGTAATATATGCTAAATGAGGGCAATTTGAAAAATATTTTACAAATGCAGAACACACAATAAGTAAAAATAATAGAGTAACCTTCCATTCAAAGATAATCACTTTAATATTTGGGTACATTTCCTTTCAGTATTTCGTATGCATAATTTACAAGAATATCCATCTGTAGTATGCTCTTTTATAATTGAGTTTATGAGTTACATAGTTTTCCACTGTTTGACTATCTCTGGTTTGTATTTAACGGATTCTTAATTCAAGATTAGCATCATTTACAAATACTTTTCCTTCCAGATGGCAAGATGAATTCAAATAAATTTCTATGCAAATTGACTTGGCTTAATGCCAGATATATAATAGCAGAACTTAAAATACAAGTTGTGTATCTTATTATTGATCTTAGCAAAATCAGTTTTTACAATCAGTATAAGATGGCTACTAAAAAAAGCAGTAATTGTGTCATTTAATCTTTCTGACTATGATCATATGATTATTATGTAAAATCTGGTTCCCTTGATTCATTTTGGTTAAAATGAAGAGCAAGATAGTCAATAGTAATTATTTTTGTAGTGAGCAGTGTTTACCCGCTAAATGGCAGAGAATAAGTACTTGTTTCACCAATGTACTATAAACAGGATTTGGGAAGAAGCCCCACATAACCTATTCAAACCAGGAAGGTTTTTGGAAGTCTAATATTTAGCTGATATAAATTCATAGAGTCTCATGTATATACTCAAAGCATAACCAATTTTTGTTCTGATGTAAAAAAAACTATTACTTACATTTGAATATAATGAACGTTCCTGGTGGAGGAAAAAGAGGAGTGTTTATTCTGTGAGAGTTTAGTGTCTCCTGGTTTAGTTCTAAGTGCTTGTTGATGAGGCCATTGTGCTCCCCACCCCCATGGGGCATCATTCTAAACATGGATTGTGGGAATTGCATGGGGTAGAGTTGTGAGCACATTGGCCTTGCCTCTGGGGTTGGTCTGTATATGCATTGAGCACTCAGAACATAGAACAAGGAGTCAAGGAAGCCTACGCTGCATTCTTCACTCTGGTTGCACCCAAGCATACTCAGGCATTCTTTAAATCTGCCCAGTAAGTTCTCCTTAGAATATTCTTTGTGTCTCCCATTGATGGCACTTTTATTCTTTTTGACAGCCCAGAACAACAGCCTGTTTCTCTTAGAAAATAGGCTTTTGTGGAAAGCTAGATGTGTAAATCACACTTCCACACAATATAGCACTTTTCTACCAGAACACAGGGATGTAGGGGGGAAAAAACCTTATTGCAAGTATAGATATGGCTTAAACAAGCAATATTTGCAGTCACGTGGTTATTTTAACAGCTTTGCTGAACAGATGCCCTAAAATCCCCTGAGTGTGAAGACACATTCACACCACAAGTCTCTTCTTTTGGCCTATTCACAGCATTTCAACCCTGATGTTTTTGCCATATCTTTAATAATTAGACACTGAACATTGAGGCTTACCTTTGATATTCACTGTAGACTTATTTGCTTGTTTCATTCAGTATGGAAGTTTATATTTTCATAGTTATTTTTTTCAAAACTGAGATGACCCAGAAATCGAGGGACAAAGGGTGAGCAAATGAAGCAGTGATACTATGTTGAAAATAAACGACACAACTATACAACTTGGGGATAAGAGGGAAAAACTGGGAAAGAATGAAGGAAAGGGTAACATCCAAAAGGAAATGTACTGATTACCTGATTTATGTAACTGTAATCCATCTGTATATCACCTTTATAATACCAGTAAGAGATACAAACATTAAAAAAAAAACTGAGATGCTTTTGGAACATCTATCTGCTTGGCACCTCCCTCATATCTAATGTCTGCTTCTGCCAGTCCCTATTTCTAAAATTTCCTTCCTTTTTTTCTTCCTTCCTTCTTTCCTTCCTTCCTTCTTTCATTCCTTCCTTCTTTCCTTTTTGCTTTTTTCCTTCCTTACTTGTGGCAAAACATAATATCTAAAATTTGTTCTCTGAACCATTTAATACTGTGCAATCCATAGGGCATTAGTCACATTCACAATTTATACAGCTATTTCCACTCAACTTTTGGATTAGAAAGTTAGGTAAGAAAATCTGTAGCGCTTTCTCTGTGCTCCCTGCTCTTCCTTCTGTAACTCAAAGCTTCATTAATAATTTATCAGGAAATGAACAGAGGGAAGCTGCTTTCCAATTCCAGATCCTGCTGGGAAAATTGTCAGTTAGGCAAACAGCTACTGGCAAAAAATATCTTCAGCCCATTTCTCTGGAATTAGACACAATTTATGTCCACTTTTATTTATTTTTGTGAAGTACAAAGTGCACAGATCTGGGTTATGCAATATGTATGTACTGTTTAAAGACCAATAACAATATGAACTTGTATACCCATTCCTGGGTTATGAAATAGAACATTTCTACTGAACTATATTCCCAGCCCTTAAATTTTAATTTTTATACAGTGAGTTTTCTTATGGGACAATATAATCAAACCATTAGGAAAAAAGATAGAAAAAGAAAAAGGAAAAGCCAAAAATGTTCCCAGTATACCACAAAAGACTTTTGTGTTTGCCAATAGCACAAGCTTTTGAAATTTATCCTATCATCATTTGACCTATATTATGTGTCCATCATATAAAGAGAGTATGAAGATTGAAGGTATATTATTTGCAAAGTTTGTCAAATCATTTTTTCTATATGGTCTTCTTTTACCTTACTATAATGCTCCAGTGCATCATGAATTTGAATTTTTTTTCCAAAAAAAAAATCAAGAAAAGCTAAAAATCCTGACATTTTTGTATTGTCTAACTCTGCTAGAGTTGTTTCTTTTCCTATACTTTTTTTTTTTTTTTTGGTCCGGTCGTGGGGCCTGAACTCTGGGCCTGGGCGCTGTCCCTCAGCTCTTCAACTCAAGGCTAGCGCTCTACCACTTGAGC
>NW_012267255.1:7061988-7102523 GCF_000151885.1 Dipodomys ordii | reverse complement strand
CAATGGAGGGGGTAACAATGTTCAAGAGGAAGTGTACTCATTACCTCACTCATGTAACTGTAACCCTCTGTATAGTATCTTTACAATAAAAAAAAAGCCAGTATTCATAATAATAGACACCAAACTCATCACAGCTATGCACTCTGGGAATTAAAAAAAAAAAAACACTTGCCACAAGATAGAGCTTCTTGTAGTGTTTTCTCTCTTGACTTAGGGAGTTACAAGACTCATTATAATAATCTCATCTTTTTGTTGAATCAAAACTATTTCATGATCATCTTTTAGAAAGCTGTGGTTCTGAAGCACCTAAAGAGCTTAGTTCCATTCATACTTTGGAATAGTTCAATTGGGGAATGGGAAATGTTTTTATTTTTTAGATATGACTAGGAGAGCCTAGAAAAACTGACTTGCCCAGGTCTCACCAGTGGGCCAAAAGGGGAAGTCATTCATGGTGAAGAAGGCTGCCACTTCCACAGTGCTTTCCATGCAGAAACACTTCCACCCAGGAAGGTGATCAGGATATCCCAGAAGGTCAAAGACAGTGTCTCTTACTCACTCACTCTTATGCCCCTTCGTGTTTAATTCAGAATGTGTCCCCATGAATGGATAAGTAAATGAATGAGATAGTATTATCTTCTCTTTGTTCATAAGAAAATTAGACTAAGTGACTCACCTCCAAGTCAGAAGGCTAGCACTAAATGGTGGTGGTCTGATCACAGCCCCTGACTCTGGGATGGATGGCCCTGCATATAACACACATGACTTGTTCATGAACCAAGTATAGACTCCTCTTTAGCAAAGAGAACAGTTCTGTGTATCTCAGTGTACACTGTTTGTTTTATCCTTTCAATCTTCCCTCTTCTACCTCAGTGCTAAACCTGGTGCGGTATGGCTGAGAAACAACCATTACTCGAGGTGAATTGCCTTTCTGCAATATCCCCAGCTCCTTCAGCTGGCTCATCTCTGTTTCCTTTTTACATTTTAGCCATAACAGGATCTTTGGTGTTTTTCAAGGGCTTTTAACAGTTGTTGCTGAAATAGCTCTCAGAATTTGATTTTGTATTATGGTGGCTTTGTCTTAATTTCCTTTAGAGTATATGTCTTTGGTTCTAGTTTATCTGAAAAAAATATGTCAGCTTTTGTGTACACAAAAAGAAGATGATGTCTTAGAGGAAAGCATTTGATGAATGGTGTCATCCAAGACATCTAGGAAGATCCCATTTCTCCTTAGAGAGTACCGTAGTGTCTAGCCAAGACAGCCAAGTTGGTGTGCACATTTCTGAAACTGATCATAATAAGAAGGGTGTTATGATAGCTTACACCATGCCTTTGTGTAAATCAGCAGAAAAGGGCCCTGTTAGGTGGATGAAATAGAAAATAGGCCCTTCTACCATTCTGAGTAGATTAAGTCTCCAACTCAAACACCTTAGTCCTTGATTCAACAAAGTCCTAAATCAGCAGGATTCTAACTCAAACAGTCTGGAAAAACTAACATGTAACAAATAAAAGATAAAACAATAAGATTTATTAGCAGTATATGAAATAGATCTTAACTGTTATTCTAAGTGCAGAGGAAGGGGAAGGAATGCTCTCTTAGGGCTTGATAATCAAAGAAAGCCTCCCAGAGAAAACATGGCTAGATGTCAGTCTTGAGAGATAGGTGACGTTAGTGGAGTCAGTGAGGAAGTGTTACTGGAGCAAAGTGTATTCCTGAGTCATAATCCAACTGGTCCAACTAGTAAAGGGATTCCTTGTATAATTCTGGATGGAGTTGGTGAAATCTGAAGAAGTCAGAACTTAAGAGTCAGGAAGACAAGATTATCACTTTGAAGCAGGAGTCCGTATACCCACAGATCTCTGAGCAGAAAGATCTGCATTTCCTCAGAGGTGCTAACTCAGAAAAATAAATAAAATTGAAAGGGAAGATAGTACTGTCAGAAAGCCAGTGGTAACACCCACAGAACAAAAAAATAAGCTTTAAGTCTCTTTGTATGTCTTAGGAATTCACTTCCATTTCTCCATTTATCCTTCCTTTCTTGTTGAGTTCTGAGATCACATCTCCTATGAACATCCCATGAAGAGTTTCATAGACCTCTTTCCTTTAGAGCTCTTTCAGGTTAGTACTAATGATGTCCATTCTCAACTGGAAACCTTCTGTGTCAGAAGCTATAAATAATCCTCACTGGCTAGAAAGGCATTCTTTGGAGATCATATTTTCCATCAGCGAATGTGCTGCCTAAACCATGGGCCTGTGGAGCTGGTGAATGCCCACATGCCAAGTTCCTAACATCAGAAATGTCCTTCGACTCTGTTGTGAGAGCAGGAGGACAAACTGAGCTAGAAAATAATGAGATCTTCCTAAGGGAATGATCTCAGGTCAGACATAAGTGAGTGAGTAAAATTCACACTTAGGTAAACTGAGCCATTTCTTTGAGTATTTGATAATCAATCTGAGTATTTGGCTCTTATGTTAGAGCTAACAATAAAGTTGATAATGGGAGTCAGGAGCCAGTTGCTCACTTCTGTAATTCTAGCTACTCAGGAGGCTGAGATTTGAGGACTATGGTTTGAAGTTAACCAAGACAGGAAAGTCCATGAGGCTCTTATCACTAATAAATTACAAAAAAAAAAAAAACACACAAAAAAAAAACAGAAGTGGAAGTATTGTTTAAGTAGTAGAGCACTAGCCTTGAGTTAAAGAAGCTCAAGGACAATGCCCAGCCCTAGAGTTCAAGCCCCAGGGCCAAAATAATAACAAAGAAAGACAATGGGGTAAGTCCTACTAACATGGAGAAATAAATAAATAAATACAGTAAGAAATAAACAAATTATTTATTATTTACAAATAGCAAAACCACTGCTGGTTTTGTTTTCCTGATTTTGCAGTTTTAAAATACTAACAAAATACACATTCAAATAGTAATTTATGGCTCCAGAATCCAATTTCTTTGGCCATGGTTCTCCTTACCTCAATTACCCACTGTATTATCTTTCTGCTACTCTGGAAAAATACCTGAGTTTTAATTAATTAATTAAAAGGATGAAAGGGTTATGTTGGCTCATGGTTTCAAAGGTTTCAATCTGGTCACTTGGCCAGGTTGCTTTGGCCCTGGTGAGATAGAATTCCATGGAGGAGAATGCAGAGTTGCTTATGTTGTGGGGATGGGGAGGCAGAGAGGAAAGAAGGGCTAGAGATCCTGTATCTCTTTCAAGAGCACATCTCCCCTGACCCCAATCACAATGAACTTAACTTTCATTTCACCTGATCTCCTTAAGACTCTCCACCTTCCAATAACACCACAGGGTAGTAAACACATGAGTCTGGGGGTGGGGGAGGTATGTCAGATTCAAACTATAATAATACTCCATTCCACAGCTATTCTTGGGTGTTTTTGTTTTTGTTTTACTTTTTTGCTGATTGTGGTTGAACTCTGGGCCTGGGCACTGTCCCTCAGCTCTCCAGCTCAAGGCTAGCACTCTGACATTTGAGCCACAGCACCACTGGTGGTTTATTGGAAACAAGAGTCTCACGGATTTCCTGCCCGGGCTGGCTTTGAACTGCAATCCTCAGATCTCAGCCTTCTGAGTAGCTAGGATTACAGGTGTGAGCCACCAGTGCCCAGCTAGCTATTCTTTTTCAGTTGTTTTCTAATTATTGTGTGGATTGAGGGTTGGTTCTGACTGACTTCCCTTTCCTTATCTCTCAACTATTCCTCTTCTCAATTTTTTCTCTGATATCTAAGATCTGGTTTCCAGGAACACATGAATTTGGTTTTAGATATTTATTTTTTTCCCCTTGTAAAGATCAATGTCTCAGCCTTCACCCTGTATAGAAGCCTTTGGCCACTGAGGCATCTACCTACAGGACAAATCATTCAAACAGACAAAGGTGAATGGTACCCTCAGGTGCCACACACTGAAAGCCTTCCCACATCTGTCACTGCATCTGAGTACTTATTTCCTTTGGTATCTGAAAGCTATTTCTTAGATATTCATGTAATACAGAGACACCCCACACACACAAGGCTTCAGGGTAGTCATACTGTCTCACTGTGCAATGAATTGCATTCTATTCTTATTTAATGAAATGGGTTTCTACAGAGATAGTCATTATACATTACTAGGTTATAGCACATTTAATAGTGTATTCATTTACAAGAAATTCTCCATTTGGACAAATTTGAGCATTTAAAAAAGCTAAAGCCCAGAAGGCAATTCATACAGATTGACAGAAAGAAGAAAAAAAGGACATATAATTACTGTATTGTATGTACATTGAAAATGGCCAAGGTTTCAGAAGTTAGGTTGATTTGAACAAATTGTTAAATAGTTACCATCAGATCACAAAGAGCAAATACTGTTGCTTATGTAAATTAGTTTTTAGGCTGGGAATGTGGCTTAGAGGTAGAGTGTTTGCTCACCACATAAACAGAAAAAGTCAGAAGTGGCACTATGGTTCAAGTGGTAGAGTGCTAGCCTTGAGCAAAAGAAGCTTAGGGACAGTGTCCAGGCCCTGAGTTCAAGCCCCAGGACTGGCAAAACAAAAACAGCCTTTAAGGAAACCTTCCCTCTGTATAGTTTTTGTGGGATTGTTTTTCTCCATTTTCCATCATTTCCTTTATGCCCCTGGACAATGGTTATTTTCACATGTGCACACTTATAGAAGGGATAATCTAGGATTTGTTAACTCTCACACACCTATTGTTTACTAGTGCCCTCAGGAAGTAACATCTGTCTCACTAAGCAGAGAACTCACTGTGCCACAGCTGGAAATACTCACAAACACAATACGAATTAAAGAAACCAACCTCTAAATAGAAGATATTTTGGCTCTACTTTCCCCTGTTTTATCCTCCATATTATGTTATCATTATTATTATTATGTAGTTGTACAGATGGATTACAATTCCATAAGTCAGGTTATGACTACAGTGCTTCTTGGTCAATGTCACCCCTTCACTCATCCTACCCTATTTTCCCCTTCCCATCCCTACTCTCAAGTTACATAGTTTACTTTTTACGAAGTGTACTTTGAATATAATGACATAATTTACTTTGCATATAATTACATTTTCTCACCCTTTCTCCCTCCATTCCTATGTCACCTCTTACCCCCAAAACATGATTCTACCTCCTGGTATCCGTTTTGATAGACAGTACTTTAGAGGCTATGTCTTAGCTATAAATGTAGTCTATTTTAGTTGTTTTAATCAATAAAAAAATACATTATAACAGATAGCTAAACTGCTTTTTGCTGAAAATCTCTGACTCCTTACGTGGACCTACAAACTAACTAAAAGTGAAACAGAGTTTTTAGACTTCAGGCCCAAAGTCCAGGAGTACAAAGTTATCTAGCCACTCCCCTCCTCCCAACCTCTTCACATGCCAAATAAAGAGACATGGCAAAGGGCAGGGAAAGAAGACTTATTACATGGCAGTCATTGGAAGATAGCACTTCCGTACATCTTCAGCTCTGTTCAGAGATACAGACATCAGTTTCAGGTTAAATAGGGTGAGTTGGAGGCAGAAAGTGAGAAAGGTACACATAGTTAAAACAAGTCTGGAGTCTCAGCTATGCCCTGGTTGACAAGTAGCTCAGACTCTGTACTTGGGGGAGTTCTGGAGAATTGTTTTCACTTTATTACTAGGACAGAACAGAAACAGAGATGGTTCATCTCCTGAGTTTTTGGTTGTTTTCTTTATAATGATAAGAAGAAGATGTTACCTTTGTCTTCCAAACAAGATGTTTATCAATAAACATTCTCTTTCCTCCTGGACCCCAAGATGATTGCAGCAGAGAATAGCTCAGATCCAAGGTTGAACCAGGCAGGGGGCATGGGAAGGTAGCGGGGAGACTTTCAGTTAATTCACAGGGCCCAATAGAAGCCTCTTTTAGGTCTTACACAAGCAGGGGAAAACCTAACATCACTGTCTCCATTTTAGTCTGTGTGTTTTTTCCTCTGAGCTATTACCTCTACCATGACTCTGTAATCACCTCAGAATCCAGGAAAGAGAGAGAGGACTAATCTAGAATGAGTTCACAAGGAGAGATGGCCAAAACTGTCTGCAAGAGAAAAAAAAAAAAAAAGAGCAGAGCAATGACTTGTCTTTCCTGACCAGATTGCTTTCCTCAAGGGATGACAGATGACTCCTTCCCTGGAATTCCCACTAAACAAAAGACAGAGATAATGCCCCCATTATGTTGGCCAAGGCTGTTTACACATATGTTGCACCCTGTGTCTACTTATACCTAAAGCTTATGCCTATACTCAGAAGATGGTGAAAGATAGGCTGAAGTGCTTACCTCTTCTCACAGCTTCCTATGCCTTGAAAAAACAAATCTCCTTTCTCTGACCTTCCCTTTATTTGGCATGTAAGAATGAATTACCAGACCTGACATGTGAAACCCCAGGATTTTAGGACTGGGCTTAAAAACTCCAGTTTCAACAATATAAAGACTAAATTTGTAACATTTTTCTTTTATATCCATTTCAAAATCAATCACCTTCCTTTCCAAAGATGTGAATTCATTGCAAGTATCTGTCACAAGAAGGCAGATGATGATATTTACCCTCATTCTCAGCCATGATATTTAACTCAATCTCCTTGGTAGCATTCATTTATTCTGCCAATTGGGGCAGGGAGACAAGAAGACATAAGTAAGAACAAAAGGAGAAGGAAATGAAGGAAGAAAACAAGGAAGAAGGGAGGGAGGGTAGCTAAAACTCTCCTGAAACTTCAGATGAGGAGGTTGTCTACACAGCCTGGATTGTAGGCTCAACCAGCTGCAGAGTTGCCCCATCTGCTGGCCGGGCAGCAAAAGGAGCGTCTCACTTCCTAAACTTGTAAGAAACCAGCTGTTTTCTCATTTGGACACCTGTAATTTTGTTGAGTGCTTTTCCTTCTCTCTTTTATTAGTAATTCTGTTCTTTGCCTATCATGATGCCTATAATCCTGTAGTGCCAACATTCAGGAGAGTGAGGCTGGAAAATCACTACCTCCATTTCAGCCTTTGTCTCCAAAAAGTATTTTTAAAAAAAGAAGAAAGAAATTCTGCTCTTTTGTATAATGAAAAATTATTTTAAACCTGAAAGGATCTGAGGTCACTGAGATCACTATTGCATTTTTCTACAAATTTTTCATGTAAATGAGCTGAAATATAGTAAGTAGGATTCTAATGGGCTTGTAATTTTCAATTAAAATGCTGACATCTCAATGGAAATGTCATTTAGTTTTCTGATCTATACTTCCTGAAATAACTAAGAACATTTCTAAGATTCCTTGGAAGAGAACAAGAGCTGCTTTGCAGCTCATTTAAATTGCATAGCACATAGCTTGTTTTTCTTTGAATGACTAACTATATAATACAGGTCACTCAGACAGTATTTCCTCTTGTTTTGACTCAGCTTCAACTATGATTTTATGTCCAAAAATGTCCATGTTATTTTATAGATAGTCATATTAAAAATGAAGATGGAAAAACCCTTATTATGTTTATATTTTGCATGCTCTTTTATTGCCTGGAATTTCCTTTGATGACCACTAGAACAGCAATAGCAAAACCCAAAAGACAGAGTGATTGAAATAGAATAATAAAGACTTTGCAATGTAGTTGTTGTCCCAGAGCTCTAAACTATGGAACCACAAGACTTTCCACATTGGGTCTCCACTGTGAAAAGCATGCTGACATTACTATTATATGTTTAATTGAGTCTTATTGTCTGGTTGTCCATCCCGGTTATATTCCCAGTTGTATTTTTCAGACCCACAAAATACGATTTTTTTAATCTACCATGCCTGTATGAGAAAATTAAAACACAAAATCAAATAGCCTCTGAATTTTCACCATTTATGCTGCTTTTCCTGGCAGCAGCTGGATTTTTTGATGGTATTCCCAGAGCTGTATGCCAACAAGGCTAGGGTGGCCAAAACAAAATGCTTTGGCATGATAAGGTAGTAAATAATTTGAAACTGTGAGACTAAAACAACCCAGGCTGAATTTAAGCACTAGTTCCAAGGCAGGGAGGAGGCAAAATTAGCCAAGAAAGAGAAAAGCAATAATAGTACACATCTTTTTTTTCATTTGGGTTTTCAAGAAAATGTTAGAGAAACAAAATGAGGAAGGAAAAAAAACCTAATGTTTAAAGTGTGCTTCATCCTTTCCATTATACAATGGAACATCAAAAACAAAACCAAAAACGATCTGTCTGCCTGCATGGGATATTGCAAGGGGAATTCCATCATGTGTTGGGTGGTCAGGCTATATGGCTCTCTAGGAGCCTTGAAATCCAAGATAACTTGATTACAATAGAAAGTTTGTAAGTGCCCTTAAGTTAATCATGCCTAGTGAGAAATGTGGCTTACAATACCTAAAGAATTTTATGAAAGTACATTATCTTTGGCCTTTCTCAAAACTTCTGGTGTTCCAAGTATGATGTAGGGCCTGGGTTTCCCAGATGACTCCTAAGCATAGGCCAGGCTGAGAGCACTACCTTCAAGGATGGCCCCTCCTTTAGACTGAGCCCCTGAAGAAGACAACACCTGAGTAATACAGGTGCAAAACATCATATCCTAATTCTCAGCAGTGAAAGTGGAGAAAATATCCAAACTAAACAAAGCACAAAAACGTATCCTTTTTATTTCCTGCCTAGAATTTAATGTGTGTTAAGTTGAAGCATAATTACTTAGTAATAATTTGGATGCTTATCGGATTCATTTGACATGCTAAAGAATTTTAATAAATACTCCAAGTTACCAAAACTCACTAATGTTATCAGTTTCTGAGAAGAGGAAACTTTTATGTGACTAATGCTTCCATACTCCCTCCCCCAACACCACACATAGGCAGGACTTGACTTTGATGTACAAAGATTGGTGCCAGAGAGAAAGGAAAAAAGTAAACTTCACAATATTATGATAGTAGTGGAAATTTTTATTTTAAAAATAATCAGCCCAAAGTGGGAAAGAGGAAACAGCTGATACTATGCAAAACAAAAGAAATATACATATCACCCAATGTGGAAGAAGTAACTGTATTGCAAAGCTCATAGAACTCATAAATGTTACAGACCATGGTAGACAATTTGCCCCATGAAAGTTGGAATGTGTTTGTGACTTTAACTAAGCATCATTATCCACAATACTGTGCAATTTGGGAAATTATGTAATCACTTAATCACAGTAAAGAATTTGAAAAAAAATAATAATAATCAGCACAGTGCTAGTGGCTCATGCCTGTAATCCTAGCTACTCAGGAGGCTGAGAACTGAGGATCACAGTTCAAAGGCCATGAGATTCTTGTATCTCCAATTAACCACCAGAAAACCAGACGTAGTGCTGTGGCTCAAAGTGGACGAGTACAAGCCTTGAGGAAAAAGAGCTCATGGACAGTGCCTCGGCCCTGAGTTCAAGTCCCATAACCAACCAAAAAATTAAAAAGTGAATCAGAATCACTAGGAAATAAGAACATCATTCGTTTCCACTGTAAGTTTCATGTTAGCCAGTCATTTGAATAACCATGTCTTGAACATAGGCATCTATATCTGGGAAAAAGTTGCATCTGTGAAATTATAAAGTACTCGGAATAATGATTATTCCAGGTAAGTTCATTGTAGACTCTCAGCTACTGTGAAATTGTCATTTCAGTGTGATGAGTGATGGAAGACTTGTACTCGACAATGTCTTTAAACCTTTTTATTGGTAGAAAACCAAAGAGGATTCCAATCAAATTCCATTTTCTTCAAGAAGCTTCAGTTAAGTTGGATATCTAATGAGTAAGATGATCCTTTTCTAATTCATACATGAAAATCTGAGAAGGGAAAAAAAGGTGAAATTTTCTAATCCTTCATTACTGTCTCTTCTATAAAAACACTATTTACAAGGCAATTGAGCCAGGTAGCAGTGGCTCACTTCTATAATCCTAGCTACCATGAGGCTGAGATCTAAAGGTTGCAGTTCAAAGCCAACCCAGGTAGGAAAGTCCATGAAACTCTTATCTTTAATAAACTCACCCCCAAAAAAGCCAGAAGTGGAGCACTGGCTCAAGTGGTAGAGTGCTAGCCTTGAGCTTCTTTTGCTCAATGGCAGTGCCCAGGCCCTGAGTTCAAGCCCCAGGACCAGCACCAAAGAGTGAGAGAAATACACACAGAAACACAGAGATAAGGAGACAGAAACAGAGAGAGAGGGGAGAGGAGAGAGAAAGATCAATACTGGTCACACCATAATCCTAGCTACTCAGAAAAAGCCAGAAGTGGCACTGTGACTCAAATGGTAGAGCTCTAGTCTTGAGCCAAAGGAGCTCCAGAACAGTGCCCAAGCCCAGAGTTCAAGCCCCAGGACCAGCAAAAAAAAAAATTGATACTGTCCCACAATATAACAAAAGCTAAATTAGGTAGTTAGCCTAATGAGTAGTTTGGATTCTAATAAAAGTTGTAGATGTTCTGAGATGGGAGTGATCACAAAGATGCCAGAGTCAAAGTCTGAATGAGACAAAATGAGCATACAACACAGGCTGACCAAAGGAAAAGTAGTCACTATAGACTGACAACCTGGAAGAATCTGTTTATAGCCAGATGCAGTGACTCTAGTGGTCCGTGAAAGAAGTGGTGATGAATCTAACTTATACCTAGGCGGGGGAAATACGGTGTTTTCCTATCTGCAGGCTATGAAGAGGTACAAAGGGTTGGGGGGGGGGGTGTTTGTTTTTTGCAAAAGAGCAAAAGCTTGAAAGTTTCTTCTCAAAAAATCATGGTGCTCTAATGATTTAACATGAATAAAAATTAAACAAAATAATCAACTGGGTGCAGTGGCCTATAATCCTCATTACTCAGGAAAACCAGGATTCGGGAATCAGGTTCAGAACTAACTCAGGTCAGACAAAACTGAGACTCGTCTTTCAGCAAAAAGCTGAAAGTAGAGAAATGGCTCATAGATGTAAGCACAAGAGAGAGGCCCAAGGTTCTAGGCCTAGTACCCATCCCTCCCTCCCCCAAAAAGAAAGGTTAGATGTCATCACTCAGTTCAGAAACAAATGAGAGGAGGGTCTAGACTAAAATAATAGCCAGGAAAAAAAAACAAAAGAGCAGGACCGAAACTGAGGGTGGGGACAGCTAGAGGAGCAAAAGGAGCCTTGTGGGGGATGGTCTTTGAAGGAGAAAAAAGGAATCAGCTCAACACTGACATAATTACAGTGCCCCAGGCTCTGTGTTATGCGTAGGGGGAACAATAATGAACAGAATGACCTCAGAAATGTCCACCAAAATAGGATGCCTGTGTGAAGGAATTTTTGGAAAAGAGTTCAGACTCTCCCTGTCACCATGAATTCAATTTTCTCCATCTCTTACAAGGAACAAATCATCAAAACTTGGTGGGCAAAAGTACACTGTTGGATTTCACTGACCTAGATTAGCATTTTGGGAACTGAGTGATACTCAGACATGTCCAGCTGACAGCCACTGTGGCGGACAGCCAGTGTCTAAGCTTGTACGATACTAGGGGCTGGCTTCCACATCAGTTTCCATTGGCAGCAGTGGGATCAGCACTGGTCCAAATTTGGAGTCTGGCCTTTACTTTTTTCCCATTTATTGTCTTTTGATCTTTATCTACTCACACTCTAAACCCACTCCCCAAAATATCATTTCAATAGCAGTTGCATATCTTCCATTTCTAGAAGCTTCATGGGTTTTTTTCCTTATCTGAATTGATTTAGCAAAAGACTGAAAGAAAAATCCAGAATGCTTCCCCATCCCATAGGTCGACTTGCACATCACAGCATGACCTCCATGATCCTCTGGACATGCCAACACCAGTACCATTGGTGTTGAAGGGATTATGAAATGTGTCAGGAAGGAGGATGGATGAGTTTTGGGTTACCATTTCTCTGTGGACATCACATGTATTAAATACCTTAGGTGTTGGTGAATATCCTGTTGCTTGGCTAAAAGTTATAAAAGCATACGGGAAGACATTGACGCTAAATTTGAAGTGACATTTTAACTGTGAATTTTTCTCCAGACCCTGGGGAAAACACAATACTAGCATTTGGACCATCTCTAGAAACAGACAGGAAGGAGACATAAGCTAATAAGTGAATTTGCTGTAATATTCCTGCAAAATTATCCCAGTAGTATTATCTTGCTCTTAAATTATTTCTCATACATGTCTTTCAAAATTATCCTATTAAGAAGTGACATTGAAGCTAGGTATTTGTATCTCACGCCTGTAATCCTAGCAACTCAGGAGGCTGAGATCTAAGACCACAGTTCAAAGCCAGTCCAGACAAGAAAGTCTATAAGACTCATCTCCAATTAACCACCAGAAAACCAGAAGTGGTGCTGTGACTCAAAGTGGTCGAGTGCTAGCCTTGAGCAAAGAAGCTCAAGGCAGTGCCCAGGCCCCAAGTTCAAGCCTCATGACTGGCAAAAAAAAAAAAAAAAAGTGACATTGATTAAATGCATTGTACTCATAAATTGACATGTTGAATTGAAACCTCTTTGAGCAACTACTTAAAGATAAAATTATACTAATAAAAAATAATAAATGGGCTATAAAACTATTTCTAGACCTATTTTCTCAATTATGACACCTGGATGGCTCTATTGCCAAAGTTGGGTCCCTATATTATTAATAACATTATAGATATAAAGATAGCTTTGGGGCTAGATTTCCTTTTCTTTTTTCTTTTTTTAATGCAGGTCCTGGGGCCTAGATGCTGGCCCTGAGCTTTGTTGTTGTTCTTAAAGATTAGTATTCTACCACTTGAACTACATAGCTCCACTTCCAACTTTTTAGGCAATTAATTGGAGATAAGAGTTTCACAGACTTCCCTATTCAGGCTGGCTTTGAACTGCAATCCTCAGATCTCAACCTTCTGAGTAGCTAGGCTTACAGATGGTATTGACAGCCATTTCTAAGTGACTTTCCCAGAAGTGAGTTACTGTTGTAGAGATGTTTTTTTTTTTAAGAAAATTAGAATCAAAGTTAGAATCAAAAGGGCATTTTGTAACACTTTGTATATGTTCTTTAATTATTCCTTTCTTTTCTATCTGTGCCCTGGCAAGTGATAGGAACTCACTATATGTCATCTATTAATAGTTGTATGTTCAAGAGCAAGAATAATACCTTTTAGGTATAAAGATAATACATAGTATATTAGTGGTTCTCGAACTTAATGAGCCCAATAATTATAGAGTACAGATTTTAAAATAAATGCCACATTTCTGGGGTTCAACACCCCAGAACTTCTGGTTTAACAGCAGTGATTTCAATGCAGATAATCCACAAGGTACACTGTGAGAAACATTAACTCTGTCTGTGATTCCCCAACATTACTTCCTATTTTTGGGGGCAGGGGAAGTAGTACATACCTAAAGGAAAACACTGAAAATACTGCCCTAAACCATTTAGGACAATATCATAGAGTATAAAATAATTGACACTTTTTTTATATTCTTTAATTGTGTTTTAGAAGTTGTTCAAAAAGGTTTCAATTCAGTATATCAATTTATAAATACACTGCATCTGGCACTTTCTGGCACTTTAGAGAAATAGCTTTGGTATAAAGGAAAATCTGGGATCCTAACTCCCCTAGAATACTGAAATACAAAGACTTACAAAGTGCTTTAAAACTCTGTGCCTTTTGTTTGTCAATTTGTACTGGAACTTGAACTTAGAGCCCAGATGTTCTCCCTTACTTTTTTTGCTGGCACGCTACAACTTGAGCCACAGCTCCATTTCCAGATTGTTGCCAGTTTACTGGAGATAAGAATCTCATAGACTTTCCTCCCTCACTGGCTTCAAACTGCAATCCTCAGATCTCAACCTCCTGAGAAGCTAGGATTATAGGTGATAATTCCAGAATGAAAGATATTTATCACATTTCCCATATAGTACCTTTGTCTCTTTTGGTAACATTTGCACATTAAAATAAATGTGTCTACAATGAGTTCTAATTGTATTAATTTGCATGAGGCACAGAGACTCTAGGACTTGAGTAGAAAATTCCCACTTCCATCTGAAGGCCTGAGGCCTGAAAACAAATACTATCCTAAATTCTAGGACAGAGTTAAGGAGGAAAGATACCCAGCTTCAGCATTCCACAAGTCATGGATGGAGGAATGGGGAAGGGAGGAGTGACACTGTGCCTCCCTAGTCAGTTAAACTCTGACTACAAAATCAAGAGAAATAGCAAAAGCCCAGACTGCAACAGAGAACTAGGGTCTAGTCCAACCTTTCAGGACAATACCTTTGAACGACTTGAGATAAACACAGAATTTCTTCACCACTCTGAGCCTCTGAGAAAGAGAGGTAGGCATGATAATTTTCAAACTCCTGCCTACTTCTCAAAGGTGTGGGTATTAATTTTCTAGGCCATGGTATCAGTTTCCCAGGTGTTCAGAGTACCTTATCATCATTTATTGTCTGATGCTAACAAAGGTAATATCCAGGAAGAAATGAATATTTCTCCTCTCATTTAAGACAGGTCAGATTGAGATGCTAACACCCAGGCAGCCACCCCCACACAGTAAAAAGCACAGTGGGGATGGGACCAACCCCCATGTCTGCTTTCCTCTTGGACCATGGTTTTGTTGTAGTAATCTGGCTGTGGTCATGTGATTGTGGAATTTTGATATCATGTAAAAATAATACATAGGGTGAAAGCTGTTTTCTTAAACATCATTCTATTTCCTGGTAATAATCTTATGAATTCAAAGAATAGAGTAGCTAGTATCTTTACCTGGAAGTCTAATTTCATTCTCTTCCTTTTTAAGTTGTTTTGCCTCCTATTTCCCATAAGTATCTGCTCTTTCCTATAATATGAACAGATTTGATGGTTCTCAGCCAGAGGAAACTTTCTCCCTGAGGGGACATTTGTCAACATGTAGGGATACTTTTGGTTGTCACAACCCAAGAGGAAAAGGGTGGAGGATACTTCTGGAATGTAGTAGACAGAGGCCAGAGAGCTGAATATTCTACAATAAGCAGGACAGCCCACACAACAAAGACTTTCCCAGCCCAAACTGTCAATAGTGCTAAGGTTGAGAAACCATCCTCAACTTGAGTGAGATTTGTCAGCTTAGTTTCACAAAAGTTTCCACTTCAGAGAAAATCACATGTAAAGCTACTCATCCCTGATGCATTTAGGGACAGCAGCGATTTCTAGACATCAAGCTAGATGCCCAGGCCAACAAGAGTGTTTTTCAGGGCTGGGAATGTGGCTTGTGGTAATGTGCTTGCCTAGCATGCATGAAGCCCTGGGTTTGATTCCTCAGTACCACATACACAGAAAAAGCAGGAAGTAGTGCTGTGGCAAAAGAACCTCAGAGACAGCTCTGAGTTCAAGCCTCAGGACTGGCAAGAAAAAAAGAGTGTTTTTCAGTAGCAGGAAATGATGCAACTATAAAAAATGAAATTAGCACTTGAGAGAAGCAGAGTTCTGGGTGGGACCTTGGAACTGGGATGTCCTAGCTCTCTAGTTGACATACACAGTCAATAGTTTTGGTTTTGAGTATGTACAATAAAGTCTGAAGGATGAAATCAGACTTTTAACATCCATTACCTTAGAGAAAGAGAAATGAGAGAAGCAGAAGTATAGATTTAGAGGAAGAGGATTTGTTTTATTTTTTATTATTTTTTATTGTGAATATACTATACAGAGGGGTTACAATTACATGGGCAAGATAATGAGTACATTTCTTATCAAGCAGGATCTTGCTTTATAATATTTTTAGAATTTAGAAAAAAAATCTAAAAGAACTGTCTGAAATTTTACAATCATACTTCACTTTATTTCATGAAATTGCTTAGAAAGATATGTAAATCATGGCAAAACAACAGCTAGAAATAAGGGACCGATGATGCAAAAAGAGAAACTGAAGGAAGGATTTAAACTGGAGCCAAGTTAAAGAAAGTAGACCATGAATTCTCATTTCATGTTCCCCCATAGAACAATTGGACATTTAAGTTTCCAATTACTCAGTGGGGCTGCGAAAGCTAATCATGTATTTCTTATGTTTGTTAGTATCAGTGAATCTGGGCTCCTATTTAGCAAACCCAACATGTCATCTCCCTTCCAAGTATTTGTAATTCCTTATATTGTGCCATCAGTTTATTTCATAAAGTCATTGAAGGTTGATCCCAAATTACTGTCTGTCTATAGACAACGCTATACCAAATTCCAAAACTATGTATGGCATTGAACATGGGTGGAGGACAACTTAAGAGTCACTTTGTATGCAGGCCAAACTTACTAAAGTCCAGGAATCAGGTCTTGTAAAACTACAAAAATCTCTTGAATGAGGCATTGGTTTGTTGGTGTCATCTCCCAGCGAGTTAAAGCTGACTGTTAGATTTGAAAAATCTTGAAAGCCAGCTAATAAACATAGCCATTATTAAAATATTAGCTATTGTACACTTATGATTAAGCAAATGAAATTGAAGACAAAGGCAATAATTATTTAAAACCAAGCACTAAGTAATTTACTATATTCTTTCATTAGTTATACTCTTGAAGTAGTTTACCTCTACCATATCAGCTCAACACTAACATGCAACCATGTGTCTCTGTGTATTCCTTCCAAACACAGCATTCAGTGATATGACATTGGTAGCAGAAAACTAACCACAGTGGGAGTGTTTATTCCATAGGAATCAGAAAGCTTACAAATCATAATTTGACTTAATTTATTGATTCTTTACACATAGTCACAGAGAAAATTTGAATAATGCAGGTTAAACTTAAGTGTGTTAAGGCAGGCACAGTAGTACATGTGTATAGTCCCAGGCAGGAAGTTGGAAGAGGGTCAGTTGAGCCCAGGAACTTGAAAGTAGCCTGGGCAACATAGTGGCACTCCATATTTTTTTAATTAAAAATGAATATTCTGTATTTAGTCACTACATTTAAGGGATAAATGATGAAATATCCTCCCACTATTCAAAACTTATTACCCAATTCAGCAAAAGAAAGGTCATTCCCACCAACAATTGTCTCCAGGGACTCACTTGTCTTATTCATTGCTATAAACTAAAAATCAACCACAGTGGCGCGATACTGATCTATCAGTGCAAGGAAAGGTGAGCCTCAGCTACACCAGCTCTCCAAAATCAATGAAGGCACTCAGCGAAAACAAATAAAATTTCCTGGAGAGTACTGAACATGTTATTTGCAAGTCATACTCTACTTATTCTTTTTTATTTATTTACTTATTTAATTTTTGGTGCTGGTCCTGGGCCCTGAGCTCAGGGCCTGGGTGCTGTCCCTTAGCTTCTTTTGCTCAAGGCTAGCATTTGACCTCTTGAGCCACAGCTCCATTTCTCCCTCTCCTTTAAATCAGTAAAATGGCCATCAAACTTAATGGATACAATGTGTTCTGCACACATTTCCCCTTTGTTTTCAGCACACTGGGGCTGGAGATCTCAGGACACCAAGGACCTTTACCCTAGCCACTAAGAAAGAATCCAGTAGTGTAGAGTTATGTAATTGGGAGTCCTGATCATTTTCTTCACCTTGCTCAAGGGGAAAAAATGCTTTTTAAGGAGTTAAACATAAATTCTTCCCTAAACCCAGGGCAGAAGAATTTAAATAGCCAAGAGCAAAGCAATCATAATTATAGAAACAATTTAATGTGTGCCCTACTGAAGAGAGAAATAGGAAATTAAGGGATCATTTGCTCACATGGAAAATAGCCATGAAAATACCAGTGGTGGGGTTAGGGTGACAGAGTTGGTCCTGGACATCATTGGAAATTGTGTACATTGGGCCCTTTCTCATTCTCACCTCGAAGCCTATCCCTCTGCTGCTCTGGGGGATGAGTGGGATGTAATTTTTTCCATTCCAAAGGCTTCTCTCTTCTTTCATTTCCTAAAAAACAAAACTAGCTCTGAGCAAACTGAACCTTGAACTCCAATAGCAAACACATGGCTTTAAAAGCCATATTTTCTGTCTAAAATGCATCTGAATGCAAACACTGAAAAAAATACACATGTTAAACAAATTCTGCCTAAATGAAAATTAGCCTACAGTCTGCCAAAGAACGAGATCTGGGGTTAGTCTTTCAAGGTGAGAGTGGATAAATGTGGGCATTTGAAGACAGGTACACAGGCTTGTGATCTTGGGAAAAACTACAGAATTTCCTTCAATATTGGTTTTCTCATCTGTGAAGATGGAGATTATGCCACCCAATACTCAGGATTGCTTGAGAGCTAAATAAGGACAGGAAGTTGAAATTAAAGCATCAATGAATAGAAAATGGCTCTTCCAATGGTTTCTTGCTGAACAATGATCCAAGGGAAACTTACAAAGCAGCAAAGTCCAATACCCAAGAGAATTCTTTTTTTTTTTTTTTTTTTTTTGGTCGGTCGTGGGGCTTGAACTCTGGGCCTGGGCGCTGTCCCTCAGCTCTTCAGCTCAAGCAAGCGCTCTACCACTTGAGCTACAGCACCACTTCCGGTTTTCTGGTGGTTTATTGGAGATAGGAGTCTCACGGTCTCTCCTGCCCGGGCTGGCTTTGAACCGCGATCCTCAGATCTCAGCCTCCTGAGTAGCTAGGATTACAGGCATGAGCCACCAGCACCCAGCTGAGAATTAATCTTTGATTAATTGTGGGATATACTTCTCCAAAGAAGATGGTGATGCAGGTGTCTGAAGAAACACAGCCAGGGCATGGCCTCAGTGGCCAAGAAGATAACTATGAGCTTAGCTGTATACTTAGACACAAGAAAAAATAGATGGGACTATGGCCTTGTCAAAAGAGGGAGAAGTAGGATATTCAGGCAACTCAACTGCAGCCAGGATATCTGGCCTCACAATGTGATCCCCTGTGCCTCTTTGGGAATCAGTGAAGGATATCCACCAGCAAGGAGGAACCGATGGGGTTGCAGCTACCCAATCTTGAACTTGCCAGCCTTTGGAACTGTGAACCATAGAAGCCTTTATTCTTCATAAATTTCTCAGTCTGTGGTGCTGAGTTATAGCACTAGAACACAGACTAAAACACCCTAATTATCAGGATACCTTTTTCTCTTTGCTTGCACTCACTGTTCCGACTTTACTGAGTGCCAATAAACATATGGGTGATGCTAAAGATTTTTTTAAAAAGGAAAAACATCATAGAAGATTGTCTTCTATTGCAGAACTAGTCATAACAGAGGTAAGAAGGAAGTTAGGAACCCATTTGGGGAAGAAAGTTAAGGTCTGAATTTCCTCCTGTCTAGCCCCCAAATGAAAATAAGGCTCAGCATTTTCACCCGTTTAGAGCTATTTTCCCTTCTGCCCATATCCTGCTCCCTAGCTCTTCAAAAGAGCTCAAAGAGTTCCCTTCAGACTGTGGGAGGATTTCCAAGGCTTCCACAAGTGCCACTGTGTTTTGAGGGTCCATCTCAGAAATGGTTCATGTGATTTGCTACATTTTAAACAATACAGGAGGTCTTTTCTCCACATACATATAAGCTCTATAGGATCTCAGCAAACATTAGCAGCACCAAATACGAGATTTGTGAAGAAAATGGTAGCTGACATTAAGGGAATATTTGTTAATTAAAATTACACACAGAATAAACTAAAACCACATGTAACCACACTCTTAAGATCTGTAAAACCCATCAATGCAGAGAGAGATTTAAAAGCCAACATCCTGCAGACTGTGTTCATTTTGAGCTCATCTGTGAATGAATATAAAACATGAAGATCTGATATAAGTTCTATAACGTTATCCATAGTTACATTGGTGCTCCTTAAGAGGATTACCAGGGCTTGGTGCTTGCTATATTGTCAGGCTCTCAATAAACTCTTGAAAGATGATAAATACATAATGAAATGAGTGATTTTAGGGCTGGGAATGTGGCTTAATGGCAGAGTGCTTGCCTCGCATGCATGAGGCCCTGGATTTGATCACTCAGTGCCACATAAACAAAAATAGTAATAAAGCGGGTGATTTTAAATGTCTATAAAAAGTGTTCTTGTGCAACAATTAGTTGCTTCTGTATCTATCAAAGAAAGATAAATTACAAGTGATCCATAAGTATACTCCAGTATACTTTTGCTTAGGTGTTTGACCAACTAAGTCCAGGTTCTTTTTTTTTTTTTTTTTTTGGTCAGGTGTGGGGCTTGAACTTAGGGCCTGGGCTCTGTCCTTGAACTGGTTTGCTTAAGGCTAGAGCTCTACCACTTTGAGCCACAATGCCACTTCCAGTTTTTAAATAGTTGGAGACAAGAGTCTCATGGGGACTTTTCTACCTTGGCTGGCTTTGAGGTGACCCTCAGATCTCAGCCTCCTGAGTAGCAAGGATTACAGGAGTGAGTCACCAATGCCTGGCTCCAAGTTCTTTTTTAAATACAATTGCTGTAACACAAAGAAAACATGAATAAGAAGCCTAAGAATGAAGCTGCCTTCCAGTTCCTTGGATGAGAAAATTCCCAGAAATGCTGGGAACTGTCGGAAATGCCTGGTTAATGCAACTAGCCATGCACATTCTCTTGGGCTAAAAGCCAGAGCATTTCCACTCTATTCTGTGACAGCTCCACTCTGGGGAGCAAAGCCAGTTCCTCCAAACCAACAGCTGTGTAGCAGACCATGAGGACATGGCCAAGATGGTTGTCAGAGCCATTTCTTTTCAACCACTGCATGCTTTATTTTTTAAGAAGGTGCTTATGAAAGAAAAAAATGAAGTTGACTTTCTTTTTGCTGCTAGGATACCCTTCATCTGCTTTCCCTGCCTGAAATTACAGTTTCTTTTCTGAAGATGGCAATAAGCTATCTGTGCATCACTTTTTTCCAACCATCATTGTGCCTAGCCCAGAGGACTAGTGGTGATCCATGAAGGATTGTTAAGTTGAAGTGAACATCATTGTATCCACCCCTAATAATCACTCTATGTTCCACAAACTAGAATGATTCTCTTGTCAGAAGTCAGAAAAGACATTTAGAATAGCAACTTGTTTTAAATCTTCCCCCCCAAATCCTATAAACCTTCTGTGGATTTTTCAAACTTGAGTGTGAGGATCTAGAGTAATCTCTTTGGGAGAGGAATTTCTATGATGTGTACAGGGTTTAGGTGCTATCTGCTTTCTGTTCTGGCCTGGAGCGTAGTAAGTAGCCGGAAGTTCCATTATGGAGTTAAATGACACTTTATTTAGAGCTCTGGAACAAAAACCACATCCTCCAAGCTTTTTAAGGACAAAAACAATATTAGAACATAGAACTAAACGACTCAACAGCTGCATTCTTGGGATATTTGAAATGATACTCATCTTTTCACAAAGATTCTGAGCATCCACAGACAGGAGAGAAAAGCTGTTCATTGACCTTGGTACAGCTCGGTCCCCAGGAGCCTGAGTTCTTTGAAACATAGCTGTCAGGCAGTAGGAGTGCATCCTCACAGACTATTGAGACCCACAGTTGGAGGTGTGGAGAATAAGCAGCCTTCCTTCACATTTCTCTGCATGTCTCCTGAATAGTGAGCATCCTGCACTATATGGATACATGCATCTCCTGAACCTAGCTATAAATAAATGGGAAGCTGTCAAACAGTAACATGTAAGGAAAAGAAAATCACATAGGCAGGAAAAAAGAAACCTCTTCTTCATCTAAAAAGAAACTCCTTGTATTTAGAATATACAGTTAGCTTCTCTATGAAAAAAATGGATTTCTTGTTCATTATCTATAGTTACCACTTCCAAAAATCCTTTTCATTAGAAAGATTACACCTGACATGGATTTTGTGGGGGTTTTTTCTTTTACTTAAGCAGAACTATTACACTCCAAATGAGGTCTATTCATTATTAAAAGTCATTTCTTCTGGCATATTATTAAATTTGTCTCAAATAACCATGGGGCCTTGGTAAATTAAATGAAAAGCCTCTCCTAAGGTAACTTTGGTGGTTTTGTTAAGCATTTATTTTAGGAGTAATTCTCAGTAGACTATCAGTAAATTACTTTCTATATTTTTAGTATTAAATTATTCCTCCAATAAAAATACTATTCCTCTCCTCTAAGAAATGAAAAGCATGAAATGACCTTCACCAGTTTGAGGGTGGGTATTGACTCTTATGTCAGGAATCTTAGGAATGTCCCCATCGGAAGCTATAATTTGTAAGACTCAGAAAAGAGAGATGCAAAGAGTGAGGAAAACCTGAGATTAGAATTTTCAACCAGTTCCACCAACTGAAGGACAAAACAGATAGGAACCAAAAGGAGAGATGATTGTTCACTCCAGGAGGTGAGAGAAAGTGGGAGATAGGGAAGTACAGACAGAAAGGAAATACCCAGTCATGTTACTTCACTGAAACTTGGCACATTTGTGAAGTAGGCCCGGGCTTGGAGACTTTTGTTTGCTCACCCACTGGTAAACAAGAAGTCGGCACTGATAACAGTCCTTGATAGCACTTCCTCCGGAATGCACGACATTCCATATTTTGGCATCATAGTCACTTGTGACAAGCATGAGTCAGACCAACAGGTGGGAGATTTGCCAGACTGCTTACCGAGCTGGGGAGGGTATAGGGAGGCCTCCAAGGTGTGAATTCTTTTGGGGTAAAAAATGTAATTAGTCTTCTGTACACAATGAATTACACCGGAAAACCACAGACAATTGTCTGGTGCTTATGAATGGTGGGAGCACCAAGCCTAAATGGGTCAGACCAAAATATGTTCTTGCAGTTCTTCTCCCAAGTGCTTAGGACATTGACTCAATGATAATAGTAGATTCTTAGAGTTTTCTTTTAATTATGTCTAACTTGACTGGGTAGTTTAGGGAGTTCTAGATCAAAGGCCCAATATATAAGGTTCTAATACACCCAGTTCAACCTCAGTACACCAGGACACGAGATGAATAGTATTAAGAGGCAGAGAAAGGAGATTTATTAAGTGGCGTGGGAACAAGCAAAGTAAACATCTTTGGGGTGCAGACTTCTTTAGATTTAAATGGAAAAAAGAATTGAGGCAGGAGGTGAAAGGTAAGTATAATTATCCAACAGATGTGGTCTGGGGCTCCAGGGGGTCAGAGATGTGGTCTGGGTGATCATCTCCCATGATTAGGCAGGCAGCCCAGTCATAGGCAAGTCACTCAGTGATTGGGCCAGTTCTGTCTGGATTCCAATGGGACTGCTCAGAGCAAAGTCAGATGAAGAATGGAGACAGGGATGCCAAGCATTTTATACTACTTCCAATTCACTTGTGGGCCCGAACAGTGTGCTTTTTAGCAGTTTCTAAGTGCTCATAGTAGCGGTGGCTATACAGGCCATGTTTTCAGGAACTCTTTGAAATCCTAAAGTCACTGGAGCTCTCCTCCGTAAGTCCTTGGCACAAGGAGTTGTCGTCTCAGCCATAAGGAAGAAATCTAGAACTTCTAAGGTAAACTAGATTTAGCTAGTATTAAAGGAAGACAGACAGTTCTGACACAGACAGCAGCCTGACCGTCTTGGTCCAATCTTAGTAGCACACAGTGAGAAGAATTCAGACACGGGGCATTCTGTTCTGCATCTGGGAAGAAACAGGTTGACCATAGCAATTACTGAAAAGTCTTACAAATTCTAATAAAATCCCTAGTGGCACATCTAGAGATATCTCTATTACACACATGAAGAATTCTGTCCACTCATTGAATTTCTGGACTTTTTTTAATTAAATTATAAGTCACGAGCTGGGGATGTAACTTAGTGGTTCAATTCCTAGCATAGCACAAATTATATAAAATAAAGTAGGGGGTCACAAACTGGTGGAAATTTGTGCATTCTGTTTTGTATACACCAATTTTCTTTGTTTGGTTGGTTTATGCCTCAGGTACATCATAGGTTCTCTATTCCTACTATCCTAATTTGTCTTCAGAAGTCATTTGGGTTAGGACCACAGAGTAGAGTGCTCTCCTATGTGGCTTTACAAAAATGCCCAAGCTTGGCATCGTTGATTTTAGTCGGTGAACTGTATTTCTATTTCTGGACATAAGTCCTGTCTTGTTTTTGGAGGGATTACAATTATTCACATATCTCACGGATGCAATCAGTCACATCATTCACCATAGTGAGTTTCCCCATATCTGTTGAATGAATGAAAAGAAGAAATAAATTAATTAGCTACCAAGAGAATTTGATTACCTGCCATATGCAAGTGACTTGCAAAAACCAAAGAGGGAAAGGAACTCACATTTATTTCACTTTAATATGTACTAGGAACTTGTGCTAAGTCCTTTACATACATTTTCTGTCGCTTTTAAAATAAACTTTAGAGTTATGAGGAATCAGTAGACTATTGCCATCCCATTTTACAGATGAAGAAACTAAGACTCATGTTGATTAAGGACTTCTCCCTAGATCACACAATCTCTTATTCTGGAACCAAGGCTCTATTCATTAGTCCTGGGACCTGCATTCAAAAGCTAGCAGTGGAACAATCTAGCCCAAGCCACAGAGACGACAGACAGAGGCAGAAAGAGACAAAGATTTCACAAAAGTTTGTGAACTTTATAGGAGTTCTCTCTAGGAGATCTAAGCAGGATACCAATGTTGCAGGACTATTCAATTATGTGTTAAATAATGGAGGCCTTGGGGAAAAGGCTAGAGAAACCACCAAAGTTACAATCTTCTGCTCAGAGCTGGAGCTCTACCACTTGAGCTACACCTCCAATTTCAGTTGTAACCTTATGTGATTTCAAAAATCACATATGACCTCCAAAACAGGCTGTTAAGAACACACTTAAAGGACTGAATGCATGATTTAAATGGAGTGCCAATAGCAGCACAAAAGAGACAGACAGAGACAGAGAGAGAGAGAGAGAGAAGGAAGAGAGGGAATGAGGGAGGGCTTGAGAGAGGGAGGGAAATAAATGAGCTTTAAAGTCAGAGCCAACCAGAACAGAAGATGGGCTTGCAGACTGGAGATTGGCCACACTGCCATAATACACTAGTAGCTTATTTCGCACTTCCAGCCTTACAGCTGTATCTTTTTATCTACATTGTCTTCATTTAACTTTGATAACAAGTATGTGAAAAATGAAAAACTGTTATCCCAGTTTTGCAGATGAGGAAATCAAGAAATGTAAAAGATAAAATTCCATAAGTAATAAAAGATGGGTGTCCAGCTTCGAATCCAAGTCTGACTCCAGAGCTCATATCTGACTATGTTCCCCCCCAAACCATAACAGATGAAAGGTTGTTATTGTGATTTGGGACCAAGCCCCCCCCACACACCAGAAAAAAACAAAAACAAAAAGTGCAGAAAACTAATTGAATAGCAATTCATAACAGAATAAAGCTATTTGAGTCTGGAAATGTTCTCTTAGGCTTCTCAATATTATTTCTGAGCCTATTCATTTCATGAATAGGGCTATGTCGAATCTGTTACTAATTTGCCTGGAAAAGTTAAAATTTAGGTGTGTCTTCAACTTCTTAATTGTCCCCAGGTTGGAATAGATCTAAGGTTTCTCAATCGCAGTTCTGACCTGTAGTAGGGGCTTCCCCTTCAAAGAATAGTTTAAATTTGGAAGTGCAAGAAAAAGGTCCACTCAAGCACTTTCACAACATCAGACTGTACCATGTCGAAATAGAATTACGTGTGAAAAGGGAATTAAGGATGATGCAAGAGAATAAAAGATAAATATCAAATGAACATGAAATAAGTGGACATTAGGCCGATGAGTAGTAAGGAGAGATCTTCTGCAGCTGTGGAGGTCAAGGAAGAGCAAAGGAAAGAACTAGAGGCGTGCTTCTGCTGGTAGAGTACAAAAAGCAGCAAGAGCAAAACAGCAAGAGCCCAAGACCCTGAGTCTAAGCCCTAGTACCAACACCAAAAGGAAGGAACAGAGGGGGGATGGTGAAGGGGAGAGAGAAAAAGAGAAGGAGGAAGGGAGGGAGAGACAGAGTAGGGAAAGAAGGAATAACTAAGAGAGTTCTTTCTTGAGTTAGTGTGGGTTGAATCTATATGATCTTGAGCATATTATTTGCCTTCTCAGTCCAGTTTCTTTATCTACAGAATGGGACTTTTGATATGAGATAATAAGTATAAAGTATCTAACCTAGGTGCTGTAATGTACTTATCACTGTATTTGTCCCCCTCCCCCATGGGACTATAATGCTATAATGTCTTAGAAAACTGAGCTCACATCCTGTTTTCACCTTTCATAATGGGCAAATACATCCGTATTAGATATATTCCACTGTCTAATCGTCTGCCCTCTCTCTGTCCTGGACATATTTCACACTGGGAGAAGTGAATGATTTATCTGAATGGTGGGTCAGGAAGGGTTTGCTGAGTGCCACTGTTTGTGTTCTCTTGGGAATGGATTTTCTACAGGGAGCATGCAGTGTATCATCCACTCTTCTGTACCATAAATCTTACCGACCAGTGCTGCCATGACTGGGAAGGGGGTGGGGGGCAAATCTACTTTGTAATTTGAGCACATTTCCAAATTACTCCAAAAGAAGGTCTGTCTGGAAAGGTAGATTAGAACCAGATTGTGAGGGCTGGGAATGTGGCTTCATGGTAAAATGTTTGCCTAGCATGCATGAAGCCCGCCCTGGGTTTGAGTCCTCTTTACTACATAAACAGAAAAAACCAGAAGTGGTGCTGTGGCTCAGGTGGTAGAGTGCTAGCCTTGAGCAAAAGAAGCTAAAGAACATTGCCCAGGCCCTGAGTTCAAGCCCCAGGACTGGCAAAAATAAAAAAGAACCACATTATGGGAAAGATCTTGTTATACCTTTTTTCTTTCTTTTTTTTTTTTTTTGTTCCAGTCATGGGGCCTGAACTCTGGGTCTGGGCGCTGTCCCTCAGCTCTTCAGCTCAAGGCTAGCCCTCTACCACTTGAGCCACAGCGCCACTTCTGGCTTTTTTTCTTTTTGCTTATGTGGTGCTGAGGAATCGAACCCAGGGCCTCATGCATGCAAGGCAAGCGCTCTACCACTGAGCCACCTTCCCAGCCCCTTGTTATACCTTTAGAACATGACATTTCAGCAGATTTTGAATAGCATGGCTATTAATTTTTAAAAAATGAAAACAGTTTGCATGATTAAGCCCAAAGTAACTTTAGCTTTTGCTTTGATGTTTAATATTTTTGTTGTATGAAGGGAATGTTGGTTTAGAACCATTTTGTTTTGACTGTATTAAGTAAATAAGGATGAGACTTCAATCTTTCAGACTTCATACAGTGGTCATTTTTTAAATCTTTCCAGTTGTTTTACACTAAAGTCCTAATAACAGCACCAATTGAAGAACAGACCTTACTAAGTCAATTTTTCTCCAAGTGTGGTTCAGGATACCCTGCCTCACAATTATCTGAAGGGCCTTCAAAATGAAAATTCCTATGCTTCACCCTAGATCTGCCAAATCAGAATTATTCAGGATGATGCTTTGGAATATGAGTTTGTCAGGTTGGTTCATCATAGTCAAGGGTAAATCCTCCCAAGAGACTGGCAAGTCAACTCAACTTAAGGCAATAGAAGAGCAAAGGAAGGCGGGATGGAGAGAGAGAGAGAGGAAGGAGAGCGAGAGAGAGTGTTTCTGCTAACTCTTATTATTGAATATTCCAATGGTGCTTCCTTCCTTTTTTCCCCCTATATATCAGAGTAACTGCTTCTCTACGAAGAACCTCATCAAAATCTCTACTGGGACTTTTACATATGGCCATTTTGTGTCTTACTGGTAGGTGATAAATGGCGTAAAATCTTAAAAAAAAAAAAAAGAATTAGGCATAAACTCGCCCTTTAAAGGACCAAACCTCTGCAATTCCTTGACAGACTCACAGCTTAATCAGGTCTTCTGACTCTTATTCTAAGTGACTGAGGTAATAGTTGGAGCATGAACAGCAAAGCAGCCTAAGGCATCAATCACAAGCTTACATCCCACTCCACTCCCTTCCCCCCCCCCTGTGAAATGTGGGAGTCTCTGCTCAGGCCTGCTTTGTTTCTCTTTATAGATCATGCAACAAATGAGTGACCACCGCTATGACAAGCTCACGGTGCCTGATGACATGGCTGCAAACTGTGTGTATCTCAATATCCCCAGCAAAGGACATGTCTTGCTGTACCGAACCCCAGAAGAGTATCCAGAAAGTGCAAAGGTAAAAACACCTTCCATCCTACAGCTGAGTAACCTCCCTGGGGACTTCCTGCATGATGTAGTGACACATGGGGCTTCTGTTTCCTCTGCACATATCACATTAGTCAGCAAGCAGAAAGTGTAATTTAGAGCTCAGGGAAAACTAGTTTTATTTACTTCTCTCAATCATGTCACTGTTCTCTAATACATGCCCAGTAATTGAGACAACGTATTTCTATTTAAAGTTTTTTAAGTACCCCAACTACTCAAGTACGTGCTCCAGCTCTAGCTGAATGTGCATTCCTACACCAGATACACTTAAGTTTAAAGATCTACACTTAAATGGTTCACTGTGTCCTTCTCTCTGATAAATCTGAGCCACCCCTTAGCAGTGAGTGATTTTCTTCTTAACATAGAAGAGTATGAGTGACCCAGAGAGGTGAGTGCTCACTGTCAGAGCTTCACATCAAGGTGACAAGAAGCTAGAACAGAGAGAAATATGACATACCTGGAATCAGACAACTGGTCTGTCTGTGAAGGAAGCTGTCCCTGCATCTGAAATCCTTCCCTGGTTTAAGAAAATGTTTGTGTCTTTCAGTGCACTCTGTCAGTCTCATCTCTACACTTTAGAATTTCAGGTTTATCCCAGCAAGCATGCCAGACCACAGCAGTGGTTCCCCAAGTGACTATATCATCCAGGCACCCAACACCTTCATCTCTATCTAGAAGAACATGATATCCAGGCCAAGCACTACAGATAAACATTTAGTAGCCTTTGAGATTTTTTTTAATGTCTTGTGCTTTGGAAATCCCAGAAATTATTCCTTGCCACTTCTTAGATATGCAGTGTATATTATTATAAGGTTACCCTCTAATCGTGGTCACTCTCAGCATATAAAAAATGGAGAGTGGGAAAAATAACACAGATAATTTCTCTCTATTTCCATAGCTGAGAGTTTGAGCCCAAGGAAAATATAGGATTTCTGATATTAGACTAGGACGAAGCACTAAAATGAATGGTAGATTTCATAATCTAATGTGTCTTTGTATTGTTTAAAAAAATATAGGTCCTGGACTCCCACCCTAAACCGTACAGACAAGTGAAAAAGATTCAGAGGGGAAATCACAGTAGTAAAATGCAATATGGAATTAGAAATCCAATTGGCTTCTGCACTCAAACCACTGTGTTAGAGAACATAGTGCTTCCCAAGGAAGCATGGAAAATGTGTTAGGAGTGGTAGTTCAATCCCAACTACTTGAGAAGCAAAGATAGAAGGATTACAGTTCAAGGACAACCCAGGCAAAGAACTTAGCAAGATTTTATATCAGAGAATAAGCTAAGTGTGGTGATTCATACTTGTAATCCCACCTATCCAGGAAGCATAGGTAGGAATATCTCATTTCCAGGCTGGCAAAAAGCTCAAGGAGACCTCATCTGAAAAACAACAGCTACAGCATGAAGGATTGGAGACATTCCTCCGATGCTTACCAAGCACTTGAGGCCCAGGGTTCAATTCCTAGCACTGTCCTACAAAAAAGTAGTGTTTTTCAACAGTATATTTTTCAAGAGATTTTGGTTTTTAAAGTGTGCTTTGATCACAGCAAAACAAAATGTTTCAACACATGCTTTCTACTAGTGTTGAAAGATGCTATAAAATTCACACCTATAATTTAAAAGCAGATGACCTGAAATATTCACTTAAAGTACATCTAGTACAAGTTTCCCAGTGGTATTGCTAAGGAAAGAAACATTAAAGTGTAATTGGAAGGGCTTTTTAATTTGTAGACACCAAATAACAATCAGAATGAACTTGTGGCCATAAACTTCTATTTATCTCTTAATCTAGCCACACAATGATAAAGACCGTTGCTAACGAACCACATCTCTGACAAATCTTTGCTTTTGAGGTTAAAGCACTATGCTTTAACTGGTTAGCCAGTTGCAACCAGCTCTGTAGAGAGAGTTTTGGGGGTCTAGGTTGCATGTGTATGTTGGGGTTCAATGATTGAAAAGCTTAGAATTCCCTCTTGCACCTGCAGGTGGTCATACAGGCTGACGTTTAATCCTTCTCTCCCTTCCCCTTGATTCCCCCTGTAGGTTTATGAGAAACTGAAGGACCATCTGCTGATCCCTGTCAGCATTTCTGAAATGGAAAAGGTGGATGGGTTGCTCACCTGCTGCTCTGTTTTAATTAACAAGAAGGGGGACTCTTAAGCCACAGAGTTCCTCTCTGGTAGCCAGCAAGATGGCCCAAGCCAGGCCGGTGACTCTCTACCTACTCCCTTTGTTATCCTTGACAATCTACTGTGCTACTAACTCTTGTTTACAAAATTTTAATTCCAAGGTTAATTGCTTCATTTTCTGCACCCTCACCCTCCTTCCTCTCATGGTGGTACCTAAACTGTGGATTTGCTAAATTAATTAAGCAACCTAGAAAATAGAAAGCTAATGAATCATTGCAATGTGATTAATAATAGTATGGAAACACTCATCATGGTGTTTGTATATCTGTGTGAAAGTCATTCAGTTGCCATATATTCCGAAGATTGTCTTCCCAATCAGTCAGATAAACTAGGTTTTCTTCTCTGCATCATGAATCATATTTGGTTCCAAGGTATTTTCTTTGACCTTTTCTAGTTTCCTCACAAATACCTTGGCCTTGGGGAAAATCCAAAGTCTGTGTATTAGATACCTTCCTTCAGGGCTATGTTGTCTGCTAGCAGTCTCCTCTGCCCCCTGGCCACACCTTTTAATACCAGCAGTCCATATCTGTGACTGCTTCAGGGAGCATTCACTACACCAAGGCAGATCCCAACAGTTTGCCCCAGAGATAGAAATTCCAGAAGAAGTTGAGCACCACACCTACAAAAGTAATATCTGCACTAGATGGTTGCTAAGGGAGCCTAGATCAGGACACTTGGAAACACCCCATGGGTACAACATCTTAGAGAGTCTCTAAGTCACATACCGTGAATTTTTGCCTCTTTACTGGTCTTAGAGGCCCTGAGAGGAAAGTCTCAGTTTTTCCTTCAGGTTATTTCTGTTTTCCCCCTAATCTGACTCACCCTATTTCCAGCTTTCAACCCCTTGCAATCGTGAAGGTCTATCAAAGTCATCCTTTCAAGAGACATCACGTCTTAGAATGCCAGAGGGAGCAGCCCCCACAGTCAAGGAGCCTGTTCAGGAAGTCAAGAACTTAGGGCTTGACAATAGATGATTCCACTTGGAAGTATCAGTGAATATTTATTGTGACATTCAAGTCAAACTTCTTTTTCCTCTAGCTTTCAAGTTATACCACTTCCATTTGACAAAAATCTCCCACAAAGAACAATGCCACTGCAAAAGGAGAGATCATTCTTTTATATGAAGCTGAATCAGGCCAGGGAAATGGGACTTTCCAAGCATATCATCAAACTTCCTAGCCATCTCCACCTTCCAAAGATTTAAAAATCAAAGAGACTGAGAAATATTACTCCCAATCTAGCTGTGCTCACCTCTGTATTTGTGATCAAACATTGCTTACATTGGTGATTTCACTCATTTTCTCTACCCCTCAGCAGATGAAAGTAAGAGACCAGAGAAAATCAAGACATTCTTAACCACATCTATTATTTTCATTTAATTGACTTTCTTCCAGAAATTTGACCTGTTGTTTAACTCACAAATTCATATCACATGCAAAGACCTATGTGCATTCTGTGAAGGAACCATGACCTGGTGGCTATTGTCTTGTGAAACATCTCATCATGGGTGAATAATATGTTTCTACTGGAGAGAATGAAGGCTAGCCACATGCCTAAGTTAATAAAGAAAATTGTTCTCTGCGATTATGGCTGCCCCTTGGGGTTAAATCTAGCCTTACCCTGGCATAAGGCAGAAATTCTCCCTGTGAGAGCTCACCATCTCAAAAACAACCACAGGCAAACCCAACCCAATCAGCCAGTGGGGGCTAACTGGCATGTAATTTTCAATAACATTCCTTCTATCATCCCAAATCAGAGGGCTGTTCTCTATGATATTTAGCCAATTATAAGTGAATAGATTTTTCTTTGTATCAATTTGTTCTGCCTAAGGCAGTTTTTCATTTTCCCTTTCCTTTGCTTCCTTTTTCTTTTTTTCTTTCCTTCTTTTTTTCTTGTTGAGATCACTCAGAATCTCTATGCCTCTTCTACATCTTATTCTGTACTGCTATATTACCGAATGGGCTGACTTCTTTGCACTCTCTGTGTGATATAATGATGTAATATTCCCAGCATAATAGAATTACTTCTCATCAGTATAGTGTTCCCTTTGTAAAGGAAAGGTACCTGATACTAGGGTCCCTGTGATTTTAATGATGAAAAAAACTAAAAGAACCCTACTATTGGCATTATAAAGACATGAGGACTTATATTGAAGTAAGAGGTGAGTCAGAGTTACTTGATCAGTCTTATGCAGTCTAACTAAAGATGATATAGTGCAAATGCCTCATTTAGCATTATTTCTTCAACTATCTGGCTTGCTATGGAAATCCGTGTGGCCATCTCTCTAAAGTGTATTGATAGTTCTTTGAAAGTGTCTGTGACTGTTCACAGACTATTACTAAGGCCATTTCTTCATCTCAAAGGTGGGAGAATAGTTGGTAGATGAATAATGTAACGTATATAAAGCTGCATGTTCGTCTATACTTATTTACTCTTTAACATGATACACAGCTCCAACATGACTTCATCATGGTGTTATACTTGTGTAGTTTATTGTCCTACTCATAACGTTTCAGCCACTCTGTGTGCCAAAACCAGTAATGCCTTCCACGGCCTGTTTGTCCAGAGAAGTTCTGCACTGATTTTAGTCTCTTGCTGCCCAGTCCTACATGTGTACCAATCACAACGGAATAAAGTATGAGTTGTACTGTGACCAGTGGCGTGTCTCTTTTTTGCAATGGTAACTATCATGGGGGAATAAAGCCATCATTTGTTTGCCATCAGACATAGGATATTTTCTCTCTTGTCTCTAGCAATGATATTTGAAATTCTGTACCTGTAAATTAACTGTCATCAAAGCTTGGGCGAAATAATAATTGAAAAGAGCTTTATACTGGAGACACTTACAAAGCATGTACACTATCCTTGCTCAGTCAAGAGAGCTGAATTTCAGCTATACTTCTCCTTAGAAACAGTCTCTTTGTTTTGTTTTGTCAGTCCTAGGGTTTGAATTCTGGACCAGACACTGTCCCTGAGCTTTTGTGCTCAAGGCTAGTGCTCTATCACTTGAGCCATAGCTCCACTTCCGGCTTTTTGCTACTGAGGCTGGCTTCAAACCACAATCCTCAGATCTCAGGCTCCTGAGTAGCTAAGGTTGTGAGCCACTGGCACCCAACTGGTCTGTCTCTTCCCTTTTACTGTTAACCATAGAGGACACCTTCTCAGGGTTTTTTGTTTGTTTGTTTTTTGTTGGTGGTGGGGCTTGAACTCTGGGCCTGGGATTGTCCCTGAGCTCTTTTGCTCAAGGCTAGCATTCTACCACTTTGAGCCACAGTGCCACTTCCATTTTCAGGAGGTTAATTGGAGATAAGAATCTCAGGGACTTCCCTGCTCTGGTTGGCTTTAAATCTTGATCCTTATAGCTCGTTCCCCTAAGTAGCTAAGATTATGGACATAAGCCAGCTTTCTTTGGTTTATTTATAAGGAAATTGAATAATTTTTATCTTTGCTCATGGAAGAATTTGGGGTTTGTTTTTTTTGTTTTGTTTTGTTTTTGTTTGCTTGCTTTGCTTCACAGTAAGCATCCTTTAGGATACTTGAAAAGCTTTTTATTTATTTATTTATTTATTTATTTTGCCAGTCCTGGGGCTCAAACTCAGGGCCTGGGCACTGTCCCTGAGCTTCTTTTTGATAAAGGCTAGCACTCTACTACTTGAGCCACAGAGCCATTTCTGGCTTTTTCTGTTTATGTGGTACTAAGGAATGGAACCCAGGACTTCATGCATGCTAGGCAAGCACTCTAACACTAGGCCATAATCCCAGCCCAGGATATTTGAAGGTTTTTTAAATGCAGTTTTCTTGTCACATTTCCAACTATTTTTGTAAGCTGAAAGAGAGCTGTGTTTTTATTGTTAAATAATAACTGCAAACTATAAAAATAAAATCTAAGCAATACCAAAAATTACTTTAAAAATAAAGAAAAAATACTCAAAATTTCATCACCCAGAGATTACTATTAACATTTTGGAGAACATCCATGCATTTATGAATAGATATTGGTATAAATATGGGATAATTTTACATAATCATACACTCCTAGAGCCTGCTTTCTTCACATAGTAATATATTATGGGCACCTTTCCATCTCAATAAATAGAGATCTACAACATCAATTTTCAACAGCCATGAGTATTCCACAATACAGTTGTTGAAGTGGCTCTTTCTAAATGACACTGGGTGTTCTATCACAGATGGTCAATATGCCTGATTGCTATTACCTGGGGGTCTTCAGGCTATCAAAACTGTGCTGATTATAAGCTTTCACACACCCCATAGTTAGTACAATCTGATGTATTCTTACAACTGGCTGGGGCATGGGAATCCTCACCAGATGCACAGAGTACACAATTCCCTGAGAGGCTGTTGATTTTATCACATCTTCTCAGTAGCTCTTACTCTCCATTATTCTAGTTGGCATTGGCATTGGCCTTGGCAATGAAGCTAAAAATAAAAGGGCACTGGGGCACCAATGACTTACACATGTAATCAGTGCCAATCCCTGAGTTTACACCCCAGGACCAACACAAAATAAAATACAAAATATAAATGCAGGTAGCATCCCTTTTTGTTGTTCAGTGCCCAACACAAAACAGAACCCTGCGCCTGAGTGTCAGAGTATAGTGTTCTCCAACCAAGAGATAAAGCAGTTCTCTTTAAGGGCAGAGTTGGCAGGGCTCCCCAACTGATCTTCCTCCCAATCTTTCAAAAGAATGAGGGAAGAATGAGACAAGCTACATGTTCTGGAAATTGGACTTTTGCTCAATTAAGAACACTTGTCAGCCAGGAACTGGGGTTCACACCAGTAATCCTAGCAAGTGGAAAGGCTAAGATCTAGGGATTGCAATTTGAAGCCAGCTCATGCCAGAAAGTCCATAATACTCTTTATTTTTAACCACCAAAAAGCCAGACGTAGAGCTGTGGCTCAAGTGGTAGATCACTAGCCTTGAGCACAAAAGCTCAGAGACAGTGCGCAGGCCCTGAGTTCAAGCCCTAAAATAAGTACAAAAAAAAGAAAGAAAAAGAGGAAAAAGAAAGAAAGAAGGAAAGAAAAAAAGAAAGAAAGAGAAAGGAAGGAAGAAAGGAAAGAAGGAAAAAGAAAAGAAACTTGTCAACAAACATGTTAGACAAATGAGTACATATCTGGGATGCAAATTCCTGTATTTGAGAGCTCTTTGTGAGAGGCAGGTAGATGACAGCACATGTAATTAATGACCTAACACAACCAGAAGTAAGGTAAGAATTACCAAGGAGCAATGTCAGGAACTTCCCGAGTCGAGTCATGGAGAAGAATCTGGACTTAAAATGTTGGCTCTGGCTCTCTGGGTGGAGAGAACACCATGAGCGAAGGTGTATAGCATACACTTCAGAAACAAGTGGTTGTTGAGCACCTCCTATGTGCCACACTTATCTCAGCTAGATCCTGGGGATACAAGAATGACACTCCCTGCTTTCTGTGGGTTCCTTGAGGCCAAGAAGACAAATACTGGACAAGTTACAGAAAGGGTGACAAGTTTTATGAAAGTAAAATAAGGGGGCTGGGAAGGTGGCTCGATGGTAGAGTGCTTTCCTTGCATGCATGAGGTCCTGGGTTCGATTCCTCAGCACCACATAAGCAGAAAAAAAACAGAACTGGTGCTGTGGCTCAAGTGGTAGAACACTTTCCTTGAGCTGAAAAGTTGAGGGACAGTGTTCAGGCCCAGAGTTTCAGGCCCCAGAAGACAGTAAAATAGGGTGCTCAGACACATAGTAGGGACAGTGAGCGCATCTGTTGGGCTACAACTTGGGACATAATGTAGATTGGAATGTGAAGGTCCATCCTTCAGAGTTAGGGTAATTGAACTGAATGGGCAGTACCTGGAAGACTTTTAAGAGCAAGGAGTGACATTGTTGGAGCTTGACCTGGGATCATCAAGTAGGACAATTGGGAACCAAGAAAGACTGGTATTTCTCAAAGTTTAATTCCTCCCAGTTTATCTAAACATTTCTTCCTCCCATCAAAATTGAGTCTGAAAGCCAGGCAATTAACTCTCCCTCTATTTGCTCTTCTCAAGAAGAGTTTAATAACACCTCCCCTTCCCCACCCCCTTCAACTCCAGAGGGACATTCTCAACACAAATGAGATAAAAGGGTTCTTTGGAAGAAAGATACAATGTAAATATCATTATCATCATCATTATCCTCATTAACTCTATCACAGCACATTTAGCTTCCATCAAAATGTCATCTTCTATTGGAAACATCAATCATCCAGTCCAGAAATAACTTAGGATATTCATCACTGAGGCTTCCAGGCTGGCCTGACAGCTTCTGTCATGATCCATAGCCATGCAAATACTTGGGTTTGGAAATTGTTGGGTGACTTGGAATGCTCCCCTCTTCCTTCCCTGCTACAAACCCTCACTTCTAATTTAGCAAAAGCTGGGTCACTGTTAACAGAAGATAACTGGGTTATCAGGCTTTTAAAGAATGGTGTTTAAAAGTGCTAAGTATGTGACCACCGTACATAAATAATTCAAACAAGGATGCCAGCAAACTACCAGGTAAAATATTACCTAGACTTGCATGTAACATGAAGCCTAAAAGCAGAGATGGATCTGTAGGTGTTGGAGAGCCCTTTCTATTTACAAACAGGAAGCTGAGTCACTTAGCTCTGAATATGGAGAAAGAATAATATTGTGAAATGCCATTATTTAGTTAACATATCCATCACTTAGCAGAATTACAATTTTTATTCTGTGTGTGTGTGTGTGTTTAAGCTCTTTTCTCTTTGAAAATTTCAAATATACATTTTTGTTTTTGTTTTTTGGCCAGGTGCTGGTGGCTCATGCCTTGTAATCTTAGCTACTCAGGAGGCTGAGATCTGAGGATCACGGTTCAAAGCCAGTCCGGGCAGGAAAGTCAGTGAACTCTTATCTCCCATTAACCACCAGAAAACTGGAAGTGATGCTGTAGCTCAAGTAGTAGAGCGCTCTCCTTGAGCAAAGCTCAAGCACCCAGGCCCAGAGTTCAAGCACCACAACCAACAGAAAACGAAAACAAAAAACCAAACAAGAAAAAATATTCTTTTTAACTCTGCATTAGCTTATTCAGAACTTATTCATCTTACACAATTGAAATCACCTAGGGCTTGGGGATACACACTCAGAGGACAACTCCTCCAAACTAAATTAGGGTTTGTTGAAATTCCCTTTCTTCCATAAACATACACAACTTCTTATGTCACATTGATGCTAGAAAAGTTTAGGAACCAAACAAGTTCGGGTTCTAAGCAACAGCCTAGCTTTATAGAAATGTTAACTTTTCTACTTCTGGAACGAGCTTGTGGAATAAACTTCCTGTATCCAACAGAGACTTAAAATTCCAGGACAGGATGTGAATAAAGCCATCTATTTACAGAGCACCTAGCTGAGCGCATGAACATCCCTAGAGTTAACGCTAGGACAGAAACATGAGGACTCTTTTCTCTCTTAAGTTTGGGGAGACAGAAGGAAATAGTTAACCAGGGCAAGATAGTAACAAGAAATTAGATAGGAAATAAAGACCAAAGTGAAGAGATGTTTGTGGAAATTGGTTTCAGACATAAGATGAACGTTCTGGGTACAAAGGTGGGTAAAACACCCAGAAGCCAGCTTTCGGTCTCACTTGGGCCCAGAAGTACAAGGACAGGAAATTATGCTACTGGATTTAGGACCAAAAAGGTAGGACCCCAATTCCTAGCCAGTTTGCAGAGAAAACTCTGTCTCTCTGTATGTGTCTCTCTGTGTCTCTGTCTCGGTCTGTCTGTCTTTGTCTGTCTCTGTCTCTCTCTCTCTCCTTACTCTCTGATCTGCTGCTTTCTGATCTAATCTACTGACTGAAAAAAAACTGCAAGATGTAACCAAGGAGGTCGAAGTGATGCCTGCAGCAGGGCAAGTCCCCAGACAAAGAGCTAGCAGAGGAGGACAAAAGAAAGATCTGGTCAAGTCCAAGGATATCAGCAGAGCGTCACAATGAAAAGCTTAGCTTCTCAGGGGCCACCACAAATGTGATCTCAGAAAGCTGCCATTTAAATCCTAAATTTTTGGCAAATCTCTCAGGCACATGCCAGTTCTGTGGTTTGGTTCTCTCTCCCTCTATATCGGAAAATGGTTGGAACAGAACCAACAACAGAATATGAGTATGCATGGCCTGAGGTGAAAGATTCTTGCATTCCAGACCAATGAGTGCTGGACCTCTTTATAAGCACTATGTTCATTCTAAAATTAGAGCCATCTCTCAGCACCTGGCATCCACACATGATGAGCTGCATGCAAAAAGGCATGACCTTCCAGTGACAAAGTTGTTTTTGCTTCTGAAGAACCTATTTGTGTGTGTGTGTGTGTGTGTGCGCGCGCGCGCGCGCACGTGCACATGCGTGCATGCATGCATGTGAGAGCTGGGGCTTGAACTCAGGGCCTAGGTGCTGTCCCTGAGCTTTTTCTTTCTTTTTTTTTCCCCCATAGCTACTGCTCTATCACTTGAACCACAGCTCCATGAGATAAGAGTCTCGACTTTTCTGCCCAGGCTGGATTTGAACAATGGTCCTCAACTCTTAGCCTCCTAAGTAGTTAGAATTGTAGGCATGAGTCACTGGCACTTGGCAAGAACCTTTATTCTTTTCCTGTTTTCTCTTTTGTTTGTAATCTAGCCCACCTAGCCTGGTACAAACTGTTTTCATTTTTCCTGTCATGTTGCTGTTATAGATAGTAATCACTTTAAAAAGCAGTGAGTTCCTCCTTCTGGTTGTTTAAGAGACAAAAGGACCATGTGTAAGAGTGTTGGTAGATTATTCAGAAGCATGTGACATAGATAACTTGTTATCAAAGTATTTCTTTCTTATTTTTTCCTCACTCACTATTTCTATTACTCTCTTCTACCCTACTCCTCCTTAAAAAACAATTTTTACAAGTTTCGTTGTTCTATATTCTTTTCTTTTCTTTTTTGTGCCAGTCCTGGTACTTAAATTTAGACCCTAACACTTATGCTCTTGCTTAGCTTTTATGTTCCAGGCTGGCACTATATTACTTCAGCCACACCTCCACTTTGGGGTTTTTGAAGACCCGTGTCTCTTGGATATTTCCTCCTTTATTGACTTTGAGCCATGATCCGCAGATCTCAGCTCCTGAATAGCTGAAATCAGGCGTGAGCCATCAGCCCCTGCCTCATTGTTCTGTTTTCATACACACAAATGAACAACTTCATCCATTTTCTTTGTTAGCACTCTGTATCAGGGCATTTCTTTACAGTCCGTTAGGCCTTTGTAGTATTCTGATCCCAGAAGACTTTCCTTCCCTCCCTGTTACCAATTCTCCATACAGGTATCCATTGTCCTCATCCAGCAAATGACAGCAATAAGGTTATACTTTCTGCCTAGTGGCCTGAGGAGCTCTGTCAAGCCAGTGCTGAAATTTATTTATTATTATTTATTTATTTATATTATTTATTTATTATATATTGTATATTTATTTATTATTATTTATTATTTAATAAATTTATTATTGATTTATTATTTCTAAAAGGGGAACATTTGAACCCTCTGAAAATGGTTGTAAATGAAGAAAAAATTATTCAAGAAAATCTAAAAACCAGTACCAGTGGTTCACACCTGCAATTCTAGGTACTCAGGAGGCTGAAGTCTAGAGAACGATGTTTCAAAAGCTAGCCTGGAGCTGGGCGCTGGTGGCTCACACAGGTAATTCTCACTACTCAGGAGACTGCGATCTGAACATTGTAGTTCAAAGACAAGACAGCCGGTACAGGATAGTCCTTGAGAGTCTTCAATGAATCACAGAAAAAGCCAGAAGTGGCACTGTGGTTCAAGTGGTGGAGCACTAGCCTTGAGCAAAACGCTGCTCAGCCTCAGCACCTAGGCCAGAGTTTGAGCCCCAGGACCACGGGAAAAAAAAAAAAAAAGGTAGCCTGGGAAGGAAAGTCCTGGAAGTTTTATCTATAAACTAACCATTCTACTAAGTATAGTTCAAGAGAGACAGAGACAGAGAGACAGAGGCGGGGGAAGGAGAAAGGAAAGGAAGGGAGAAAACAAAGGAAGGAGGGAAAGAGGAAAAGAGGGAAGGATATGGATAATCTAAAATAGGAGACCAGCAAGCACCTGTGCTATTTATTGATTTTTTAAATAATGTTTTGGGAGTTTTTTTGGTCCGGTCGTGGGGCCTGAACTCTGGGCCTGGGTGCTGTCCCTCAGCTCTTCAGCTCAAGGCTAGCACTCTACCACTTGAGCCACAGCGCCACTTCTGG